>NW_028083887.1:193733-523643 GCF_014824575.4 Sturnira hondurensis
AGCAAACCAAGAAGACAGCTAGATCAGGAGTGGAACCATAGAAATGAAGAACACATGGAGGGTTAGAAACAGGGGAGTGGGAGGGGGAGAAGAGGGGAGAAGGCACAGAAAATAGCATAGATGGTAGGCAGAAAATAGATAGGGGGGGGGCGAGAATAGTGGGGGAAATATAGAATCCAAAGAACTTGAGACACGTGGTTATAAACTAAGGGGGGGAGAATGGTGGGGGAGGGAGGGTGTGGGTGGAGGGGATTGAAGGGGGGGAATAGAACAACTGTAATGGTATAATCAATAAAATATATTTTAAAAAAAAGAACTTAGATGCATGACCCACAGACATGAACTAAGGTGGGAGAATGCTGGTGGGAGGCAGGTACAGGGTGGAGGGGAATAAAGGGGAGAAAAAAGGACAACTGTAATAGCATAATCAATAATATACATTAAAAAAGAAAAAAGAGAGAGTATATAAATAAATAAAATCAGAAATGAGCCCTGGCTGGTGTAGCTCAGTGGATTGAGCATGGGCCTGCAAACCAGACAATCGCAGTTCAATTCCCAGTTAGGGCACATGCCTGGGTTGCAGGCCAGTTCCCGGCAGGGGACACACCAGAGGTAACCATACATTGATATTTCTCTCCCTCTCTCCTTCCCTTCCCCTCCAAAGATAAACAATAAATAAAATTTAAAAACCAGAAATGAAACAGGAAAAATAACTAATACCAAAGATACACAAAAAATTGTAAGCAAGTATTATGAACAACTACATGCCAACAAACCGGACAATCTGGAAGAAATGGATAAATTCCTAGAAGCATGCAACCTTCTAAAATAAATTGGGAAGAATCAGAGCATCTGAATAGTCAGACTACACCTAGTAAAATTGAAGCAGTAATCCAAAAACTCCCAACAAACAAAAGCCTTGAATTGGATGGCTTCACAGGTGAATTTTACCAAACATTCAGAGAAGAAATAACACCTCTCCTTCTCAAACTATTTCATAAAATTCAAGAGAAGGGATGGCTTCCAAACTCATTTTATGAGGCCTGCATTATCCTAATTCCAAAATCAGATGCCCTAGCTGGTGTGGCTCAGTGGAATGAGTGCTGGCCTGCAAACTGAAATGTTGCCCATTTGATTCCTGGTCAGGGCACATGCCTTGGTCCCCAGGTGGGAGTGTGCAAGTAGCAACTGATTGTTGTACCTCTCACACATTAATGTTTCTCTCCCTCTCTCCCTCCCTTCCTCTCTCTCTAAAAGTAAATGAATAAAATGTTAAAAAAAGAAAATTGTAGGCCAATGTCCCTGATAAACATAGCTGCTAAAATCCTCAACAAAATATTAACAAATAAAATACAGTGATGCATCAAAAAGATCATACACCAAGATCAAGTGGGATTTATTCTAGGAATGCAAGGTCATTACAGCATTCTCAAATCAATAAATGTGATTCACCACATTTACAAAATGAAGGATAGAGACCACATGATCATATCAATACATGCAGAAAAAGCATTTGGTAAGATCCAGCACCCATTTATGATAAAACACTCAGCAAAGTGGGAATAGAGGGGACATACCTAAACATAATAAAGACCATATATGACAAACCCATTGCCAGCATCATAGTAAATAGACAAAAACTGCAAGCATTCCACTGATGATCAGGGACAAGACATCTATGTCAGCTTTCACCTCTCCTATTCAACATAGTACTGAAAGTCCTAGCCACAGCAATCAGGCAAGAAGAAGAAATAAAAGACATCCAAATTGGAAAGGAATAAGTAAAACTGTCTTTTTTTGCAGATGACGTGATACTGTACACAGAGAAACTCAAATATTCCACCAAGACACTACTGGAACTGATCAATGAATTCAGCAAAGTAGCATGATACAAAATTAATATCATGAAATAAGTTGTATTTTTATATGCCAATAAGAACTAACAGAAAAGAAATTAAGGAAACAATTCATTCACAATTGGTTCAAAAAGAATAAAATACCTGGGAATAAACCTAACCAAGGTTGTCAAAGATCTGTACTCAGAAAATTATAATATACTGAGAAAAAAATAAAAGAAGATACAAATAAGCAGAAGCACATACTGTGCTCATGGATAGGAAGAACTTACATCATTAAAATGTCCATACTACTCAAAGCAATCTATGGATTCAACACAATTGCTGTCAAGATTCCAATGACATATTGCACAGAACTAGAAAAAATATTTTAAAAATGTATATGGAACCACAAAGAGTTCCACATAGCAAGAGTGATCCTGAGGAAAAACAAAGTTGGAGGAATCATTCTACCTAATATCAAACTATACTATAAGGCCATAGTATTCAAAACAGCAGGGTACTGGCATAAAAACAGGCACCTAGATCAATGGAATGGAACAGATAACTCAGAAATAAACCCACACCTTTAGAGTCACGTAATATATGACAAAGAAAGCAAGCACATACAATGGGCTAAACATAGGTTATTCAATAAATGGTGCTGGTAAAATTGGACAGATACATGTAGAAAAATGAAACTAGACCACTTTCTAATACCACAGACAGGAGTACATTCAAAATATATCAAAGACTTAAATTTTAGACCTGAAAACATAAAAATCCTAAAAGAAAACATAGGAAGCAAAATACTTGTAGCAATTTTTTTATCAGATATATCTACCCAGGCAAGGGAAACAAAAGACAAAATAAACAAATGAGAATATATCAAACAAAAAAAGTTTTTTAAAGTATATTTTATTGATTATGTGTTCCCTCTGAATTTGTACAGAATTTTTAGTGGTTACTGTAGGTCTTACAAATGTGTACTTTTCACAATCTGTTTAGAATCAATAAATCTATTTCAAATCAATATCATACTAATTCAATTAGAATGTAGAAACCATATATGTATAGAATATAGAAACCATATATATATGTATATATATACACACACATATACATACATATACATACACACATCTTTCCATATTTATGCTATTGTTTTCTTATGTGTCACATCTACATACAGGAAATACCCTATCATTGTTTATGTCATAGAATTGTATACTTGAAACCTATATGATCCTATTAACCAATGTCACTCTGATAAATTTAATAAAAAACCCTATCAAACATTGTTATATCTTCTTTCTTTCACCCATCAGACATGTTACAAAACTGAAAGGGAGAAGTCTTATTATATTTACCAGATTAACCATTTCTGTTGCTTTTTGTTTCATTCTTCATGATTTAAGTTTTCATCTGGTATCATTTCCTTTCCGTCTGAAGAACTTTTTAGCTGTTCTTTTCAAGCAGATTTTTAGCTTTAGATTCTCTTAATTTTTCTTCATCTTAGAATACATTTATTTAACCTTCGTTTTAAGGATATGTTTACTGGATTTACAATTCTGGGTTGCCAAATCTCTTCTACTAGCACTTGAAAAATACTGTATTCTTTCTGGTCTCCATGGTTTTGGATACAAAATACACTTTTCCTCTATTGATAATATGTTATTAGTCTATAGCCACTTTCAAGACTTTTTCTTTCTCCTTAGTTCTAAGCAATTTGCTTATGATATGTCTGGGTATTGTTTCCTTTGTGCATATCCTGGATAAGGTTGGATCATTTTCTTGCATCTGTAGATTTATGGTTTTAGCAAACTTGGAATATTTTTAGTCATTATTTCTTTTTTTTAAGATTTTATTTATTTATTTTTAGAGAGGAAAGGAAGGAGAGAGAGAAATATCAATGTATGGTTGCCTCTGGTGTGTCCCCTGCCGGGAACTGGCCTGCAACCCAGGCATGTGCCCTGACTGGGAATTGAACCGCGATCGTATGGTTCACAGGCCCGCGCTAGTCATTATTTCTTTAAATAATTTTCCAATCTAGCACTCATTCTCTTCTTGGATTTCAATGATGAGAATTTTAGATTTTGTTGTTTCTGTCCCACAGGTCCTCAAGTTTCTGTTCATTTTTTTCAGTCTCCTTCCTCTCTGTTCATACTGGATAATTTATAGTGGGCTACCTTCAAATTCACTTATATTCTTTCCTCTGTCATCTCTATTCTGTTATTGAGTCCATCCAGTGAATTTTTTAAAATAAATATTTTAAGATTTTATTTATTTATTTTTAGAGAGAGGGGAAGGAAAGGAGAAAGGGAGAGAGAGAAACATCAATGTGTGGTTGCCTCTCACATGGCCCTCATTGAGGACCTGGCCTGCAACCCAGGTATGTGCCTTGACTGGGAATCGAACTGGCAACCCTTTGGTCACATTCAATCCACTGTGCTACACCAGCCAGGGTATCCAGTAAATTTTTTATTTTATTGATTGTTTCAGTTCTATATTTCTGTTTGGTTCTCTTTATATCTTTTATTTCTTTTTTAAAAAATTATTTTATTGTTGTTCAATCACAGTTGTCTGCATTTTCTCCCCACCCCTGCCCCCCATCCCAGCCAAACCCACCTCCCTCCCTTGCTTCTACCATCCTCCTTGTTTTTGACCATGTGTCCTTTATAGTAGTCCCTGAAAACCCTTCTCCCCACTATCCCCTACTCCCTCCCCTCTGGCTATTGTTAGATTGTTCTTAATTTCAGTGTCTCTGGTTATATTTTGCTTGCTTCTTTCTTTTGTTGATTTTCTTTTGTTGCTTGCTTCTTTTCTTTTGTTATTCTTTTGTTGATTACCTTCCATTTAAAGGTAAGATCATATGACTTCAAAAAAAGAGATCCATTAGGTCACTTCATAATTCTCAAGGGAAGAATCCATCAAGAAGACATAAACATTGTAAATGTATATCTTTTATTTCTGTATTGATACTTTCTATTTTAATAGTGTTCACAATTGCCCATTGGAGATTCTTTATAATAGCTGCTTTAAAGTCCTTGTCAGCTAATCCTAACATTTCTGTCCTCTCATTGGCATGTATTGAGTGTCTTTTCCCATATAAGTTGAGACTTTCCTGTTGATTTGCATACTAAGTATTTCTTTATGGTTTATATCTTGGACATATTTAATATTACTTTATGAATATTACTTTATTTTCAGTTTTGTTTTCATCCTAGAAAAATGTTGATATTTTTGTGTTAGTCTTCCCTGGTCTATTAATTCCAATGTCAGTTCAGTTTTCCATTTTGCAGTGTTATTTGGGGCTGTCTAAGATATGCACCATCCAGTGGTCAGCCTGAGAGCCGAATGAAGACATACTTGTCAGCTTAGTTCTCAAAGTCATTGGTATATTAATCAGTATCAAATCCATGCATGAGCAGTTCAGGGTCAGGTCAGGAGTTCATAAACAGCCTTAGAGCATCACTTGCACAAGTTACCACTCCCTATTATCTCCACATCATTTTTCAGTTCCCAAGTCTCTCCTTTATAGATTTGTACCCCAAACTGCATATTTCCATGATTTTATCATGTCCATAGTCAAGCAGAAAAGGTACAAGGAAAGGGGAAAAAAGCAGTGAGATTTACCCTGCCTTTTTGGAGCCACAACTGCACCTAATGGAGAGGGGACTCTGAGTTTTGGCTCCTGCTGCCTCCATGGTTTAGAATAGTCTAGGGATAGATTTAGTTTTAGATAATATGACCTAATCCAGTACATCATAATGCCATCAAGACATGAGCTCTCTCCATTTCTCAATTATACTTCCCTTGACATTGTATCTCTTTTCATACAGCTTCTTCTTTCATTGTGGCAAGACAGCGACCAAATTACTCCTGGTTTAGAACTTCATGACTCTAAATCCAAAAGATTAGAAAACACTTTTTTCCCTCTATTGCTTGAACCATATTACTGGTATTATCTGATTGGATCAGAATGATTTAGTTGAGTCACATACTTATATCCTAATCTCGTACTGTGGCCCAGCAGAGTGATTGGCCAGGCCTATATTACATATATATATTCTTGGAACCAGAGGTAGATTCAGCTTTGCCCACATGACATAAACAAAGCACATGATTGATCATCAGTGATGAACTCCACAAAGTAATATCATGGTGGCACTACCACATAAAGAGGCAATGGAGGATGAGAGAAAGAATTAACAAATATATACTATACCTAGAGAACTCAACAACTTCCATTAGGGTGCTTATACATTATAAAGTCTTGCTTTCCCTTTGTACTCATCATTAACCCAGTAAGTCTCTCTTCCTCTGCTATGTTCTTGCCCATAAGCTTCAGTTATTGTTCATTCTTCATAACAGAGGGTTACAGATTGTAATTGAAATAATTTATGAGAGATGAAATTCCTTGAGGTAAAAATTAAGCAGTGGTTCTGAAAGTCTGGTCACTGGAGCAGCCACAGCATCATAATGTAAGAACATGTTAGAAATGGAAATTCTTGCGTCTCATCTGGGACCCATGGAGTCAGAAACTATTGACACATGGCTCAAACACCAGTGTTTTTAATAGGCCCACCAAGTGATTCTGAATACACTCAGTTTTGAGAACCACTGAAATAGAGAATAAGAAGATAAAAGGGATGGAGGCAGGTGGAGGAAGAAGTACATTAACTTGATTTGTGATATTTGTGGTTGTTATATGGGGAGTGTGTTCATGTAGTACATAGGTAATCATTTCTTTTTAAGGAAAAGAAGGCCTAAGTCCTTGAAAAATCATGATATTTAAGGGAAAGGAGAAAAAAAAGTAAAAATTGAAAAGAAAACCATACATCAACAACAATAAAAAATGTTAAAAATATTTTAAAAGTATAAAGCAGGATGGTGTAAATAAAGGAAAAAATGATACTACAAAGAATAACCAGAGAAACAGAAAGAAAACCAGAAGAGTGTGATCATAAGAGAAGTCAAGGGAAGAGAATATTTTAGAATGTGTTTACTTAAGTGTTTGATAGCTTCTAATTATAAAGTAAGGTCTAAGAGAGCAGAGACCTTGTTTGTCTTATTCTCTGCTATATCCTTAGTACCTAGAAAGAAACCTAGCATATAGTAAACACTGTGGTAGAAACTTCTAGTGCTCATCAATCTCTAGCTTTACTCTCTTTCCAGGCATAGTGGAAGATTACCCATCCCTGCTCTCTTGCAGTTAAGTGAGTACATGTGACAAGTCCTTGCCAATGACTGTGAGGAAAAGTGACATATATCACTTTTGGTCTAAATTTTTAATTATTGATGTGAAATCAGTCAGTAAGGTCTTCTCTTAGGTGATGGTCAAGAAGGTCACATGATCCAGATGGTACAACTAGATATTATAGAACTTCCATTACCCTGAGCCTCTAAATGACTTTATAAAGACCACACTACTATTGATCACTTTTGTATGTGTAGTATGAGCAAAAAGGATGGCAAGGAGTTTTGGTGAGATAAACCAATGCCATTTTTTTGATTTTTGTTCCTGTAACACAATCTTACCCATCCTAACTGATAAAAAGTTCAATAAATATTTGTTCAATGAATGAGAGAGATAAAAAGTAAGGCTGCCAAACCAGTGCCCAAGTAGTTGATGAATGAGGAGAAGCGATTGGAAAGTTTGTAGATGTGATCAAAGAACTATATTAGGGATTAGAATTAGCATGAAGATAAGTGTTTTTCAGGAATCAAAATCTTTAGTGTACAGAGGAGAAACACCTGAATTTTGTTGACTAAAGGAACATGTAGAGGTAGATCATTATACAAAATCATTATCTATCTTGATGATATAATCTCTAATAGATCAAGCCTCTAAATTCAATCTTAAATTCTACATTACACTAAGACAATGTATATGAGCCAGAAGACAAGAAGAAGGTAAATGGAATAAAGTATGCTTTATTCAGGTAAGGAATAAAGTAAGTCTTTCAGGTAAGGAATAAAGTATGCTTGTTCTTCCAAATCATTTACTTGAAAAATATCCAAAAGCTTATATTTAAGCCTTTTATCCATTTTGAGTTTATTTTTGTCTATGGTGTAAGTTGGGGGTCGAGTTTCATTTGTTTGCATGTAGCTGTCCAGATCTCCCATTACCACTTGTTGAAGAAGCTATTTTTACTCCATTTTATGCTCCTTCCCCCTTTGTCAGATATTAATTGACAATAGAGACATGGGATTATTTCTGGACTCTCTATCCTGTTCCATTATCTATGTTGCTGTTCTTATGCCAGTACCATACTGTTTTGATTACAGTGACCTTGTAATATACTTGCAACACCATAAAAGTCCTAGAGAAGAACATAGCCTGGAAAATGTCAGGTATTCCATGCAACAATATTTTCACTGATATGTCCCCTAGAGCAGGGACATAAAAGAAAAAATAAACAGATGGGACTACATCAAATTAAAAAGCTTCTGCTCAGCTAAAGAAAACATCAGCAAAATAAAAAGGGAACCAACCATATGAGAATATGTATTTGCTAATGGTAACTTGGACAGAGGTTTCATCATCAAAGTATATAAAGAACTCACAGATTCCACACCGTGAAGACAAAAAAAAAAATTTTAAATGGGCAAAGGACCTGAACAGACAATTCTCCAAGGAGGACATACAAAGGGCCCAGAGATATATGAAAGGATGCTCAGCATCGTGAACCATCAGAGAGATGCAAATTAAAACCACAATAAGATACCACTTCACACCAGTCAGAATGGCCATCATGAAAAAGACAAACAAGTGTTGGAGAGGTTGTGGAGAAAAGGGAACCCCTAGTGCACTGTTGGTGGAAATGCAAACTGGTGCAGCCACTGTGGAAAACAGTATGGAATTTCCTCAGAAAACTAAAAATGGAAATGCCTTTTGACCCAGCAATTCCACTCTGGGATTATACCCTAAGAATCCTGAAACACAAATTCAAAAGAACCTATGCACCCCAATGTACATAGCAGCATAATTTACAATATCCAAATGCTGGAAGCAACCTAAGTGTCCACCAGTAAATGAATGAATCAAAAACTATGGTACATCTACACAATGGAATTCTATGTGGCAGAAAGAAAGGAGCTCTTACCCTTTGTGACAGCATGGATGGGTCTGGAGAGCATTATGCTAACTGAAATAAGCCAGGCAGTGAAAGACAAATACCATGCAATTTCACCTATAAATGGAACCTAATCAACAAAACTAACAAGTGAGAAAAAATAGAACCAGAGACATGGAAATAAAGAACAAACTGACAATAAACAAAGGTAGGGGAGAGGAGGATAATAGGGGAAAGAAGAGGACAAGTCATCAAGGAACATGCATAAAGGAATCATGGACAAAGACAACAGTGGCACAGTATTGAATGGGGGAGGTGGAGAGTGGGTTGGGTAGGGGAGAATAATGTGGGGAAAATGGGGACAAGTGTAATTGAACTAAATAAAACATTTAAAAATAAAATCATACTGAAAACTTTTTTTAAAATTAAAAGTAATAAAAATATCCAAAGGCTTATTAGGACATGTATATTTCAGTGACTCAATCTAGTTATCTACAAACTCATTCTCCCAGATTTCTTTTTAAATTAACTTTCACATATATTTTATACAGCACATATTTAAAATATTTGATTTAGTGAGTTTTGAAAGATGTATACATCTGAGAATCATCACCAAATTAGAATACTTAACATTTAAAATCAACCCCAAATGTTTCCTTGTGCACATTTGCCATCCATCCCCTAACTTTGCAATTATGGATTTGCTTTATCTCATATGTATTAATTGGCATTTAATAGCTTTTTATATAAATTCAGTTATATAGTACATATTCTTCTCTGTCACTTATTTTACTCGGCATAATTATTTTTATATATGTCCATGTTAATTTGTGTATCAGTCACTTGTTCTTGTTTATTCTAAGTAGTTTTCTACCGTATTTATACATGACTTCTTAAAATTGTATTTTATTGATTATGCTCTCACAGTTGTCCTATTATTCTCCCTTTGCCCCCCCTCCTCCCAGCACCCCATAATCCCTTAGGTTATCTCCCACCATTGTTCATGTCCATGGGTTATGCATAGGTTCTTTGGTTACTCCATTTCTTATACTGTACTTTGTATCCCCATGGCTATTCTGTAACTACCTATTTGTACTTCATAATCCCCTCCAATCTTTACCTGTTACCCCAAATCCCCCTCCCAACTGGCAACCATCAAAACACTCTCTGTATCCATGATTCTGTCTCTGTTCTTCTTGTTTATTTACCTTTTTTTAGATTCAATTGTTGATAGATATGTATTTTTTGCCATTTTATTGTTTATAATTTTGATCTTCCTCTTTTTCCTAAATAAGTCCATTTAACATTTCATATACTAATGGTTTGGTGATGGATGAACTCCGTTACTTTTCTCTTGTCCAGGGGGCTCTTTATCTGACCTTTGATTCTAAATGATATCTTTGCTGGATAAAACAATCCTGGCTGTAGGTCTCTACTTTTCATGACTTTGAATGTGTCTTGCCAATACCTTTTAGTATGAAAAGTTACTTTTGAGAAATCAGCTAACAGTCTTATGGGAACTCCCCTGTAGGTAACTAACTGCTTTTGTCTTGCTGCTTTTAAAATGGTCTATTTATGTTTTTTTAAAAAAACTATTGTTGTTCAAGTTCAATTTTCTGCCTTTTTGCCCCACCCCTCCCCACAACCCCAGCCCTCCTGCCTCCCTCCCCCATTTTTACCCCCCATGTTGTTGTCCATATATGCTTTATAACTGCTCCTGTAAACCCGTCACCCTTTTCCCCCATTATCCCCTCCCTTCTCCCTTCTGATCACTGTCAGCCTGTTTTCAATTTCAATGTCTTTGGCTATACTTTGCTTGCTTGTTTGTTTTGTTTGTTAGGTTCCTGTTAATGATTAGATCATACGGTATTTGGTTTTCATCACCTGGCTTATTTCACTCAGCATAATGCTTTCCAGTTCCATCCATGCTGTTGCAAAGGGTAGTAGCTCCTTTTTTTCTTTCTGCCGCATAGAATTCCATTGTGCAGATGTACCATAGTTTTTGATCCATCCATTTACTGATGGGCACTTGGTAGCTTCCAGCACTTGGCTATTGTAAATTGTGCTGCTATGAACATGGGTGTGCATAGGTTCTTTTGGATTGGTGCTTCAGGGTTCTTAGGATATACTCCTAGCAGTGGAATTGCTGGGTCAAAAGGCACGTCCATTTTTAGTTTTCTGAGAAAATTCCATACTGTTTTCCACAGTGGTTGTACCAGTCTGCAATCCTACCAACAGTGAACTAGGGTCCCCTTTTCCCCAGACCCTCTCCAACATTTGTTGTTCATTGCTTTGTTTATGATAGCCATTCTCACCAGTGTAAAGTGGTATCTCATTGTGGTTTTAATTTGCATTATGCTGAGCAAAATAAGCCAGGCGGTGAAAGACAAATACCATATGATATCACCGTTAACAGGAATCTAAACAACAAAACAAACAAGCAAGCAAAATGTAACCAAAGACACTGAAATACAGAACGTGCTGACAGGGTCCAGAGGGGAGATGCAAGAGAATCACAAGGGAAAAGGGGAAGGACCCAAATGAACAAGTATAAAGGACATATGGACAATAACTAAGGTGGGGGCGGAAATGGGAGGGAGGTGAGGAGCACTCAGGGGGCAGGGCTGGGAATACAAGACAGAAAACTGTACTTGAACAAGAATTAAATTTTAAAAAAAGAACTACAAATTGGTAGTCACAAAATAGTCCTGGGGTTGTAAACTACAGCACAGGTAATATAGTCAACAATATTGTAACAACTGTGTATCATGCCAGGTGAGTGCTTGATTACCAGGACTGCTTTGCAAAGACTTTAATTGTCTAACCACTGTGCTGTACACCTGAAATCAATATAAAATAATATTAAAGGTAAACTGTAATGAAAAAATAAAATTTAAAAAAACAAAAAAAATTGTTTGCACCTCTCTGATAGCTAGCGATATTGAGCATCTTTTCATGTGTCTCTGGATCCTCTGTATGTCCTCCCTGGAGAAGTGTCTGTTCAAGTCCTTTGCCCACTATTTAATTGGGTCGCGTCTCTTCTTAGAGTGGAGTTGTGTAAGTTCTTTGTATATTTTGGAGATTAAACCTTTGTCTGAGGTATCATTGGCAAATATGTTTTTCCATACAGTTGGTTCTCTTTTTATTTTAATACTGTTTTCTTTAGCTGTGCCAAAGCTGTTTATTCTGATGAGATCCCATTTGTTTATTCTTTCCTTTATGTCCCTTTCTCTAGGGGACATATCAGTGAAAATATTGCTGCACAGAATATCTGAGATTTTCCTGCCTGTATTCTTCTCTAGGACTTTAATGGTATCACAACTTATATTTAAATCTTTTATCCACCTTGAATTTATTTTTGTGTATGGTGTAAGTTGGTGGTGGAGCCTCATTTTTTTGCATGTAGCTGTTAAGTTCTCCCAACACTAATTGTTGAAAAGGCTATCTTTGCTTTATTTTATTCTGCTGTCACCTTTGTCAAATATTAATTGACCATAAGACTTGGGTTTATTTCTGGACTCTATCTTCTGTTCCATTGGTCTAGGTATCTGTTCTTGTGGGAGTACCAGGCTGTTTTGATTACAGTGGCCTTGTTATACATTTTGATATCAAGAATTGTGATTCCTCCTACTTTGCTCTTCTTTCTCAAAATTGATGCAGCTACTTGGGGTCATTTATAATTCCATATAAATTTTTAAGGTGTGTATTCTATATCTGTGAAGTATGCCATTGGTCCTTTAATAAGGATTGCACTGAATGTATAAATTGCTTTGGGTAGTATGGACATTTTGATGATGTTAATTCTTCCGATCCATGAACATGGTATATGTTTCCATTTGTTTGTGTCTTTCTTCATTTCTTTCTTCAGTGTTGTGTAGTTTTCTGAGTTCTGGTCTTTCACCTCCTTGGTTAGGTTCATTCCTTGTTACATTATTTTTCTTGTTGTTATATCAAATGGGATTTTTTCCTGATTTCTGTTTCTGGTATTTCATTTTTGGTGTACAAAAATGCCTTTGATTTTTGGATATTGACTTTGTATCTCATTGTTTTCTCAAATTCATTTATTAGGTCAGGCAGTTTTTTGGTGGCGTCTATTGGATTTTCCATGTACACTATCATGTCATCTGCAAACAGTGACAGTTTTGTTTCCTCCTTTCTGATTTGGATGCCTTTTATTTATTTTCCTTGTCTGATTACTGTGACTAAGAATTCCAATACTATGTTGAATCGAAGTTGTGAAAGTGGATAACCTTGTCTTGTTCCTGATCTTAGTGAGAAAGGTTTTAGTTTTTGTCCATTGAGTATGATGTTGGAGGTAGGTCTCTTATATATGGCCTTTATTATATTGAGGAATGCTCCCTCTATTCCCACTTTGCTGAGTGTTTTTTTGTCATAAAATGGGTGTTGTACCTTATCAAATGCTTTGCCTGCATCTATTAGTATGATCATGTGATTTTTTCTTTGCTTTTGTTTTTCTTGTGTATTATGTTTATTGATTTGCAAATGTTGTACCATCCTTGCATCCATGAGATGAATCCCACTTGATTATGGTGTATGATCTTTTTAACATATTACTGGATGTAGTTTGCCAATATTTTGTTGAAGATTTTAGTGTCTATATTCATCGGTGATATTGGCCTGACATTTCCTTTCTTTGTTGTGTCTTTATCTGGCTTTGCAATTAGGATGATACTGGCTTCATAAAAAGAGTTTGGGAGTCTTCCATCTTCTTGAATTATTTTGAATAATCTGTGGAGGATGGGGGTTAGCTCTTCCTTAAATGTTTTTGTAGAATTCTCCTATGGAACCATTTGTTCCAGGGCTTTTGTGTTTTGGGAGTTTTTTATTACTGTTTCAATTTCATTGGCTGTTCTTTTTCTAAATTTTTTTTAATTTAACTTTTGTTCAAGTACAGTTTTCTTTTTTGTATTCCCAGCCCTGCACCCCCCAGTGCTCCCCACAACCCTCCCATCTCCGCCCCCCATCTTAGTTATTGTCCATGTGTCCTTCATACTTATTCATGTGAGTCCATCCCCTTTTACTCTGTGCTTCTCTCCCCTCTACCCTCTGGACCCTGTCAGCACGTTCTGTATTTCAGTGTCTTTGGTTACATTTTGCTTGCTTGTTTGTTTTGTTGTTTACATTCCTGTTAAAGGTGATATCATATGGTATTTGTCTTTCACTGCCTGGCTTATTTTGCTCAGCATAATGCTTTCCAGCTCCATCCATGATGTTGCAAAGGGTAGGAGATCCTTCTTCCTTTCTGCAGCATAGAATTCCATTCTGTAAATGTACCATAGTTTTTTGATCCAGTCATCGACCGATGGGCATTTAGGTTGCTTCCAACTCTTGGCTATTGTAAATTGTGCTGCTATGAACATCGGGGTGCATAGGTTCTTTTGGATTGGTGTTTCAGGGTTCTTAGGATATACTCCTAACAGTGGAATTGCTGGGTCAAAAGGCACGTTCATTTTTAGTTTTCTTAGAAAATTCCATACTGTTTTCCATAGTGGTTGTACCAGTCTGCAATCCCACCAACAGTGAACTAGGGTCCCCTTTTCCCCACAACCTCTCCAGCACTTGTTGTTTGTTTCTTTGTTTATGATAGCCATTCTGACTGGTGTTAAGTGGTATCTCATTGTGGTTTTAATTTGCATCTCTCTGATAGCTAGCGATATCGAGCATCTTTTCATGTGTCTCTGGATCCTCTGTATGTCCTCCTTGGAGAAATGTCTGTTCAAGTCCTCTGCCCATTTTTTAATCGGGTTGCTTGTCTTCTTTGAGTGGAGTCGAGTGAGTTCTTTGTATATTTTGGAGATTAAACCTTTGTCTGAGGTATCATTGGCAAATATGTTTTCCCAAACAGTTGCTTCTCTTTTTATCTTGATACTGTTTTCCTTAGCCATGCAGAAGCTTTTAATTTTGATGAGATCCCATTTGTTTATTCTTTCCTTTATGTCCCTTGCTCTAGGGGACGTATCAGTAAAAATATTGCTGCGTGGAATATCTGAGATTTTCTTGCCAAGGCTCTCCTCTAGGGTTTTAATGGTTTCACGGCTTATATTTAAGTCTTTTATCCACCTTGAATTTATTTTGGTGTATGGTGTAAGTTGGTGCTCAAGTTTCATTTTTTTGCATGTAGCTGTCCAGTTCTCCCAACACCATTTGTTGAAAAGGCTGTCTTTACTCCATTTTATGTTATTGCCCCCTTTGTCGAATATTAATTGACTGTAGAGAGTTGGGTTTATTTCTGGGCTCTCTGTTCTATTCCATTGGTCTATGTGCCTGTTTTTGTGCCAGTACCAGGCTGTTTTGATTACAGTGGCCTTGTAATACAGTTTGATATCAGGTATTGTGATCCCTCCTACTTTGTTCTTCTTTCTCAAAATTGCAGCAGCTATTCGGGGTCTTTTCTGGTTCCATATAAATTTTTGAAGTGTTTGTTCTATGTCTGTGAAATACGCCATTGGTACTTTAATAGGTATTGCATTGAATCTGTAAATTGCTTTGGGTAGTATGGACATTTTGATGATGTTAATTCTTCCAATCCATGAACACGGTATATGTTTCCATTTATTTGTGTCTTCCTTGATTTCTTTCTTCAGTGTTGTGTAGTTTTCTGCATACAGGTCTTTTACCTCCTTGGTTAGGTTTATTCCCAGATATTTTATTTTTCTTTTTGCTATATCGAATGGGATTTTTTTCCTGATTTCTGCTTCTGCTGCTTCATTGTTGGTATACAAAAATGCCTTTGATTTCTGGATATTAACTTTGTATCCCGCTGTTATGCCAAATTCATTTATTAGTTCCAGCAGTTTTTTGGTAGAGGCTATAGGGTTTTCCATGTACACTATCATGTCATCTGCAAACAATGCCAGTTTTGTTTCCTCCTTTCCGATTTGGATGCCTTTTATTTCCTTTTCTTGTCTGATCGCTGCAGCTAGAACTTCTAATACTATATTGAATAGAAGTGGTGAAAGTGGGCAACCTTGTCTTGTACCTGATCTTAGTGGAAAAGCTTTTAGTTTTTGCCCATTGAGTATGATGTTGGCTGTAGGTCTTTCATATATGGCCTTTATTATATTGAGGAATGTTCCCTCTATTCCCACCTTGCTGAGTACCTTTATCATAAATGGGTGTTGTACCTTATCAAAAGCTTTTTCCGCATCTATTGATATGACCATGTGGTTTTTGTCTTTGCTTTTGTTTATTTGGTGTATTACATTTATTGATTTGCGTATATTGAACCATCCTTGCATCCCCGGGATGAATCCCACTTGGTCGTGGTGTATGATCTTTTTGATATATTGTTGGATGCGATTTGCCAATATTTTGTTGAGGATTTTAGCATCTATGTTCATCAGTGATATTGGTCTGTAATTTTCTTTCTTTGTTGTGTCTCTATCTGGCTTTGGGATTAGGGTGATGCTGGCTTCATAGAAAGAGTTGGGGAGTTTTCCCTCCTTTTGGATTTTTTGGAATAGTCTGTGAAGAATAGGGGTTAGCTCTTCCTTAAAAGCTTTGTAGAATTCTCCTGTGAAACCATCTGGCCCAGGGCTTTTGTGTGATGGGAGTTTTTTGATTACTTCTTCAATTTCATTTGCTGTTATTGGCCTGTTCAGGTTTTCTGCTTCTTTTTCATTGAGTTTTGGAAGATTATATTTTTCTAGAAATTTGTCCATTTCATCTAGGTTTTCAAATTTCTTGGCATACAGTTCTTCATAGTAATTTCTTACAATCCTTTGTATTTCTCTGGTGTCAGTTGGAATCTCTCCTCTTTCATTTCTGATTGTTTTTATTTGGGTCCTCTCTCTTCTTTTCTTGATGAGACTGCTTAAAGGCTTGTTAATTTTGTTTATCTTTGTAAAGAACCATGTCTTGGATTTGTTGATCCTTAGAATTGTGCTTTTGGTCTCTATGTCATTAAATTCTGCTTTGATCTTGGTTATTTCCTTCCTTCTACTTGGTCTGGACTGTCTTTGTTGTTCTTTCTCTGTTTTTGTAGGTGTAAGTTTGGTTGTTTGTTTGAAATGTTTCTATCTTTTTTAGGTAGGCCTGTCTCACTATGAACTTCCCTCTAGGGACTACCTTTGCTGTGTCCCATAAGTTTTGGATTGTCGTGAGTTCATTTTCCTTTGTTTTCAGAAACTATTTCATATCTTCCCTAATCTCATTCTTGATCCGCTCATTGTTTAATAGCATGGTATTCAATATCTAGGAGTTTGAGTGTTTGAGGGTTTTTTTCCTTGATGTTAGTTTCTAGTTTCAGTCCCTGTGGTCAGAGAAAATGCTTGATATGATTTTAATTTTCTTAAATTTGTTGAGGCTTGTTTTGTGACCTATGATGTGGTTTATATTTGAAAATGTTCTATGTGCATTTGAAAAGAATTTGTATTTTGCTTCTTTAGGAGGAAAGGCTCTCTAAATATCAGTTTAGTCCATTTCATCTAGGCCATTATTCAATGCCAATATCTTTGTTGATTTTTTGGGACGATCTATCTATTTTTTACAGTGGAGTTTCAAAATCTCCTACTATAATTGTGTTGCTGTCAGTATCTTTGTTGAAGTCCTCCAAGATTTTCTTTATGTACGTTGGTGCTTCTATTTTGGGGGCATATATATTTACAATGTTTATTTCTTCTTGATGGGTTCTTCCCTTGAGTATTATGAAGTGACCTTCTGGGTCTCTTTTAATGGCTTTTTTTTTTTAAGTCTATTTTGTCCAATTTGAAGTCTATTTTTTTAAGTCTATTTTGCCTAGCATTTTTCTTTCCTGTTCACTTGCTTAGAATATTTGTTTCTAGCCCTTCACTTTTCGTCTGTGTAGGTCTTTTGTCCTGAGGTGGGTCTCTCATAGGCAGCATATGTGTGACTCATGCTTTCTTATCCATTCAGCTATTTTGTGTTTTGGGGGGGCATTTAATTCATTTATATTTAAAATGATTATTCATAGGTATTTATTCATTGCCATTTTTTCCTGTGTTCCTCTCTGTTTCACTGTTTTTCTTCCTTTTATTAAAGCAAACTCTTTAGCCTCTCTTGCAGAGCTGGTTTGGAGGAGGTATATTCTTTGAGTCCTTTTTTTTGTCTGGTAAGCTCCTTATTTGACCTTCCATTTTAATTGAGAGCCTTGCTGGATAAATTTGTCTTGGTTGCAGGCCTCTGGTTCTCATTACTTGGAATATTTCTTGCCATTCCTTTCTAGCTTGCAGTGTTTCCATTGAGAAGTCAGCTGCTAGTCTTATTGGGGCTCCCTTGTATGTTACTTCCTGTTTTTCTCTTGCTGCCTTTAAGATAATCTCTTTATGTTGGAATTTTGCCATTTTTATTACAATGTGTCTTGAAGTGGGTCTTTGAGTTCCTCTTGATTGGGACTCACTGTGTTTTCTGGGTTTGTGTGACTTCTCTCTTATAAAATTAGGGAAGTTTTCCATCATTACTTTTTCAAATAGGTTTTCTATTCCTTGCTCTTATTCTTCTCCTTATGGTATCCATATTATATGGATATTCATATGTTTCATTTTGTCCTGCATTTCCCTTAACCCCTGTTCATTCTTTCTGACCCTCTTTTCCTTTTCTTGCTCATTCTGGATATTTTTTCTACCCTGTACTTCATTTCGCTGATCCAATCCTCTGGTTCATCTAGCCTGCTTTTGATTCCTTCTACTGTGTTCTTCAATTCAGAAATTGTATTCTTCATTTCTTCTTGGCCTTTCTTGATAGTTTCTATTTCCATTTTCATGTTGATATAGTTAGCAGTGAGTTCATTGTAATTTCTCTGTAGTTTTTGGTAATTCTCTGTGAGCTCCTTGAACTTCCTGATAACCATTGCTTTGAACTCAATATCTGATTGTTGACTTGTCTGTTTCATTTAGCATTCTTTCTGAGACTTCCTCCTTTCCTTTCATTTGGGGATTTTTTCGTTCTCTTCCCATTGTTTGTGAGACTCTTCATGTTAGCCTTTGCTTTTTAAATTGATCTTTTCTGACTCCCTGGGTTTATGGTGTGAACTTCTGTAGTAGAAGACCTGTGAGATTCAGTGGTGGAGTCTCCTTGATCTCCTTGAGCTTATTGGTCTTGGGCTGTAATTTGTGTTGGCTTCCTGTATTTCTTTGGGTTTTGATTGCTGTTGGGTCTTTCTTTGGTGGGTCCTTCCCTCCAGCTGGTTAACTGAGGGTCACTTCATCCACCACATCTTGTATTCTGTTGTGCAGGTGTGGACAGGTTGTGTTGAAGCTGGTTCTTCCATGTGTACAAGGTTTTGAGGACTCTCTCTTACTCTTGTTCTGTTTTTTGTTCTGAGTAATTTCTCTATCATTTAGCTTTATTTCCAGATAGATCCTGTGTTGAGTTAGTGTGTCTCCCACTCTGTCCTTCACTTTCTTCTGTTGTCATCTGTTGATGGTTCCTTTGTTGGTGGGTTTCCTCTTTCAGCAGATATCCTGGTGTTCACAGCTTCTACCTACTTATATCTTGCAGCTCCAAATCCATCCTTCAATGGAACTTCAGTTACAGGGCTCACAGGAAGGCAAGGGGGTCCTTCAGCACCCAGAAGGTGCCTACTGAGGCCAGACGTTACATGGAGAATTGTGGTGAGTTCTGGTAACTTCTGAACACTAAAAAATAGAACGATTGTTGACCTGTCCAATTGCTCCAGGCTTCATGGGACATTCTCCCTGTGGCCAGGCAGAGCATATTTATTTATTTTTCATTTAGTTATTGTTCAAGTACCATTGTATCCATTTTACCCCCACCATTCCCCCACCCCAGCCATCCCCACTCACCACTCTTGATCCCACCTCTCTTTGTTTTTGTCCTTGTGCCCTTCGTACATGTTCCTAAAAACACTCCCCCCCTTTCTACCTATTATCCCCTCTCACCTTTACTCTGGTTACTGTCAGTATGTTTTTAATTTCATTGTCTCTGGTTATATTTTGCTTGCTTGTTTGTTTTGTTGATTATGTCCCACTTATTGGTGAGATCATATGGTATTTGTCTTTCTCTGCTTGGCTTATTTCACTTAGCATAGTGATCTCCAGTTCTATCCATGCCGTTGCAAAGGGTAGAAGCTCTTTCTTTCTTTCTGCTGCATAATGTTCCATCATGTAAATGTACCATAGTTTTTTTGATCCATTCATTTACTGATGGACACTTAGATTGCTTCCAGTACTTGGCTATTGTAAATTGTGCTGCTATGGATATGGGGGTGCAGAGGTTCTTTTGGATTGGTGTTTCAGGGTTCCTGGGTATAATCCCAGCAGAGGAATTGCTGGTTCAAACGGCAGTTGCATTTTTAGTTTTCGGAGGAAATTCCATACTGTTTTCCACAGTGGTTGCACCAGTCTGCATTCCCACCAACAGTGAACTAGGGTTCCCTTTTCTCCACAACCTCTCCAACACTTCTGTTTGTTTATTTATTTTTGATGGCCATTCTGACTGCTGTGAAGTGGTATCTCATTGTGTTTTAATTTGCATCTTTCTGATGGTTTAGTGATAGTGAGCATCCAGCAATACATTAAAAAGATCATACACCATGATCAAGTGTGATTCATGCCAGAGATGCAAGGGTGGTACAATATTTGTAAATCAATAAATATAAAATATCACATAAGCAAAAGGGAAAACAAAAATCACATGATCATATCAGTAGATGCAGAAAAAGTATTTGATAAGGTACAGCACCCATTTATTATAAAAAGACTTAGCAAAGTGGAAGTTTCTTGTAAAGTTAAGTATATGCTTACCAGGTGACCCAGAAATTCATTTCCTAGGTATTTATTCAAACAAAATGAAAATCTATGCTCACCCAAAAGCCTGTATGTGAATATTCATAATTATCAGAAATAGAAACAACAGACTTCTGCCAAGATGGAGGCATAGGTGGAAACACTGTGCCTTCTCCCACAACCATGTTTGAATACAACAAAGGTTTGGAGAACAAAGACATAGCCAAAGGACAGAAAATTGAATTATACAGAAGTCCGACTACATCTAACTGTTCAACAGGGACGGTAAGAGGGGCGGAGCCACCAGCGAGTAGGGTCGGGCAGGACAGATGCCCCAACCCAGGCGCGCAGGCAGCCTGGTGCCATTTGGGGTGGGGGGCAGACTGACCACAGTCGCACATTCACGCACAGTAAGACAGACCACACAGGCCCCAGGGGGCGAGGGCTGACGGCGGTGGCACACTCGTGTGCACTGGGACGAAACGCGTGGGCCCGGTGACAGTGGCAGCTGCAGCACCAGCTGCGGCCGTGGCAGCAGGCAGCAGATGGGACGCCATTGTTCCTCTTTGACCCCGCCCCCACATACAATGTCACAACCCAGCAACTGAGTTGCCCTGCTCTAGTGAACACCTAGGGCTCTGATCCTGCTACATAACAGGCACGAACAGCCCAAAAGATGGCGCAAGAAGAACTCAAAGTCCCAGAGCCCATAACTCTAAGTGACCGAGAGATTGCCAGCCTCTCAGAAGCACAGTTCAAGACACTGTTTATCAGGATGCTCACAGAACTGGTGGATTATAGTCACAAATTAGAAGAACATATGAAGGCTAAACTAATTGAAATGAAGGGAGATGCACAGGAAACCAATAGTGATGGAAAGGAAACGGGGACTCAAATCAATGGAATGGACCAGAAGGAAGAACAAAACACCCCATCAGAAAGGAATGAAGAAATGAGAATTCAAAAAAATGAGGAGAGGCTTAGGAACCTCCAGGACATCTTTAAACATTCCAACATCTGGATTATAGGGGTACCAGAAAGGGGAAAGAAACAGCCACGAGTGGAAAACTTATTTGAACAAATAATAAAGGAGAACTTCCCCAGTCTGTCAAAGGAAATAGACTTCCAGGAAATCTAGGAAGCTCAGAGAGTCCCAAAGAAGTTGGACCCAAGAAGGAACACACCAAGGCACATCATAATTACATTAGCCAAGACTAAAATGAAGGAGAGAATCCTAGAAGCAGCAAGAGATAAGGGGATAGTCACCTACAAAGGAGTACCCATCAGACTGTCAGCAGATTTCTCAAAAGAGACCTTCCAGGCAAGAAGGGGCTGGAAAGAAGTATTCCAAGTCATGAAATCCAAAGACCTACAGCCAAGATTGCTTTATCCAGCAAAACTTTCATTTAGAATGGAAGGACAGATAAAGTGCTTCTCAGATAAGGTCAAGTTCAATGAGTTCATCATCACCAAGCCCTTATTATATGAAATGCTAAAGGGACTTATATAAGAAAAGGAAGATGAAAAATATGAACAGTGAAAGGACAGCAAACACACAGTTATTAACAACCACACCTAAAACAAAAGCAAACCAAGAGGACAGCTAGATTAGGAGTGGAACCATAGAAATGAAGAACACATGGAGGGTTAGCAACAGGGGAGTGGGAGGAGGAGGAGGGGGGAGAAGGTACAGAAAATAGCATAGATGGTAGGTAGAAAATAGATAGGGGGAGGGCAAGAATAGTAGGGGAAATATAGAATCTAAAGAACTTGAGACACGTGGTTATAAACTAAGTGGGGGGAGAATGGTGGGGGAGGGATTGTGCAGGGTGGAGGGGAATGAAGGGGGGGGAATAGAACAACTGTAATGGTATAATCAATAAAATATATTAAAAAAAGAAATAGAAACAACAGCTGCCATTCAATGAATGAATTAATTAACTTGATACCTCCATAAAATGGAAAACTACTGAGCAATAAAAAGGAACAAACTGTTGATTCACACAACAACATGGGTGACATCCAGTAATAATGAGCACACCTAGGATTCAGATCTTGTTTTCTAAATACCATTCTCCAATGAAAGGAACAATTGCTCCCTAAGAATTGGGTGATTACTATGCTGAGGAAGGAGAAGTGTGATGAACCTGAAGTATCTTGAAGGGCCTAAAAGTAAGAAAGTGCTAATAAAAAGGAGGAGGTATGAAGATATATTTAAAGGGCAAAGAATTCAAGACTCTAATAATGTACAAAGGTGACTGTACATGGTCCAGAAGAATGAAATTTTGGGGGAGATAGAGCTGTTCTGTATTCTGTTTAATGATAGTAGTCACATGACTTTGCTATAATCAGAATACATAGAACTGTCTAAGACAAAGCATGAATTTTATAGTACATGAATCAAAATATAAATAGGGAGAAACAAAAGGAAATTCACAAAAACTATAATGAACATGTTAAATAGTTCCTACCCGAAACATATATTTATTTTGGCTACAGTTTGATGCTCACCATATCTTTATTTTTTAAATTTATTTTTAAATTTATTCTATACAGGGGTGGGGATGGATGGGATGAAAGATGGTGAAGGTATTAACCAAAGAACATTTATGGGCCCTGGCTGGTGTGGCTCAGTGGATTGAGTGCTGGCCTGCAAACTGAAAGGTTGTTGGTTCAATTTCTACTCAGGGCACATGCCTAGGTTGCGGGCCAGATCCCCAGTAGAGAGTATACAAGAGGCAACAGATCCATATATCTCTTGCACATTGATGTTTCTTTCCCTCTCTCTCTCCTTCCATTCCCTTCTATTTAAATGTAAATAAATAAAATCTTTTTAAAAATGATGTTTATGTTCACTGTATCTCTAAAATATCTTGACAGTTTTATACCTACACACACCTATGTCTCTTTTTATTTTTATATTTATTTTAAAAAATAATATAATTAATTTTCGTGGAGTCATCACCAAACCTAATAACTAAAGCATTTTCATTACTTTATGCTCCCTCTTCATCTTGCCTCCCTCTACCTGAAGTAATCATATTCTATGTTTTATGCTTATCATTCCCTTGCTTTAAAATTTTTCTTATATCAGAAACATTTAGCTAGGTTAATACTTGAACAGCAATTAAAATTAATAAATAAAGCTTACAATGAAAAGTGAAAAGAAAACTGCTTATTTATATAAGCGGCGCCCAGGTAAGGAAACAAACTTGACCACATCCCCAGCAACTTCCTTGGATCCCATTCAGTTACTACCACAAGTGATGATTATTACTCTGACTTCAGTAACAATATGGATTAGTTTTTCTCTGTTTCTAAATTCTAGAGACAGAAATTATGTGAAACAGAAATTTTATTATATAACAAAATTATGTACTATGTAATATTTAATCCCTGAATTTTTATCAATATTATATCTTTAGTATTCATCCATATTGTGTCAGGAACTTGTAGTTTATTCTCATTGTATAATATCCCACTAGGTGGGGTTTACTGATTTATTTATTTATTTATTTATTTTAGTTAGTAAAATACACAGAGTTCTACAACCATCACCAAAATCTAATTTTATTTTTAATTTTTCAAGTCATAATTTTATTAATATGATGTCTGGCACCAGTGGGGGACAAATAAGTGGTAGGTACTGCTGTATTGTTACAGGAAAGGAAACCCAAGCTCAAGAAGGTAAAATAATGTACCAGTGTTGATACAACTGGTGAGTGACAGAATAGAAAACACCAAGTTCACAAACTATGTGACTTCCTAGAAGGGACAAAATGTTGAGTTGGGTATGATTTTGAAGAGATGTATTCTCTAGCTTCCCAGTTCACTACAATCTAATTTTAAAACATTTTAATAATTCTAAATAGAAACCCAGTACCTATTGTAAGTCATTGCCCTTCCCTCTCATTACTGTGCCTCAGTCCTAAGTAACTACTAATCTGATTTTTGTCTATAGATTTGCCTATTTGGAATATTTAATGTAAATGCAATTATACAATGTGTTCTTTTTCGAATGGATTTTTAAAATTAGCTTAATGTTTTCAAGGTTTATCAATGATGTTACAAATATTAGTTGTTCACATTTTTATTGCAAAATAATATTCCTCTATATGTAAACCCAATGTTTTATTTATCTGTACATCACTTAATAAACTTTTGTGTTCTTTCCACTTTTGGACTATTATGAATAATTCTGCAGTTACCATTCTGGTACAAGTTTTGTGTAGACATATGTTTTTATTTTTTTGGCATATACCTGGAAGTAGAAATTCTGGGTAATATGGTCACTCTATGTTTAACATTTTGAGAAATAGCCAAACTGTTTTCCAAAGGAGCTTCACCACTTTACAACTCCCCCCCCCAGCAGTGTATAAATGTTAAAATTTCTCCATATCCTTGACAATTCTTTTTGTTAATGTCTGTATTTATTAGAGCCATCCTAGTGGGTATAAAATAGTATCTAATTGCACTTTTTTATTTTGCATTTTCCTAATGATTAATGGTATTGAGCTTATGTTTATATGTTCATTAGCTATTTGTATATAATTATTTTGGAGAAATGTCTATTCAGTTTTCCCCTATGTTTCAATTGGGATATTTGTCTTTAAAATATTGAGTTGTAAAAGTTTCTTCTATATTCTGGATAAAAGTACCTTATAATATACATGATTTGTAAATTTTACCTCCCATTTTGACAGTTGTGTTTTCACTTTTCTGGATGGTATCACTGACAACACAAAATCTTAATTTTGATGAAGTTCAAATTATGTATTTTTGCCATGTGTTTTGCACATGCATCTAAGAAACCATTGCCTCATCCAAGGTAGTAAAGATTACTTCTACATTTTCTTTTTAGATTTTTATAACCTCGTAAATCTAGGTCTGTTATCTATTTTTAATTTATTTTCTTGTATGGTGTGAGATAGCACTACAAATTAATTGATTTGCATGTGGATATGTCATTGTCCCAGAACCATTTATTGAAAAGCCTATTTTCCACCATTAAATTCTCCTGACACTCTTGTAGAAAATCAATTGACTATAAATGTACGAGTTTATTTCTAGGCACTCAATTCTAATCCACTGATCTATTTGTCTGTTTTCATGCCAGTTCTACACTGTCTTAATTATTGTAGTTTTGAAAACAGAAAGATTGAATATTCCTATTTTGTTTTTTCTTTTCAGGTTGTATTGGCTATTCTGTTACCCTTGCATTTGCATATGAATTTTAGTAATTGTTTTCAACTTCTACAAAAAAATCCAGCTGGAATTTTCATAGGGATTGTGTTGAATCTTTAAATTAATTTGGGGAATATTTCCATCTTAACAATATTTAGTCCTCTACTCCATGAAGATGTAATATGTTTCCATTTATTTATACCTGTTTTCCAGGTATTCTTTCATTTCTTTCAACATTTATAGGTTTTGGTGTACAAGTATTGCACCTCTTTTGTTAAATTTATTCCTAAGTATTTTATTCTTTTTTATGCTACTTGTAAATGAAATTATTTTTTAAATTTTATTTTCACTTTGATCACTGCTATTGTATAGAAATACAATTTGTTTTAGTATGTTGATCTTACATCCTGCCATCTAGCTGAGCTCATTTATTAGTTTCAAATGTGTGTCTGTGTTTCCTTAGGAGTTTCTATGTACAATTTTATGCCAGGGTCAAATAGTTTTAATTCTTCCTTTCAAATACAGATGCCTTTTATTCATTTTTCCGACCTAATTGCCCAAAGAGAGCCTCCAACTACAGTCTTCTGTCTTTTACTCTCATCCCAGGCCACCACCCCAGGGCTCCCCACCTCCCTCCCATTTCCACCCCCCTTAGTTTTTGTCCATGTGTCCTTTATACTTGTTCCTGTAAACCCTTTCCCTTTTCCCCTGACATTCCCTCCCCTCTCTCCCCTCTGGTCACTGTCAGTCTGTTCTCCATTTGAGTGTCTTTGGTTATATTTTGCTTGGTTGTTTGTTTTGTTGTTTAGGCTCCTGTTAAAGGTGAGATCATATGGTAGTTGTCTTTCATCACCCGACTTATTTCACTCAGCATAATGCTTTCTAGTTCCGTCCATGCTGTTGCAAAGAGTGGGAGCCGCTTCTTTCTTTCTGCTGCCCAGAATTCCATTGTGTAAAAATGCACCATAGTTTTTGGATCCATTCGTTTATGGATGGGCACCTAGGTTGCTTCCACCACTTGGCTATTGTAAATTGTGCTGCTATGCACGTTGGGGTGCATTTGTTCTTTTGGATTGGTGTTTCAGTGTTCTTAGGATATAATCCTAGCAGTGGAATTGCTGGGTCAAAAGGCAGATCCATTTTTATTTTTCTGAGAAAATCCCATACTGTTTTTCCATAGTGGTTGTACCAGTCTGCAGTCCCACCAACAGTGAACTAGGGTCCCCTTTTCTCCACAGCCTCTCCAGCACTTGCTGTTCGTTGCTTTGTTTATGATGGCCATTCTGACCAGTGTGAGGTGGTATCTCCTATTGGTTTTAATTTGCATCTCTCTGGTAGCTAGCGATATCGAGCATCTTTTCGTGTGTCTCTGGATCCTCTGTATGTCCTCCTTGGAGAAGTGTCTGTTCAAGCCCTTTGCCCTCTTTTTAATTGGGTTGCTTGTCTTCTTAGAGTGGAGTCGTGTAAGTTCTTTGTATGTTTTGGAGATTAAAGCCTCGTCTGAGGTATCACTGGCAAATATGTTTTTCCATACAGTTGGTTCTCTTTTTATTTTAATACTGTTTTCTTTTTTTTTTTTTTAAAGATTTTATTTATTTATTTATTTTTAGAGGGGAAGGAGAGAGGAAGAGAAACATCAATGTATGGTTGCCTTTTTGTGCATCCCCTGCTGGTAGTTAGCCTGCAAGGAACCGGTTTGCAACCCAGGCATGTGCCCTGACTGGGAATCGAACCGCGATCGTCTGGTTCGCAGGCCCACGCTCAATCCACTGAGCTACGCCAGCCAGGGCAATACTGTTTTCTTTAGCCATGCAGAAGCTGTTTATTTTGATGAGATCCCATTTGTTTATTCTTTCCTTTCTGTCCCTTGCTCTAGGGGACATATCAGTAAAAATGTTGCTGTGTGAAATATCTGAGATTTTCCTGCCTATGTTCTCCTCTAGGACTTTAATGGTGTGATGGCTTATATCTAAATCTTTTATCCACCTTGAATTTATTCTTCTGTATGGTGTTAGTTGGTGCTTGAATTTCATTTTTTTGCACGTAGCTGTCCAGTTCTCCCAACACCATTTGTCGAAGAGGCTATTTTTACTCCATTTTATGTTGCTGCCCCCTTTGTTGAATATTAATTGACCGTAGAGACTTGGGTTTATTTCTGGGCTCTGGGCTCTGTTCCATTGGTCTATGTGCCTGTTTCTATGTCAGTACCATGCTGTTTTGATTACAATGGCCGTGTAATACAGCTTGGTATCAGGTATTGTGATCATTCCTACTTTGCTCTCCTTTCTCAGAATTGATGCAACTACTTGGGGTCGTTTATGGCTTCATATAAATTTTTGAAGAGCTTGTTCTATGTCTGTGAAATATGCCATTGCTACTTTAACAGGTATTGCATTGAATCGGTCAATTGCTTTGGATCGTATGGACATTTTGATGATGTTAATTCTTCCAGTCCATGGACATAGTATATGTTTCCATTTGTTTGTGTCTTCCCTGATTTTTTCCTTCAGTGTTGTGTAATTTTCTGCGTACCGGTCTTTTACCCCCTTGGTTAGGTTTATTCCTAGGTATTTTATTTTTCTTTGTGCTATATCTAATGGGATTTCATTTCTTGATTTCTGCTTCTGCGGTTTCATTGTCGGTATACAAAAACACCTTTGATTTCTGGATGTTGTCTTTGTATCCTGGTGTTCTGCCAAATTCATTTATTATGTTGAGGAGTTTTGGGGTGGAGTCTATAGGATTTTCCATGTACACTACCATGTCATCTGCAAACAGTGACAGTTTTGTTTCTCCCTTTCCAATTTGGATGCCTTTTATTTCCTTTTCTTGTCTGCTCGCTGTGGCTAAAACTTCCAATAGTATATTGAATGAAAGTGGTGAAGGTGGGCAACCTTGTCTCGTTCCTGATCTCAGTGGAAAAGCTTTTAGTTTTTGCCCATTGAGTATAATGTTGGCTGTAGGTCTCCCATATATGGCCTTTATTATGTTAAGGAATGCTCCCTCTATTCTCACTTTACTGAGTGTTTTTATCATAAGTGGGTGCTGTAACTTATCAAATGCTCTTTCCACATCTGTTGATACGATCATGTGATTTTTGTCTTTGCTTTTGTTTATGTGATGTATCACATTTACTGATTTGTGAATATTGAACCATCCTTGCATCCCTGGGATGAATCCCACTTGGTCATGGTGTATGATCTTTTTAATGTATTGTTGGATGCGGTTTGCCAATATTTTGTTGAAGATTTGAGCATCTATGTTCATCAGCGATATTGGCCTGAAGTTTTCTTTCTTTGTTGTGTCTTTATCTGGTTTTGGGATTAGGATGACGCTGGCTTCATGGAGAAAAAAAAAATGGGTTTTGGACTCTTCCATCATTTTGTATTCTTTGGAAAAGTCTGTGAGGACAGGGGTTAACTCTTCCTTAAATGCTTTTTAGAATTCCCCTATAAAACCATCTGGTCCAGGGCTTTTGTGTTGGGAGTTTTTTTTTGATTACTGCTTCAATTTCACCTGTTGGTATTGGTCTGTTCAGGCTTTCTGCTTCTTCCTCATTCAGTTTTGGAAGATTATAGTTTTCTATAAATGTGTCCATTTCACCTAAGAATTCAAATTTCTTGGCATACAGTTCTTCACAGTAATTTCTTACAATCCTTTGTATTTCTCTGGTGTCAGTTGTAATCTCTCTTCTTTCATTTCTGATTGTGCTTATTTGGATCCTCTCTCTTTTCTTTCCTTGATGAGTCTGCTTCCAGGTTTGTCAATTTCGTTTATTTTTTTCAAGAAAGCATCTCCTGAAATCACTGATCCTTGGGATTTTTCTGTTAGTGTCTATGTCATTAAATTCTGCTTTGATCTTGGTTATTTCCTTCTTTCTACTTGCCCTGGGCTATCTTTGTTGTTGTTCCTCGAGTTGTTGTAGGTGTAGGGTTAGGTTGTTTGTTTGAAATGTTCCTATTGCTTTTGGGTAGGCCTGTATTGCTATGAACTTCCCTCTCAGGACTGCCTTCGCTGTGTCCCATGAGTTTTGGGTTGTCGTGAGTTAATTTTCACTTGTTTCCCGAAACGTTTTTATTTCTTCCCAAATTTCATTGTTGACCCATTCGTTGTTTAATAAAATACTATTCAATCTCCACGATTTTGGGTGTTTTGGGTCTTTTCCCTTGAGGTTGGTTTCTACTTTCAGTCCCTTGTGGTTGCAGAAAATACTTGGTGTGATTTCGATTTTGTTGAATTTGTTGAGGCTTGTTTTGTGTCCTATCATGTGGTCTATCTTTGAAAATGTTCCATGTGCATTTGAAAAGAATGTGTATTTAGTTTCTTTGGGATGAAGGGCTCTCTCTACATATATCAGTTAAGTCCATTTCATCTAGGGCATTGTTCAGTGCCACAATATCTTTGTTGATATTTGGTTTGGAAGATCTGTCCATTTTTGACAGTGGGTTGTTAAAATCCCCTACTATGATTGTGTTGCTGCCAATATCTTTCTTGAAGTCCTGTAAGATTTTCTTTATGCACTTGGGTGCTCCTATGTTGGGTGCATATATATTTGCAATGTTTTTGTCTTCTTGTGGATTCGTCTCTTGAGTATTATGAAGTGACCTTCTGGGTCTCTCTTCACGGCCCCCCGTTTTTCTGTTTGTTTGTTTGTTTTTTTTTTGAAGGCTATTTTGTCTGATACGAGTATTGCTGCCTCGGCTTTTTTTCCCTGTCCGTTTGCTTGGAAAAGTTGTTTCCAGCCCTTCACTTTTAGTCTGTGTAGGTCTTTTGTCCTGAGGCGGGTCTCTCATAGGCAGCATATGTGTGGGTCATGCTTTCTTATCCATTCAGCTATTCTATGCCTTTTGACTGGAGCATTTAATCCATTTATGTTTAAGGTTATTATTGATAGGTACTTACTTATTCATTGCCAGTTTTGTACCGGTGTTCCTCTCTGTCTCTCTTTTTTCCTTCCTTTCCTTAAAGCAGTCCTTTTAGCATCTCTTGCAGAGCTGGTTTGGTGGAGGTGTATTCTTTTAGACTTCTTTTGTCTGGGAAGCTCTTTATTTGGCCTTCTATCTTGATCGAGAGCCTTGCTGGGTACAGTAGCCTTGGTTGCAGGCCTCTGGTTCTCATTACTCGGAATATTTCTTGCCATTCTCTTCTTGCTTGGAGCGTTTCCATTGAGAAGTCAGCAGCTAACCTTATTGGGGCTCCCTTGTATGTTACTTTCTGTTTCTCCCTTGCTGCCTTTAAGATTCTCTCTTTGTCTTGGAATTTTGCCACTTTAATGATGATGTGTCTTGCAGTGGGCCTCTTTGGGTTCCTCTTGGTTGGGACTCTCTGTGTTTCCTGGATTTGTGTGACTTTTTCTCTCCTCAAATTAGGGAAGTTCTCCACCATTACCTTTTCAAATAGGTTTTCTATCCCTTGCTCTCCTTCTTTTCTTTCTGGTATCCCTAATATCTGGATATTATGATATTTCTTATTTTCTTGCATTTCTCTTAATCCCTCTTCATTCTTTCTGAGCCTCTTTTCCTTTTCTTGCTCTTTCTGGGTGTTTTCTTTTTCTCCTTTGTCGTCCAACTCACTGATCCGATCTTCTGCTTCATCGATCCTGCTTTTGATTCCTTCCATTGTGTTCTTCAGTTCAGAAACTGTATTCTTCATTTCTTCTTGACCCCTGTTGATAGCTTCTATTTCTTTTTTTCATGGTGATATAGTTTGCAGTGAGTGCATTGTAGTTCCCCTGTAGTTTCTGGTAGCTCATTGTGAGCTCCTTGAACTTCCCGATAACCAGTGCTTTGAATTCAATATCTGATAGCTGATTTGCCTCTATTTCATCTGGTATTCTTTCTGAGGCTTCCTCCTTTCCTTTCATTTGCGGACTGGTTCTTTGTCTTCCCATTGTTTGTGAGACTCTTCTTGTTAGCTTCAGCTTCTTAAATTGATTTGTTCTGGCTTCCTGGGTTTATGGTGTGAACTTCTGCGGTAGAATACTTGTGGGATTTAGTGGTGTGGTCTCCTTCATCTCCCAAGCTCACTGGTCTTGGGCTGTCCTTTAAGTTGGCTCTGTGTTTGTCTTTGGGTTTTGGTTGTTTGGGGGTCTTTCTTTTGTGGGTCCTTCCCCCCAGTTGGTTAAGTGTTGGTCACTCTGTCCACCACCTCTTGTATTTTGTTGTGCTGGTGAGGGCAGGTTGTATTGAAGCTAGTTCTTCTGTGTGTACAAGGTTTTGAGGATTCTCTTTTGCTCTTGTTCAGTTGTTTGTATTGGGGAGTTTCTCCACTATTTAGTTGTATTTCCGGATAGGTCCTGGATTGAGGTCGTATGGTTTCTACTCTCTCCTTCACCTTCTTCTGTTGTTGTCTGTTGGTGGTTCGTTTGTTGTTGGGTTTCCTCTTCCAGTGGGTATCCTGGTGTTCACCACTCCCACTTACTCTTTTGTGTGTGTGTGTGTGTGTGTGTGAGAGAGAGAGAGAGAGATCAGTTGGGGGGGAGGCAAAATGGTTTAAGACAGTAGGAGAGTATTCTATGATATTTACAGTAGCAGCCAGTAGAGAATAGATAGGAGATCCTTTGGCTATGTGTGGTGTTAACCTTGATCTTCAACCCAACTAGGCACTTTTAAGAAAGGATGTAAAGAAGATAAGACTCTCGTTGGTGAGGGAAGGTTTGTGAGTTGGATCTAGAAAGCAGTGAGGTTCGGGGATGTCAGATTCTGAGGTAAGGTGAGAGTAAAGGATAGTAAATAGGTGTAGTGTGTGAGCAAACAGAGTTAATCACTACAGTAATAGAGTTCAGGAGACTGTGAAGTGGGCTAAGATCCCGGAGATGTGCTGTGAAGAATTTACAATTGTATGGAACAGCTATTATTTACAATAATATCAGAGCAACAATCATATGACAGAATCTATGTGATCTGGATAACATGAATAGGGGGTATAGAACTTTGAGTAGTGTGCTAAAGGAACACAAGTGAAGTGAAGGATAGTAAATGAGCAATACGCTGTGGAAGAGAGAACAGGGGAAACCTGTCAAATGATACAATATGACCAGCCAAGCAAGGAAGACTATACAGAAAGAAGAGAAATACAAAAATACTATTACAATCAAAGATGTAGGAATAATGAAAAAATAATGATAATACAAATATGCAATAGCTTGTGGTTTCTCTGCAATAGCAAAGTGAGATTTGTCTCACTGTCTCAACTGTTGAGATGCCCCTCTTTGGGTCCAACTCTGGTCCTTTCACAGTTCCAAGTTTTTTGTCTCACTTCTGGGTATTCAAAAAGGCGGGGGCCGGGGGGGGCAGGAGAAGGGAGGAAGAAGAGATAACATTGGAAAGAAAGGAAGGAGGAATAAAACAAGAAAGAAGGAAAGAGAGGAAAATGGTATTGAAAGATAAAACAATAATAAAAATTTAAAAAGTAAAAGATTAAAAAAAAACAAAAACCACTTCTTGTTGGTTTCAAACTGGCCAAGCCGGTTTTCCTGTTCTTGCTGGCTGCAGCAGGCTATGGGGCGATTGGTGTGGCCTTTCTTGTGTCCTGGCCTTTCATCCAGACTTGCAAGCACTCTCCCAACAGCTAGTCTGGCGCCTCTCCCCAGCACCCCAGGGCGGGGTTCCAGGTCTTCTTTAGAGCACTCTTTCCCCCGGGGCTCATCGCCGTGGGCAGGGGTGTGGGTAGGCGCATGCCTGGCCAGGCTGCCTGGGTTGTGCGGGCTCGGGCGCAAAACCCTTCCCAGTGCTTGGGGAAATGCAGGGACTTCCGCGCGACCTCGGGATTGCTGCCCTTACTGGGGAGTAAGCTCGGTGGGCTGTCGCAGGAGAATCCCCCAAGCAGTTTTACTTTTTGAGAAATTCTTCCTACTCAAGGCTGCCGCTCAGTTCATCCCAATTCTCCAGCCAGACCGGTGACTATCAGGTGAGTGCGTGTCACTGCGGGGCTCTCAACTCTCTCAAGCCGGCAACCGCAGACTCTGCGGGTGATCATGGCACCTTGTGTGTTTGCCTCTTTGTCCTTATTCCCCTCTCAGCAACTTCAAGCAACAAGGTCTCTCCTGGTGCTGCTCAAACCCTGCTTGGCCCGGCAGGGAGGGAGCAGTTGACCCCGCTCTCTCCCAAGGACTCTGTGGGAGGCCCACAGCTCCCAAAGAGTCTGTGGTAGACCCAGCGCCAAGCACTGAGCGCCGGGGCTGGGCCTGGGGCTACAGCCGCGTCTCCGTGCTGGTCCCTGGGACCTTATTATCCTGCAGTAGTCTCCTTACCTTCTGGTTTTTCAGTGTGTGCTACTATTTCTTGTCTCTTATTTTCATATATGCTGGGGTACTGTTGGCTGTGTGCCCTGCTCCTCTGTAGATCGGCCAGGTTCTTCTCCTGTGTGCAGGATGGACTAGAATCTGCTCCCTCCTACTTCATTGCCATCTTCCAACTCCTTAAATTAATTTTGAAATTATTTTTATTTTTAATTACAGTTGACCTAAAATATCATATTAGTTTCAGGTGTACACCCCTAGTGATTAGACATTATATAGCTTACTAAGAGATCATGCCAACGAACCTCATACTTGTCTCATTCCAAACATAGTTATTAGAATATTATTGACTATATTCCTTATACTGTGCCCTACATGCCATGACTGTTCTTTGATAACCAATTTGTATTTCTTAATCCCTTCACCTTTTTCACCCATCTCTTCGATCCCTTCCCCATCTCACAACCATCAAAACGTTCTTTGTATCTGTGAGTCTGTTTCTGTTCTGCTTCCTTGTTTTTCAGATTCATTTGTTGATAGATATGTATTTACTGCCATTTTATTGTTCATATTTCTAATCTTTCTTCTTCTTGTTAAAGAAGACCCTTTAACATTCCCCGTAATGCTGGCTTGGTGGTAATGAAGTTCTTGAGCTTTTGCTTTTTTTTAAAAAAAATTTTAATTGCTGCTCAAGTACAGTCTTCTTTCTTTTACTCCCATCCCAGGCCACCACCCCAGGGCTCCCCACCTCCCTCCCATTTCCACCCCCCTTAGTTTTTGTCCATGTGTCCTTTATACTTGTTCCTGTAAACCCTTCCCCTTTTCCCCTGACATTCCCTCCCCTCTCTCCCCTCTGGTCACTGTCAGTCTGTTCTCCATTTGAGTGTCTTTGGTTATATTTTGCTTGGTTGTTTGTTTTGTTGTTTAGGCTCCTGTTAAAGGTGAGATCATATGGTAGTTGTCTTTCATCACCCGACTTATTTCACTCAGCATAATGCTTTCTAGTTCCGTCCATGCTGTTGCAAAGAGTGGGAGCCGCTTCTTTCTTTCTGCTGCCCAGAATTCCATTGTGTAAAAATGCACCATAGTTTTTGGATCCATTCGTTTATGGATGGGCACCTAGGTTGCTTCCACCACTTGGCTATTGTAAATTGTGCTGCTATGCACGTTGGGGTGCATTTGTTCTTTTGGATTGGTGTTTCAGTGTTCTTAGGATATAATCCTAGCAGTGGAATTGCTGGGTCAAAAGGCAGATCCATTTTTATTTTTCTGAGAAAATCCCATACTGTTTTTCCATAGTGGTTGTACCAGTCTGCAGTCCCACCAACNTAAGTAGACAACTCAAAAGATTCCACCAGGGTATTGCTAAAACTAATAAATGAATTCAGGAAATTAGCAGGATACAAAATTAATATCGAGAAGTAAGTTGCATTTCTATATTCCAGTAATGAACTAACAGAAAGAGAAGTTAAGAAAATAATCCCTTTCATAATTGCTTCAAAAATAATAAAATACCAAGGAATAAACCTAAGCAAAGATATAAATGACCTGTACACACTGAAGAAAGAAAGTGAAGAAGATACAAATAAATGGAAGCACATAGTATGTTCATGGATAGGAAGAATTAACATCATGAAAAAGTCCATACTGCTCTAAGCAATCTACAGATTCAATGCAATACTTATCAAAATTCCAATGACCTGCCCTGGCTGGTCATGTTGTTTAGTGGCTTAGTGGATTGTGTGCCAGCCTGTGAACCAAATGGTTGCTGGTTTGATTACCAGTCAGGGCATATACCTGGATTGCAAGCTGGGTGCCCAGTGTGGGGCACAAGAGAGGCATTCACATATTAATTCTTCTCTCCCTCTCTTTCTCCTTTTCTTCCCCTCTCTCTAAAAATAAAGAAAGAAAGAAACAGAATCTTTTAAAAAGATTCCAATGACATATTTTACAAAACTTGAACAAATATTTCAAAAATTTATGTGGAACCACAAATACCCCCCATAGCATCAGCAACCCTGTGAAAGAAAAACATAGTTGGAGAAATCATGCTGCCTAATATCACACTACAATATAAGGCCATAATAATCAAAACAGCATGGTACTGGCCCAAGAATAAACACATTGATCAATGAAACAGATTAAATAACCCAGAAATAAACCCACCCCTTTGAGTCACTTAATATATGAGAGGGAAAGTAAGCACACTCAATGGGCTAAAGTAGGTTATTCAATAAATGGTGTTGGGAAAATTAGACAGATACATGCAGAAAAATAAAAGTACACCACCTCCTTAAACCACATACAATAATAAAATCTAAATGAATTAAATACTTAAATTTTAGACCTGAAAGCATAAAAATCCTAGAAGAAAACATAGGGAGGAAAATTTTGTGCATTGCTCGTAGCAGTCAGATATATCTCCCCAGGGAATGGAAACAAAAGACAAATAGACAAATGGGACTTCATCAATCTAAAAGATTTTTGCATAGCAAAGGAAATCATTAACAAAATAAAAAGGCAACCCACAGAATGGGGAACATATCCACTGATGTATCTGATAAGGGTTTAATATACAAAATTCATAAGTAATTCACAAAACTCAACACCAAAAAAACAACCCAATTAAAAAATGGGCAAAGCACATGAACAGACACTTCTCCAAAGAGGACATACAGATGACCAATAGACATATGAAAAGATGCTCAGCATCACAAATCATCAGAGAAAGGTCAATTAAAACCACAATGAGATACCACCTCACACTTTTCAGAATGGCTATCATCAATAAATCAGCAAAGAACAAGTGCTCTCGAGTATCTGGAGAAAAGGGAACCCTAGTGCACTGTTGGTGGGAATGCAGACTGGTGCAGCCACTGTGGAAAGCACCTTGGAGATACCTCAAAAAATTAGAAGTGTATCTGCCTTTTGAACCAGTGATCCATTTCTGGGAATATAACTGAAGGGACCCAAAACACTCTTTTGTGATAACATAAGCACACCTGTGTTCATTGCAATATGTACAATTACCAAGATATTGAAGCAGCCCAAGTGTCTATCATAGTTGCAGATAAAACAACTATGGGACATTTATGCAATGGAATACTACTCAGCCATAAAAAAGAAGGAAACTTTTCCCTTTGCAACAGTATGGATTGTCTTGGAGAACTTTATCCTAAGTGAATTAAGCCAGTCAGAGAAAGACAAATACCATATGCTTTCACTCATATGTGGAATCTGATGAATAAAACAAACTGATGAACTCTTACATCTTGTAACAACATGGATGGACATGGAGAACATTATGTTAAGTAAAATAAGTCAGTCAGAGAAAAATAAATACCATATGAGTTCACTCATATGTGGAATCTATTGAACAAACTAAGCTAACAAGGAAAATCGGGACAGACTCATAGTTGGAGAGAAGATGACAGCTAGTGGTGGTTGAGAAGATTAGGTGGGAGAGGGATTGAACAGATACAGAAGACACATGGACATGGACAACAGTGTGGTGATTGCTGGGGAGAGGGGTATAGGAGGCCTAAATGGTAATGGAAAAAATACAATAAAGATTAAATTTAAAAAATTGTGGAACAAAAGGGACAAAATTAAGGAAAAACAGCCACAGCAGTATCAATGACAAATGTGCAAAGATCAACAAAGGTCAAAAAAGAATAAGAATATTATAAGACAGAAAAAAAGTATATGAGATGACCAAAGAAAAGAAAAATTATTTTGAGTGGATAGAGGGAAGAAAAACAAGAGTAATGGATAGAAACAAGATGAATAAAGGGAAAGAATAAAATTTAAACCAAAGGTAAGAAAGGAAAGGAAGAAGACAAAATGGAATAAGACAGGGGAAGACTAAAATATGAGATTTGATACAGAAAATGTTGAACAAATGGGAACAAAATTGAAGAATAATCAGCTACAACAGCAATATCAATGACAAATTAGCAAAGATTAATAAAGGAAGAAAGAATATGATTAAAAAAGAGGAAAAGAATATGAGATGATTAACAGAATGAAAAATGAGTTTGAGAAGCTGGGGGAGGAGAAGTGATAAGAATAAGAAACATAAATAGGAAAAATAAAGGGAAAAATTTAAAACCAAAATAAGAAAGAGAAGGAAGAAGGCAAAATGGAGTAAGAAAAGGGAAGGGTAAAATATGAGATTTCAAATAAAAAAAGATAGTGAACTAATAGGAACAAAATCAAAGAAAAGGAAAAATATTTAAAAGCTGTGTAAAAGAGCCCTGGCTGCTGTAGCTCAGTAGATTGAGCACGGGCCTGCAACCAGATGATCGCGGTTTGATTCCCAGTCAGGGCACATGCCTGGGTTGCAGGCCAGTTCCCGGCAGGGGCAAGTTCCCAGCAGAGGATGCATGAGAAGCAACCATACATTGATGTTTCTCTTCCTCTCTCCTTCCCTTCCCCTCTAAAGAGAAATAAAACATTTAAAAAAAATTTTTAAAAAGCTGTGTAAAAGAAAAAAAACATGCAAGCAATGAAAAAGAATGAGGTGGAATTTGTCTCAGCAGAGTCCAGTGCTTGCCTGCAGGCCTCTTCTTCCAGATCTGACTCTGGTACTGTCAACCAGAACTACTCTAGAACCAACCCAGTGTAGTTCTAGGCAGCCTGCTCTTGGTCACAAGTGATCCAGTCTGTCAGTTATTGTATTACTGTCAGTTACTCCCTTTAAGTCTTTTCATAATGGCTTTATATATTTTGGTGCTCCTACATTGAATGCATATATGTTAATAACTGTTATGTCTTCTTTATAGACTGTCCTTTTCATTTAAAAATGTCCATCCTTGTCTCCTGTTATCTTTTTTTTGTCTTGAAATCTATTTTGTCAGATATGGCTACAGGAACTTTTTTTCTCTGGATGCCATTTACCTGGAGTATCATCTTCCACCCCTTCATTTTGAGCCTGTTTTTCTTTGAAGCTGAGATAGTTCTTCGGAAGACAACATATAGTTATCATGACTTTTGTATAAGATGTCTGCTAGATAAAATAGTCCTTTTTCTTCTATAGCATCTTATCTTTATTTGCGTATATAATTTCAGTCTTTTTCCTTCTCCCCTCTTACCTTTTGTTATCATAAATTATCCCTTTTTGCCCTGGCTGGTGTAGCTCAGTGGATTGAGCAAGGGCCTGTGAACCAAACAATCGCGGTTCGATTCCCAGTCAGGGCATATGCCTGGGTTGCAGGCCAGTTACCATCAGGGGACACATGAGAGGCAACCATACATTGATATTTTTCTCCCTCTCTCCTTCCTTTCCCCTGTAGAGATATATAAATAAAATCTTTAAAAAATTATCCCTTTTCATACTTTGCATTTGTTACCATATTGCAATATCTATACTTATGTTAATGTTTTACCCTTTGACCTTTATGTTATAATGAAGTGTTTGTTATTATATTCTGAAATAGAATTGCATTTTCTTTTCTCTGTATGTTCATCACCTTACTCAGAGTTTTGTATACCTTTGTCATTTTGTTTCATATAGAAAAACTCCAATACTTCTTTCTCTTTTTTAAAATTCTCACCTGAGGATATGCTTATTGATTTCACAGAGAGGAGGAGCAGGAGAGAGAGTGAGAGAGAGAGAGAGAGAGAAAGAGAGATCACTTGTACCTCATATGAACCCTGACTGGGGATAGAACCTGCAACCTAGGCATGTGCCCTGACTAGCAATCAAATGCATGACCCTTTGGTTTGTGAGTGACACTTCAACCAACTGAGCCATACTGCCCAGAGTTCAACATTTTTTATTATCCAGGTCTTCCGACAATAAGTTCCTCTGACTTTTGTTTGGGAAAACATTTGTTTTTCTATTATAGCTAATGGACAACTTTGCTGTATGTATCATTCTTGGTTGATGTTACCTCTCTTTCAATATTTTGAATATATCATTTCAGTCTCTACTCACCCGGAAGGTCTCTTCTGAGAAATCTGATGATAGTCTGATGGAGCTTTCTTTGTAGGTTACTGTCTTTTATATCCTAGATGCCTTGAGAATTTATCATTAACTGTAGATAGTTTTAATCTAATGTGTCTTAGAGATCTTTTTGCTTTGAAATAATTAGGCATTCTGTTTTGCTCTTGAATGACCAGTTACTTCCCTAGATTTCAGATGTCCTCATTAATTATTTCTTTTAATAAGCTCTGTTCTCTTCTTTCACTCTTCTCCTTATGGGATAACCATTATCTTTATGTTTTTTTTCCTAATGGAATCAAATATTGTAAAGTTCTTGTATTTTTTAAAATGTTAAATCTCTCTCTTCTTCTGCCCAAATAATTTCTGGATATCTGTCATCAAGTTCCGTAATTCTCTCTTTCATTTGGTCTGCTCTATTTCCAATGCTTTATAATGAATTCTTCATCTCATTTGACTGAGTTCCTGGGGTCCAGAATTTGTTTGGTTCATTTTTATAATATCAGTCTCTTTGGTAAAGTACTTCTTTTGTTCATCAATTTTATTATGAGTTCATTCGTCTGCTTTTCTGAGTTTTCTTCTATCTTGTTGAGTTTCTTCATAACTGCAACCTTGAATACTCTATCATTTAAATCACAGTCTTCCATGACTTAGAGTTTGGTTTCTGGGGACTATATTTCTGTATTACCATGTTTCCTTGATTAATGTTACTTGATGTATTGTTTCTGTGCCAGAGCATTTGAAGTACTGGTCTCTTTACTGATTTAGATACCATTTTGATCATAACAATTCAGCAGGCTGGTAATTAAGAAATCTGTCCTTTGTTTTCCAGTAGATGGTGCTATAGCACAACTTTTTCCCTTTCACTTGAACTGGAGCCTCTGGGGCAGGGGGGAGGGAGGGGAGGGTTGACCTGGAAATTGACTCCCGGGTGACCAGGGTGATAATAGTCCTTGGTGAGTCTTGGTTACCCCAGTTCTGAGGCACCACCACTGTGGTGAGGGTGGGGACACGGTAGAGAAGAGCTGGGTTTGCAAGCTGGTACTGCTGTCTCCTAGTTACTAATGGCCACAGGCCCACTTAGTGGCATCTTGGCTACTAATGCCAGGTTTGGCCACAATGTAGGGAGCCAGCTTGTTATGCACCAAGGCTGCTTTTGCCTTTATTGCCCTCCATTGAACTATAGTGTAGGGACCACAACCTGACACTTCCATCACTGCTGTTGCCTAGGGTCAGGGCAACACCAAGCTGTGTCTGTCAATACCATCCTAGTCCTTCCCCCACACTACCTCTTCTATGCATTCCAATATGCCCACCTTCAGAGGTACCAATACCTCTGGATGGATCTCTCAGGTGTGTTTGTGTGTTGAACAGATGAACCTTTGTTGAATTATAATTGTCCAACTTGTAAATGTAAGGAAACATATAAAGGTCCCTTCTTACTCAACCATGATGCTGACATCAGAAGAGCCATACATACATCAGAAAATACATACACTGGGGGTAGGAGGGATAATCCAAGGTGCCACTGCACAGTTTCCACACCTCATAGACATGCTTCACAAAATTGAGGAAATCAAGGACTTCCTGCTCAAAGCCAGGCGAAAGGATGCCAAATCTGCCCAGATCAAGAAAAATAAAGACAGGGAGTTCTGGCTAAGATGGAGGTACAGGTAGGAATGCTTTGCTTTCTTGCACAACCAAAAGAAGGATAACAAAACCAATTTAAAAAATACAGAACTGTCAGAAAAATCAAACTGTATGAAAGTCTGACAAACAAGGAGTTCAGGAAACACTCACCCAGACTGCTAGGACCGGCAGAGATGGTTAGCCAGTGGAGAAGACACATGGCAAGGTGGTGGACTGCGTGGGAGAGGTGGGGACTGGTGGACCAGGCAGTCCCACATTTACACACAGATAAGCCAGGAAGAACAACTATGGAGAGAGACAGACCACAACACCCAGGTTTTCAGTGGGGGAAACTAAAGACTCAAAACTTTGGTTGTAAAATTCTGTGAGAATTGCAAAGGCAGGAGAGATTCCCAGTCTCACAGGAGAGTCCACTGGAGGGGCCCATGGGATCCTAGAATGTACACAAGCCCACCTACCCAGGTATCAGTACCTGAAAGGGCAAAATCCGCTGTGGGAAGCGAGGGAAGTGACAGAAACTGTGGCCAGAGCTGAGCAAGCGTCAGTGTTCCCTCTCTGGCCCCTCCCCCATAAGCAGTACCACAACTGCAACAAAGAGGGTTGCCCTGCCCAGGCAAATGCCTAAGGCTTCACCCCTTACAATGTAACAGGTGCACTGAGATGAAGAAATATGGCCCCAATAAAAGAACAGATCCAAACCCCAGAGAAAGAACTAAGCAACAAGGACATAGACAACTTATCAGATGCAGAGTTAAAACACTGGTAATCAGGATGCTCACAGAAATGATAGAGTATAGTTGCAAAAGGAAAAACTGAAGGCTCTGCAAAGTGAAATAAAGAAAAATATACAGGGAAACAACAGTGAAAGGAAGGCAACTAGTACTCACAGAAATGATTTGGAGTAGAAAGAAGAAATAAACATTCAACCAGAACAGAATGAAGAAACAAGAATTCAAAAAAATGAGGAGAGGCTTGAGAACCTCCCAAACAACTTTAAATGTTCCAACATCCGAATCATAGGAGTGCCAAAAGGAGAAGAGGAAAAGCAAAAAAATTGAAAACTTATTTAAAAAAAATGGAGAACTTTCCCAATCTGGCAAAGGAAATAGACTCCTGGGAAGTCCAGGAAGCCCAGAGAGTCCCAAAGAAGTTGGACCCAAGGAAGCACACACCAAGGCACATCATAGTTACATTACCTAAGATGAAAGATAAGGACAGAATCTTAAAAGCAGCAAGAGAAAAGGTGACAGTTACCTACAAAGGAGTTCCCATAATATCACCAGCTGATTTCTCAAAAGAAGCCCTGCAGGCAAGAAGGGGCTGGAAAGAAATATTCAAAGTCATGAAAGGCAAGGACCTACATCCAACATGACTCACTCCAGCAAAGCTCTCATTTAGAATGGAAGGGCAGATAGAGTGCTTCCCAGATAAGGTCAAGTTAAAGGAGTTCATCATCAGCAAGCCCTTATTATATGAAATGTTAAAGGGACTTATCTAAGAAAAAGAAGAAGATCGAAAACTATGAACAGTAAAATGACAACAAACTCACAACTGTCAAGAACTGAATCTAAAAACAAAAACTAAAACTAAGCAAACAACTAGAACAGGAACAGAATCACAGAAATGGAGATCACATGGAGGGTTACCAGTGGGGAGGGGATGGGAGAGAATGGGGGAAAAGGTATGAGGAATAAGAAGCATAAATGTCAGGTACAAAATAGATGGGGGGAGCTTAAGAACAGTATAGGACATGGAGAAGCCAAACAACTTATATGACCCCTGGGCATGAACTAAGGGGGTGGGGTGGTGCAGGGCAAAGGGGGAGGAAGGGTAGGAAACAATTAGGACCACTGTAATAGCATACTCGGTAAAGTACACTTTAAAAAAAGAAAAATAAGTACAATGTGAAGGTTTAAATTGCAATGCAGCAGATACATTTATACCTTGGTCATCACAGAGGAAGAAAAGGCTAAGAAACTGAAGCAGTCCCTTCTCCCAGGTTTGACAGTGAAGGAGCTGAAATGAACCAGGCATGCTGATCTGTATTAATATGTTAAAATTTTTGGAAAATGCCAAATATATAATTTTAAAAATTATTTCTCTATTATTGGACAATCAGTCCATTTTCAAATTTTTGCAGTGTTATACAAAATATTCTGCTCTGGCCGGTGTAGCTCAGTGGATTGATCGCGGGCCTGTGAACCAAAGGATCACAGTTCGATTCCCAGTCAGGGCACATGCCTGGGTTGCAGGCCAGTTCCCAGCAGGGGACACACGAGGGCCAACCATACATTGATATTTCTCTCCCTCTCTCCTTCCTTTCCCCTCTAAAGATAAATAAATAAAAATTTTAAAAAAGAAAATATTCTGTACAAATCTCCCAACATGTGTGTGTTTTTCTCCAGGAAAGAAATGAAACTGGTGTGTCATAAATTATTAACATTTTCAATTTGGGTATAACAGCCAGAATATACCCCCAAGTGACTGTACCAACTTAAACTTTCACATCCTTGCTAAAATTAGATATTATCTCCCAAATATAACCTGTATAAAATTAACTACCTCATGGCAGTCTCAGCATGGTGTCAATATCCAAATAAATACTTGTCTAAGATCCAAAAAACATGTTTAAAAAGTCCTTAGGAGCCCTGGCTGGCGTAGCTCAGTGGATTGAGCGCGGGCCTGCGAACCAGACGATCACAGTTCGATTCCCAGTCAGGGCACATGCCTGGGTTGCAGGCCGGTTCCTTGCAGGCTAACTCCCAGCAGGGGACGCACGAAAGGCAACCATACATTGATGTTTCTCTCCCTCTCCTTCCCCTCTAAAGATAAATAAATAAATAAAATCTTTAAAAAAAAGTCCTTAGGTTTTATTTTTCAGTCTTACCATGCCTTTCACAACAAATAGCAAACTTTAAAAAAATAATTTTCATTTGCATTGTGACATAGAAAATAATTCTCTCTCTTTCTCTCTCTCTCTCTCTCTAAACTACCTAAAACACTCTTATCTGGCTTAAGTGAATTTTTTCTTTTGGTAATTGTCTAAACTTTTAATGTAAATAAAACAAATCCTGGTTTGTTCCATTTCTATCTCTTAACCATTATCCTGATCTTTGGGACAAAGTGCAGGAACTGCAAAGACAGAATTCTCTTTAGTGGATTTTGTGAGGATTAGAGGTTGTAAATACTTTTATTTTAATTCTTTTTCCTAGCATACGTGCTTGCGCAAAATGCAAGATTAGTTTTAAGTTTGAACTTTAAGCAGGAAGAATGTCTTTCCACAAGAGGGGTTTTAAAATTCCTCTCTTATGTACACAGTACACAGAAAAATGTAGATACTGAAGAAAAGAAAACATAGCTTCCAGGGAGAAAACAGATAAGAAGGACTCAGATCTGAACAGCCGCAGCAAGTAGTATTAATAAAACCCTCTCTAGTTATGATTATTCTACTCATACAATTTGTTTTAATAATTCTGAGCTCTTCAAGCAGGGCTTTAAATATTCCCTGATCAGTTAACAGATTTTTCTGGAGTTCCTCTTGTGTGCAAAGTGCAATATTCTCAAGCATAAAAAGCACAGGAGATATGGTATCTGCTCTTTGGGATCTTTTAGTTTAGTTTCAGAATGTCATTGTGGTTAAAAGTATAGACTCTGGGGTTAAACTGCATGGATGACATGACTTCACCACCTATTCGTATGGCCTTGGATATTTTAGCTTTCTGAAGTTCAGTTTCCTCATTTACAAAAGTAATATTATTACCTATTTCATAGATCTGTTTGGAAAGAAAGTTTTTCTTATTCCTGATGTAGCTTACATAAAGGATAAACAAAAACATGTCTCTTTTTTCTCTGATCCTCATTTACTCCTTCATCAGGGAAATAACAAATCAAACCTACAATGAGATACCACTTCATACCCACTAGGATAGCAATAATAAATTTTTTTTAAATGGAAAATAACATGTTGGTGAGGCTGTGGAGAAATTAGAACTCTTGGACATTGATGGTTGGAATGTAAAATGCTGCAGCCACTGTGGAAAACAGTTTGATGATTTTTCAAAATGTTAAACATAGTTACCATATGACACAAAAATTTGCACTACTAACTATATCTACAAAAGAAGTTAAAACAGGTTTTCAAGCAAAAACTTTTACATGAAAGTTCATAAGATTTCTATCCACAGTAGCCAAAAGGGGGGACAACATGAAAATGTGTATCAACAGACAAATATATAAACAAAATGTGGTCTATCCTTACAATGGCATGTTATTCAGCTTTAAGGAATATAATTCTGATACATGCTATATATGGATGAACCTTGAAAACATTATGTTGAGTGAAATAAGCCAGACACTACAGGAAAAATACTGTATGGTTCCACTTATATATCTTATATGTTTATAGTATATAAGAAAAAGTGTGAAAAAGTGTGTTTACATAGTTCAATTTTTTTCTTCCCTTTTGGGGAGCTAGACTGCCTGTAGGAAGTATGCAGCACAGAAAGGCATGCACTTTAGTGTAGCCTGGTGACTTTGATAAGAGAGGGTACAGAGGGGAGAAGGTAGAGGGAAGAGAATTTGATTCTAGGACTTTGGAGGTACTCCCACTTGTGAACCAGGTAGAGCTTTGGGAACACTAAGTCTGAATTTTCAAAAAGTGTAATTCAATGCAACTCTGAAACCATGTGTGTGTGTGTGTGTGTGTGTGTGTGTTTCATGGTAATCCTATAGCAGAAATTCCATCCAAATGCTAAGAATAGGCAAGAGTCTTAGAAAAACAAGAGCAGCATGAACAGGGCAGACACGATGCTATCTGAAAAGACCTCCGAGGTAATTTGTGTGAAAGGAGCCAACCTATCACAGTAATGAGCAAGAAGTGGTTAAGCAGCAGCAAAAGCGTTCCTGCTTCCTGGGGCAATCGGGGTAACATTTTCCTGCAACAATCCTACCATCTATATCTCTGAAAAGTGTGGTATTGGTTTCACTTTGAATTCTAAGGAGAACAGACTTTTCCTGGCAAATGCAGTTTAGAATGTTTCTCTCAGTGTCGTGTTGTATAGAAAAACACTAATCACACAAAGAATTAGCCACCAAAAAAAATCAGGAGAAAAAAGTACAATCCAGGAAACTAAAGTCTGAGACAGAGACACTGCCTCACACAACCATTGCTCACACTGGTTGTTCAGAACATTACTAAAGGGAAACAAAGTCTTCCACAGGAAATCTGTTACACCAGTCTTAGCAATGGACTCCTTTCATTTGGCCTAGAATCACTCTACCTGTGGATTATTTTGTAGCAGCCTTTCCAGGTGAAGCCTAGATTTTCAATTCCCCCCAATTCATTGCATGGAGCTTCAGGGGATCTTTCTTATGTGTATCTGATTCAAATTTTATTTTAGAAAAACATGGGATCAAGGAAGGATAAGATAGTAAAGTACTGAGTGCAAAGCCTCTTTACTAATTTCCAGTAATGCCTGAACTCATGTCTAAGGAGCATACAAGTCCCTTTTGATTCCCAGTCTCCTCCCTCCATTCAAACATTCCTTATAGAGAATTAGAGATTCAATGTGGCTCCAGTCACAGGAGCAGCTGTAGAGAAAACCATCTTTCTCCAAGCTGGAGAAACTTGCCTCATTCCACACCAATTTTAAATCCCTAAATATTGTTATAGTCAGAGATAGGCAATTTGAATAGGTAAGGTAGCTGGTGTTTTTATGGAATGATTTCCTTGAAGCAATGCAAAAGTCTTTGATTTATTACTTGTTTCTGTCACTAAGGGTACAGTGAAGATCCTGTAGTAATATTAAGTTACATTGCTACTGTGTGTCCTGTAAGACTGGGGGCTAATACAAGGACTGTCATGAGGCATAGCTATGGAGGGCCACTGACAACTGTTTGTGTGTCTGAAAGCAAGCAGCAGATATAACAGACAAAAACTCCTGCTGATGGGAGTCATCTGTGAGGGCAGAAGCTAAATGTTCAGGGTTGGGAGACCTTACTGTGGTATTCTAAGATATTTGGCCTTGTCATAAAAAAAAAAAGTCACTCTTGACATCAGGAGAGACTACTGATATTTCAATAGAGTGGTAAATGAGCAGATAAGCCGATTTGACCTTGATCAATTTTTCTTAACCTTTATTGAGCATCAATTTCCTCATCTGAACATGAGAGTACTTACCTCATAGGTATTTTGTGAAACATAATTGAGAGAAAATATAATTAATCTCGCATAATGTTCAGTACATAATAAGCACCAAAGGTTATTAATATTATTATTTTCACTAGCAAATATAGTAAGACTGAAAGTTCTTCAACACTGGGTAGGAACTTGAGCCAGACATAGAGGCCTTGAATTGTAACCTGGCCTTCAGATTCCTCATCAGGAGGGTGGGGCCAGGAGTAAGAGCGTTACACTTGGCACAATTCCAAACTGCATGACTGCACAAACACTGTAACTGCTCTGTATTCAGACACATTTGAAAGATTTTTCCAGCATAAATTTCTAAATGTGCTGCTTGTTTTGTAATTTAATCTAGGGCAGCAGCAGCAGTGCTATCATTATTTACATTTCTGCCTTTCAGTTTTGGATCCAAAATATTTGCAACAGTATGAATTGGCTCATAACAAAATTCTTCTCTTTTCTTAAAAAAACATTTCACATTACTTTCTTTTATACCTGTACACAAATAAATGTTAACAATCTTTTACATTGATTTGTTTCTGGGACATTTAGTCAAAAATAATTTACAAAAATAAACAAATTGAGACACTATAGGTAGTTTGACATTAAATTCTTCCTATTGCTTTAAGCTTTAAGAAATGATTTTAATAGAGCATTGTTAGCAGCATGTTAAATTTCTAATGTTGTTATTACATTTTTAATTTTAACAACCAAAAGACAATATAAAGACCTTATAAACAATTGGACAGTCTTCTCACTCTCAATTAACTTTGCTATTCTCCAGGATTTCATATCTCCAACAGCAACTTGGATACTTTTTAATCTTCAATTTAAAATTGTAAAGGGTAGAGAAACATTTTTATTTTTGTAATTGTCAACTCTTAAGATGGTTCTAATAGCAACCACTTACTTTTCATGTTTTGCTTCACCCTGGTTGTGTTTGAAGTCTTACATTTTGTAACTTTAATAAACAACTGCACTTCTGCATTAGTCTTTCTTCCCTAGGGTGTCCTCAAATTCTGGAAGGACTAATCTGGCTTATCTACAGTGGACTGCTGCATGACCCCCCCAAATGAACTCCTGCAGAAAATACAAATAGTCTAGAATAGAAGCATGAAACTATCTACTTTTTGAGGGAATGATTTAAAAGTCAGGACTGATCTATGTAAGAAGGATACTGGAACTATTCATTCTACACACAACATTTTCAGGTAGTATATTTCTGTATTACTGCCTACATTTCCATTTACTCTTTTTTTTTAAATCTGCACTGTCTTCTTTTGGTTCCAAACTACAGGTCTGGGATCCTAAACAAATCCAAGTGAACTTTCAGCCCTCAAGTGCCCTCAGTATTACAATCTTTCTGAAGCATAACAGAATTTTTCTCTAAATTAAAGGGGAATCACAGTGCCTCATACTTAATGATTCATGATTTAAAGTTAATTTTCTTTCCTTAGCTGCCTAAATTATCCCAGCTCATAATTACAGAATATTGCTTTGGAAAAGGCCCTAGAGCTTAATCTAATTTCAACTCATTGCATGACTCATTATCACAGAATCAATGACAGCTTGTAAGTCGGTCTCTGATTGAGTACTTACCTGATAAGGAAAACTACTGCATTAGTTGTTTTGAAAAGTATTTCTAAAAATGATCTAAGACTCACCTCCCTAAAATTTTCTTTGAGCAAAGATTCATGGTCCCATATAAGAAAAACTTTACCTATTTTCATTTAAAATGTTTTCCTATCAAATTATCTCTAAGTGGATCAAATGTAGCATATTTTAACAGGAAATATTCTTTGTGGTTTTATCTCTGTCAATCCATGGTCCAAAATATTGTCCACTCTTTCAAGCTACCAGCTCTGATGCAGCATCCCAAACATCAATGCCAAAACCAGAAGTGCATTCTCTTATTACATTAATAATAATTTTACAGTATGGTGGCAGGAAATGCACTTTCAGTTCACTGGCTATAGCTATTATACTATGCGGAAACGACTGCTTGGAAGGCAGCCAGGTTCTTTGGCTTAAAGGCCAACCATGAGGAAGACAAAGGTAATACAAGAAGGGAAACTATGCCACCTGACCAAAAGCATTATTAAGACACTCTAAAGCAGGATTTCTCAACTCCCTGTGGTAAAGAACCATTTTTAAAATATTCCAATCTACCATAAACTTTTGTAAAATAGGAAATCATGCATTTGGGTGTAACAGCAATGTCAAAATGCTCTAATGATGTCTAAATACTTACACACCATCTGTATATTTCATTAGTATACTAATCACACTTGTGTGATTTGTATATTTATCATACTTATCTCATTAGAGATTGGTAACAAATAATCTTAGGACTGATATTGGTCTGCGAAACACATGCTGGTTAAGAAAGGATAAGAATTACATCTGGCAACATAATTCTTTGGGTATAGTTCAAGTGACATGCTAGTTCAAGTATCCCTGTTGCTGGTAAATGCCAGATTGTGTATGTTAAATGCAAATGGTAGCCAAGCTTAAGGAGATATCAAACACCCAGTTATACAGAGCATATCAGTAAAATCAATGTCTATTTATAAATCATGTTTAAAGTAGTTTAATGATGAAATCTTGACTAATCATATACATATGGGAAAAATATGTTTGCCACATATTTGTCAGTTGTATCAAATATTTTTTATAGTTATGTAATTACCAGAAACAGAGTTTAGGTAGTGGCATGGCCACAAAAACAAAAGAGAAATCGCCAAAAAATAATTTTACTAGTAGAACCCTGGAATACCCTAGGTCAGAAGTAGCAAGGAGACAAAGAAAATGGATCATAGGATGACAGATGATGGATTTAATGAAAAGACTGAGGAACAGTTATATGAATCCTCCCATCACTGGTGTTTGCCCCAAGATGGACACTTTAAATGAAGTATTCTTACATTGAAGGCTATCAGATTGAACATTAGGGAATGTCTGGCTGCTACATGAACTCAAGATTAATTAGAAAAGCACCATCGGTGCCATCATGAAGGGTAGGAGTTCAGCATGGATGGAACTGGAGAGCATTGTGCTAAGTGAAATAAACCAGGCAGTAAAAGACAAACACCATATGATCTCACCTATAAGTGGAACCTAATGAACAAAACAAACAAGCAAAATAGAACGAGAGGCAAGAAAACAAGGAACAGACTGACATGGATGACTAGGAAGTCAGGAGGGGGATAAGAGAGGAAAGAAAGGGAAGACCCTAGTTAAAGAGCAAGTATAAATGACCCATGGACATGTACAGCAGGGTGGGGGTTGACTGTGGGAGTGTAGGTGGGCAGGGCAGGGGAGAGCAATGGGGAGAAAGTGGGACAACTATAATAGAACAACAATGAATAAAGCACCGTTCACCATGAAGGGGGAACTTTCTGGTTTTACCTGCTCCCATGTGCAATGGACTGGGTATATAACAATCAGATTCTGCATTACTTGCCAACAGAACAGGGATTTTACATCTACAGAGGATATGAATTCCAGGCACAAACACTTTTTAATCTGGGTCTTCATGTGTAAATACAAACAGGTGATCAAGAAACAAAAAATATTTAGTGAAAAGTAAAAGAAACATTAAAGGAGGTCTCTATACTCAACTAACACAATAACTAAGTCTAAGAAATAGTAAATGGAGAAAGAAAAAATCTATAAATGTGGATAAATACTATTTAGAGAAATACCTATATACTCTTATAATACATTATTAATACATCACATTCATAAAATAAAAGTAATCTTCTGTTCACAAAAGGACACCAGGGTTCTTATTTGTAAGCAATATAACTTGTGCAGGTTAGTCTAAGCATAAGCAAATATTTATTGAGTTGCCACTATGTGCCAGCTATTCTTTTAGACACTGGGGATACAGCAGAAAGTAAAACAAAGAAAGTCCCTATCCTTAAGGAGTTTATATTTCAGTGGGATTATAGAAACAACAAAGAAATACGTGATTCAAAAAATGATATCAAGCTGAGTAAAAGAGACAGCAAATGATGGGCTATGTGAATGTGTGCCTGTATGTGTGCTATTATAGATTATATAGTCAGAGAAGGCCTCTGTGATAAAGTAATATTTGAACCAGGAATTAAAGGAAGTGATGAGGTAAGCTGAGGATAAAAGAAGAATGTCACAAGCACAAGGAGTATCTGGGTATTTATTTATACATATCTATATTCTAATATCTGTAGAAACTTTATTAAATTTATTGTATTAACATTGGTTAATAATATTATATGTATCTCAGCTGTACAACTTTATAAAATGACATCTGTATACTCTATTGTGTGCTCACCACCAAAAGCCTAGCCTCCTTCTGTCACCATGTATTTGACCCTCTTAACCTCTTTGTCCTCCCCTCATTCCACTTCTCTCTGGTAACCACCATCCTGTTATCTGTCTTTATGAATTTGTTTATCTTATTAATAGTAAGGAGACTGGCATGGCCACAGTGGAGTGAGTGAGGAAGAGTGATAGAAGTTGAAATAAAAGTGATGAGAATAGACTAAATTATATGGGGTCTTGTAGACTGCTGTATTTCGGCTTTCAGTAAGATACATGAAAAACCATTGTAGGGTTATGGGCAGAAGGCTGATGTAATGTAGTTTACATTTTAACAGTTTCAGTCTAGTGGTTGTGTAGACAATAGGCTAGAGAGGGCAAAGGTAAAAGTGGGGAAATCAGTTAGTAAGCTATTACAGTGATACAGGAATGAGATGACTATGGCTTGAAGCAGGGTGTTAGCAGTGGGGATAAGGATATAAAGTCAGATTCTAGATACATTTAAAAGGAAATATGGACAAGATTTGCCAATGGATTGAATTTTTGGCTTGAGAGAGTAAAGACAAGGATAACTCCAAGATTTTTGCCTGAGGGACTAGAATAACTAAGGAACTATTTATTGTGATGAAGAAAATTGCAGAACTAATTTATTTTTGTTAGAGATTGAGGAGCTGAGGTTTTTTGACATGTTAAGTAGGAGATGTCTATTAAACATCCAAGTGGAAATGTTGAGTAAGGAGTGGAATATATTATTCTGGAGTTCAAGTGAAGGATCTTAGGCTATAGATATTAATTTGAGAGTTCCCTATATATAGAAGGCACATTTGAAGTCATGAGAATGGATGAGATCAGCTAAAGAATGAGTGTAGATAAGAGAAGAGGACTAAGGATTGAGTCTTGCATTGCTTCAATATTTTGCAACTGGATACTAAAATGTCACCAGAGAATATTATGAAGAAATAACCAGTTAGATAGGAGGAGAAGTATGAAGAGGCATCCTGGAAGCCAAGTAAAAGAACTCTTTGAAGAAGGAGAGAGTAATTGGCCATATAAATAATACTGACAGGTCAAGTAAGATGAAGATGGATAAGTAATGTTTGAAGACTATTGGAATCACTGGTAACCTTAATGAGGGTAGCTTATTAGACAGGGTCATCAGTTGAGAGTGAAAATGGAGTATTACTAGATATTGGAGAATTAAGGAGGGAGTAGATAGTATAAAACAGTCATCTATAGAGTGGGTGTAAAAATGTTATACATTGCCAGGCAGCACTAAATGACCTCTGAGATTAATGGTCATGAATTTGAAGAATAAAATTAAATGGATACAACGAGTTAACATGGAAACAGAATAAGTGGAGAATTGAATTTAATCAGCTTTGGTCTTTTCCCTAGATGACTATGATGAATGGAAAGAGAAGTAAAGGAATTAATGGTATATTTCTGGGAGTGATTGTAATGATGGACTATGAAATATACAGTCAGGTAAGAAGGAAAGTAGCAGTAAAAAGTAACAGGGTTAATGGATTGGAAGTCCCAGTAGGGTCAAGAAAATGCTGTGATTCTGGCATTAGAAGCAGTGAGCAGAAAATATAGAAAGAAATATCTTCAAAAGAAAATGCTGAAATTGGGATTATGTACATACTGCAGTTATTTATTAAGGAAAGGCTGAAAAACCAATCTTGAGTCTCAGTTTCCAGAAACAATTGCCTAGGACTAATGCCATAGAACTTGCCTGATAAGAAAAACTGTTGCTCCCACATAGGTGCCAAGAAATTGACTTTACTGCAACAGCTACTGCTGCCAGCACTGATGCCACTACTTTAATTAAGAACTTGACCTTGCAATCTCTGCCATCTTTCAAAGCCAAGTTCCTTCACTACTGCCCATTCCAGCAAAATGAAAACCACACAGCATTTCTTTATGCATGTCTTCAATTCCAAATCAAAGTGTCATGTTAGGACATCTGGTTGGTAGACCTAAGTGATATTCTTACATCTTAGTTTCAGCAGAGAGTAGAAGTTTGAGTTTTGACTTCAACATTTGAGAGGTAAAAATTATAATGTAAGAATTTCCCAACTATAGAAAGGCTATTGATTATATGTTAGACACAAATATGGCAAATGTCTACTATAGAGGTTTTAGAAATTATAAACATAATTGCCAAACATTTAATCACTACTAAACGTGTAACTAGCAATATGCTAAAACCAGAATAACTTAGTTGAAGATTGAATACAGAGATTCTCTTAGGATTCAACACAGAAAAACAAAGAAAAGGTAAGAAATCTTAAGAGAAATACTGATCTTTATAAGAAACCTAGTATCTATTTAATGAGAGTTCCAGAAAGGAAAGGAAGGGAAGGGAAGAGAAGGGAGACACAAAGACAGAGACAGAGACAAAAAGACAGAGAAAAGAAAAAACATTAGTAAGGGAGGGGAGGAAGCAATCAAAGAAATACTGAACTAAAATTTCCTTAAATTGAAGAATGACTTAAATGTTCAGATTTAGAGAGCCCATTAAGTCTCAAGCAGGAATAATGAGATGAATGACACATGCCTAGATAGATCTTAATAAAAAAAATTAAGATTTAAAGTCAAAGAAAATATCCTCTTCAAGTCACCTTTGTACAATGCATAAGCTATACATCCCTATAGGGCAGCTCTCCTGAATTACTAACTCATCCCTCCACCAAAATAAACTTAAGTGGATTCAAGCTTTATTGAAAAAATGAAATTATCAAAATACAAGAAGTACTAGAAGAAAACATAGGGAGATATGGCACAAAACCAATATTTCAACCCCATAATGGAAAAGATTAGTTTAACTACAAAACAATTTAAAACATTTGCAAAGCATAACAAATAAAGTTAAAAGGCCAGTGGCAAAATAATAAAATGTTAATGTTTATGCCACAAGTCATTGCCTTTATACTTTTTAAAAAATTATTGAATTTATTGGTGGGCTTAATAAAATTATATAGGTTTCTGGTGTACAATTCTATAATACATCATCTATATATAGTATTGTGTTTTCACCACCCCAAGTCAAGTCTCCTTCCATCAGCATTTCCCCTCTTTTCTATCTCCTCCAACCCCCTTTTCACTGTGGTAATCACCGTACTGTTGTCTGTGTCTATGAGATTTTTTCTTTGCTAATCCCTTCACCTTTTTCACCCTGCCCCCCAACAACCCACCCTTCTGACAGCTCTGTGTTCTCTGTATCTATGAAAGTGTTTCTATTTTGTTAATTTATTTTGTTCATTAGATTCCACATGTAAGTGAAATCATATGATAGTTTTCTTTCTCTGACTGGTTTATTTCACTTAGCATAATACTCTTCAGGTCCATTCATGTTGCCACGAAAGGTAAGATTTCTTTCTTTTTATGGCTGAGTAGTATTCCATTGTGTAAATGTGCCACATGCTTATATATTAATATTTATATTCAAATGTGTATCTTACAGGTCCATAATGAAACATAACTCAATAGAAAAATAAACAAAGAATATGAAAGTACAGTTCTCAAAGTGAGATATAAATAGCCAATATTTATGTAAAAATATGAAGTCTCACTTATATTTTTAAAAACCCACCTGGCTGGTGTAGCTCAGTGGATTGAGCATGGGCCTGCAAACCAAAGAGTCACTGGTTCGATTCCCAGTCAGGGCATATGCCTAGATTGTGGGCCAGGTTTCCAGTTTGGGGTGTGCAAGAGGCAACCACATACTGATGTTTCTCTCCCTTTCTTTCTCCTTCCCTCCCCATCTCTTTAAAAATAAATAAATAAAATCTTTTAAAAAAAATTCAAGGTGTAATTATCTACTTTTCAGATGGAAAAAAGTCAAGAAATTTGATAATATACTTAGTAAGAATGTGAGAAAATAAGCATTCTCCAAAAGTCTTGGTGGCATTGTAAATTGGTACAAGTTTTTGAGAACCATTTGATAATATTAAGCAAAATTAAAATACATGTATTTCTTTTTTTTTATTGAACTTATTGGGATGACATTGGTTCACAAAACCATACAGGTTTCAAGTGCAAGATTCAATAAAGCATCATCGGTACACTGCGTTTGTGCACCCATCGCTCAAGGTAAAGTCTCTTCTAGTCTTCATTTCCCTCCTTCTCCCATTTTCCTCTGTCACCACACTATTGTTTGTGTCTATGTGTCATAAATATATATATTATTTTTTGCTTAATCTCTTCAATTTTTTTCATCAAGTCTCCCAACACCCCTCTCTACCAATAGCTATCAATCTGTTCCATTTATCCATGCCTCTGTTTTTATTTTGTTCATCAGTTTATTTTGTTCATTAGATTCCACATTTAAGTGAAGTTATGTGGTATTTGTTGTTCTCTCGTTTCACTATTTCTACTTTGCTGGAAGTTTTTTTAATCATAAACAGGTGCTGAATTTTATCAAATGCTTTTTGTGTATCTATTGGTATGATCATGTGATCATATGTGATCATTTGTGATCATATGTGATCATTTCATTATGTGATCATGTGATTTTTATCCTTCATTTTATTTTTGTGATGCACATGTTTATTGATTTGTGAATATTGTACTAATCTTGCATCCCTGGTATAAATCCTACTTGATCATGGTATATGATCTTTTAATGTATTGCTGGATGCAGTTTGCTAACATTTTGCTGAGGATTTTAGCATTTATGTTCAACAGGGAAATTGGCCTGTAATTGTATTTGTGGTGTCTTTATCTGGGTTTGAAACTAGGGTAATTTTGGCCTCTCAAAAAGAGCTTGAAAGTCTTCACTCCTCTTGAATTTGGGGGGAATAGTTTGAGAAGAATAGGTGTTAGTTCTTTGAATGTTTGGCAGAATTCACCTGGGAAGCCATCCAGTCCAGAACTTGTGTTTGTTGGGAGTTTTTTGATTACTGCTTCAATTTCGCTAGTTGTAATCAGTCTATTTACGTTTTGGGATTCTTCCTGATTGATTTTTGGAAGATTGTATGTTTGTAGGAATTTGTCAATTTTGCCCAGGTTGTCTACTTTCTTAGCATATAGTTTTTCACAGTATTTTCTTTTTGTATTTCTTTGGTATCAGTTGTTATTTCTCTTTCATTTCTGATTTCATTTATTTAGGTCTTGTCTCTTTTTGTCTTTTTTAAAAATATATTTTATTTATTTATTTTTAGAGAAAGGGGAAGGGAAGGAGAAAGAGTGGGAGAGAAACATCAATGTGTGGTTGCCTCTCATGTGTTCCCTACTGGAGACCAGGCCTGCAACCCAGTCATGTGCCCTGACTGGGAATTGAACCAGTGACCCTTTGCTTCACAGGCTCATGCTCAATCCACTAAGCTACACCAGCCAAGGCAGGTCCTGTCTTTTTTTGTCTTGATGGGCCTGGTTAAAGTTTCATAAATTAATTTTGTCTGTCTTTCAAAGAACCAGTTTCATTGATTTTAGGATTGTATTTTTAGTCTCTATATCATTTATTTCTGTTGTGATCTTTATTATTTTCTTTTTGGTACTTACTCTGGGCTTTATTTGTCATATTTTTTTAACTTATTTTAGGTGTTGAGTTCAATTGCTTATCTGAAATTTTTCTATCTTCTTTAAGTAGGCCTATAATGCTATGAACTTTACTCTCAGGACTGTTCTCACTGTGGTTTTGGGTGGTTGTGTGTTCATTTGCATTTGTTTCCAGGTAACTTTTGATTTCTTTCTTAATCTCATTGCTAACTTACTTAATTATGTGCTATTTTGTCATGTAGTAACATGCTATTTATTCTCTGTGTTCAAGTGTTTTCAGGTTTTTAAAAAAATTATATCTGATTTCTGGTTTCATGCCACTGTGTTCAGAGAAGATGCTTGATATGGTTTCAAACTTCTTGAATTTATTAAGGCTTATTTTGTGTCCTATCATGTGGTCTATCTTTGAGACTCTTCCATGTGCACTTGAAAAGAATGTATATTCTGCCACTTTAGGGCGAAATGTTCTGTAAATATAAATTAAATCCATCCAATTAAGTGTGTTAAGGTTGCTGTTGCCTTGCTGATTTTTTTAACTGGAAGATCCACCCATTGATATCAGTGGGGTGTTAAAATTTCCTACTATGACTGTATTGCTGTCCATCTCTCCCTAATGTCCACCAATATTTTCTTTATATATTTAAGTGTTCCTATGTTGGGTGCACGTATGTTTATATGTTTACTAGGGTTATATCCTCTTGTTGTATCAATGCCTTTACTATTATGTAATGACCTTCTTTGTCCCTGTTATGGCCTTGGTTTTGAAGTCTATTTTCTCTGATATAAGTATTGCTACCTCAGCTTCATTGCCCCAGGATTTTCCATTTAGAAATTTATTCTACAGATAGAATAGCATAAATATTCCAAAAAAAAGTTAAACTATTTGTTGTGGCATTTTTTGTAATACAGAAAAACCTGAAAACATTCTAATTGTCTGTCAGTCAGAGATTAGACTTAAGTACTTCTGCCCAAGTAAAGAGGGACATATTACAGGAGTCTATTTTTATGAGGACTAAAGAAACTCCCAAATGTATTCTTTTGAAAAATAGCTTTATTGATCTATAATTCACATATAAGACTCACTCATTTAAAGTGGACAATTCAGTAGTTTTTCATCTGTTCACAGAGTTGTGCAACTAACACAACTATCTAATACCAATACATTGTCATCAACCTGAAAAGAAACCATGTACTCATTAGCAGTCACTCCCAATGTTCTCCTCTCCCTAGTCTCCGAATTCACTAATCTACTTCCTGTCTTTATGGGTTTTCCAGTTCTGGACATTTCAGATGAGACTAGGTATGTTCAGGGTGTTAAGGCCATACACTGGACATTTCATATAAATAAAATTATATAGTATGTGGCCTTTTGTGTCTGGCTTCTTTCACTTACTATAATGTTTTGAGGTCCATTCATGTTGTAGCATGAATCAGTACTTTATTCCTTTTCGTGGCTGAATAATAGTTCATCGTGTGGCTAGACAAAATTTCACTTATCTAATCATTAGCATGGTAGACATTTAAGTTGTTTTTTACTTTTGTTTGTTTTGAATATGGTGCTATAAATATTTGTATACAGGTTTTTGTGTGATCATATGTTTTCAATTCTTTTAGATATATATTTTGGAATGGAATTGCCAAATCATGTGGTAACTTCATGTTTAACATTTTGAAGAACTTTTAAACTGTTTTCCAAAGTGGCTGCACCATTTTACAATCTTGCCAGCAGTATATGAGGCTTTCAGTTTTGCCATATACTTGTAAACACTTGGTATTCTGTTGTTTTGATTTTAGCTATCCCAGTGGGTGTGAAGTGGTATCTAATTGTATTTTGTTTTACATTTTCATGATAACTTATGATGTTGAGCATATTTTCATGCACACAATGGCCATTTGTGTGTCTTATTTAGATAAGTGTTTATTGAAATCCTTTGCCTATTTTTTAATTCAGTTATTTGTTTTTGTTGTTGTTGAGTTGAAAGATTTCTCTATTATAGATACAAGTTCCTTATCAAATATGTGACTTGTGAACATTGTTCCCTTTCTATTGGTTGTATTTTCACTTTGTTGATGATATGTTTGGCAGCAAAAAATATTTTAATTTTGAAATATAATTTCCCAATTGTTTTCTCTTATCATTGTGCTTTTGTTATTGTATCTAAGAAGTCTTTGCCTAATCCCAGGTCACAAAGTTTTACTTCTATCATTTTTTTCAAGAATGTTGTAGTTTTAGCTCATACATTGGGTCTATGATTCATTTTGAGTTAATTTGTGTGTATGGTTTGAAGTAGAGGTAGAACTTTTCTTTTTGCCTGTAGCTATCCAGTTGTCCCAGCACCATTTGTTCAAAAGGTTTTATTTAATAGGCATTAAAATAGACACTAGAGAAGTAGTATGGTGTAGGAGTTAAGGGTGTAAGCTCTGGAGTCAGACTGCCTAGGTTCAAATTCCATATAGGCATATATTTGCTGTTTGACCTAAGGTAACTTATGGTTACCCCTCTTGGACCTAGTTGTCCCATCATAAAATGCAGATGATTTTAGTGCCTTACTTGGAGGATTTTTTATTAAGGTTATATGTATAAAGTATTTTGACAAATACAGTGTTCCTTCTTTCTTTCTGCTGCATAGTATTCCATTGTGTAAATGTACCACAGTTTTCTGACCCACTCAATTACTGATAGGTACTTAGGCTGTTTCCAGCCCTTGGTTATTGTCAATTGTGCTGCTAGGAACATAGGGGTGCATAAGTTCTTTTGGATTGGTGTTTCAGGATTCTTCAGATATAATCCCAGCAGTTGAATTGCTGTGTCAAATGGCAGTGGGGGTGGGTAGAGAAGGGGTGAGTAATTGGGGAAAATGGGGAACAACTATAATTAAACAACAATTAAAAATACTGTGTTAATGCTCAAAACATGCTAGCATGTTATTAATATTACATGATAGTCACTTGGCACATAAGTAGACAGATATAACTATCTTCAGCCTAGGAATATTGAAAAATAAATAAATAAAATATCTCATTTTAGTCTCAGGGCATCTGTATTCTCTTGACCTATTGGGGCATGGGTTCCTGAGAGACAGTCTTTTTAAAAATTGGGGACACCAAAAGAAAAGTGCCCAGAGGAATTAGCAAAGAAATCAGAGGAGAGCTCTGGCAGGTGAGGTTCAGGTTGCAGATTTGATTTCAGATCAGGGCACATGCCTAGATTGCAAGTTTGATCCATGGTCCAGGCACATACAATCCTTGGTCCAGATGCATACAATCATTGGTCCAGGTACTATGGGAAGCAACTGATCAATGTTTCTCTCACTCTCTTCCTCTCTCCCTAAAAGCAATGAAAAAAAATGTCCTTGAGTGAGGATAATAAAAAAGAAAGAAAGAAGAGTAGAGAAATAAAAAAGAGGAGAAATTTAAAAGGAGAAGAAACCAAGGAGGCCAGAGAGAGGAAAGTAGGTGGTTGGGGAGAGGGAGTGTAACAATAATAAGTTTCATAAAGGTAGTGGAGAGGGGTGGGAATGAGGGTGGGAGGGAGGGAGACTGACTTTGTAATACCGAACTAAGAGCTTTATTGAAGTTTAACAGAAAAGAAACCCTTGTTTGAAAGGAAGAGACTGGCTATATTTAGTACTGGGTAGGATGTCAGTTCTGAAAATAAATGCTCCCAGTACCAAATGTAATCCTCTGTGCTGTTGTCACCTGTAGCACGCTGTCTTCCCTTGCAAGGGAGTGTGGAATGTGGACACATCAGTGACCTCAAAGCTCCTACCATTCCCAAGCACTTGACCTGCTTTGTCTCTTTACCACACTGCTAAGTTTTAAAATTTCTCAGTTAATGTGGAAAAAAAAGTTACATAGCTGAAGAAAGTGAAGGGTATGCTGGAATATATGTAAAACAGGGAAGTGTTCTGAGTAAACACCAGAATCTAAACAACATGTGGCCAGATGCTTACTAAAATATTCATCACCTCCATGGTACACTTTTAGCGCATGAATGGGGACACAAGGGCCCAGCAGGAAGTGTGGCACACTATATAAAAAGATGTACTTGAAGCACAGTATAAGTGGCATAGATGTAAGTTCTGTAGAGATGGCATGCTGGTGTAACTTAAGGCATGTAGAAAGGCCAAAGTCAGTATACATTAGGGGGAAAAGACATATTTAGAAACACACACACACACTTTGTGTTGGGAAATATAGCCTTTCACTGATATGGAAGAACATAGAAAAATAGGTATCTTGATGGAAGAAAACAAAACCAGTGTTCCAGAATTCTAACTTCCAATTCTATCTTCTCATCACTTCCACTGTTACTCCTCTCTCATATGAATTGTTGCAATAGTAATAACCTCTTAATACTTTCTTTGTTTCCATCCTAAGTTCTTCTCATAAATATATACTCTATAGGGCAGTGATAGTGATCTTTTTTAAATTACAAGTCATATTGTATCACTCCTCTAGACAGACAAAAACCTACAATATCTTCTCAAAATGCAAAATCTTTAACATGGTCTGCAAGACTCCACATGATCCAGCCCTCTTCTATCTCCCTGGTTTCATTTGCTACCAGTATTCCCTCACTCCTTCCACTCTAGACATGCTGGTCTCCTTGCTCTTCCCAGAATATGCCAAGCACATTCTGACTTAGCTATTTGTATATACTGTTCCCTCCATGTGGGAGTGCTATCCTGTCCCCATTTAGCTGAATGGCTTGTTTTCTCACTTTATTCAAAACTCAGCTCAAATATCACCTAATGAGAGAGACTTTCCATAACCACTATACATAAAATAGCAATCCCCTTTACCTTACTTTGATGGATAAATGAAGACTTGGTGGGAATGTCTGATTAACTGTTGTATATTTGAGTCTAGAGTTAAGTTAGGAGGTCTGAACCAGAGTTGTAGATTTGGGAGTTCCCATTACTCCAGGCAAGGAAAATAGTGTTTGTAATGGGTCTAGAGCAAGAGAAAGCATGGTACATTCAAGTGCCATGAGGGTCTCTTTGAAAATGCAAATTATCTGGGCCTCACCCAACATCTCCTGAATAAGAATCTCTGGAAGTGAGGCTTCAAAATATGTAGATTGATGAGGTTCCACATACAATGCTGATGTGAAGCCCAGGTTGAGAACCACTCCTTGAAAGATACATGTACGTACACCACTAGTAATCTCTGAATTGCCAAACCAGTAGATATTTTATATGCTTTATGCATCTCACTTGACCACTCTGTTGAAATTGATAGTTGATCACTCAATTTCAAATGTTATACTTCCTTAGCTGCCAGGCACCACATACTCATGATTCTCCTGACTCCTTTCTGGATATTCCTCCTCAGTCTTTTTATAGAAGTCATTCCTGCCAATTGATTAAATACTTGTGGTCTCTACCTTTCTTTTTTATAATTTTTAATTGTTATTCAATTACAATTGTCCTAATATTTCCCCCTTTGCCCTACTCTGCCCATATCAACTGCCACTCCCACAGTCAATTCCCACACTGTTGTCCATGTCCATGGGCCATTCATACCTGTTCTTTGTCTAGTCTCTACCTTTCTGTCACTCAAACTTTCTACACCCTCTTTGGTTAGTTTCATCCATTAACATGACTTAAATCTAGTGCCCATACTTCTGTTCTTGATCCATATCCTCTTTGAAGTTCAAAACCTGTGCATTGTATTTCTTAGATTACCATTTAAATATTACATGGGTGCCTTAAACCCAAAGTACTCAGAGATTTTAAATGTTCCCTTCACATTTCAGTAAATGACACAATTAACAACCTACATCTACTGAGTCACTAAGTATTGTTTATTTTATATTCTACCTATCATCTACTTTTATTCATCCACATTGCCCCTATCTTGATTCAGGCCACAAGTATGTCTCATCTAATTTAGTGATAGATTGTGGTACAGTTTATGTATTTACATGTTTATTTATTCTACTAGACTGAGTAATGAAAGGATAAGACCACCCATTTATTTATTCAATTACTATGTATTGAGGGCCTACTATATGGCTTAGTGTGTCACATTCATCTTTGTGTCTTTCTTCACATCAAGTATATTGCCTGACATTAAGTAGGTACTCAGTATATGTTTGTTTTATTGAATTACTTTTAAGTACACTATGTTACAAATGAGAATATAGGGTCTAGAGATGAGAAATGGCCTTCCAAACCCGCGCAGCAGGTTGGGATACTGGAATTTACATTTCCTTACTCTTAATCCAGATTTCTTTTCCTAAGACCACATTGTCCCATTATCCTACAATTCTATACTATCCCCAGTTATTGTTTTCTCTCTGACTTTTCTATACCATTCTCTTATTATTGATGATATTACTCCCTATATTTGTTTGCCAGCTTCTGTGGAAAAGAAAATAATTATCACCATCTTCATAAGTTTCTTGGTTAAGAAACTATATTTCCTTGGCATTGCTTACTTCTTCTGGCATCACCACTGCTGAATCAGGATGCCCATAGGTCAGCTTTTCATCTGGCACTTCTAAGGAGCTCCTCTTGACTTCAGTAGAATATGGATAGAACTGGCCTCATATAGGAACTTACAGGCTCTCAAATGGATTTGGACTCTATTCTGGGAAAAAGAGAGTGAGAAAATATTTTCAGAATTTGTGCAGAATATCTGTTTTATGGAGAAAAAAATAAGAGAGGATGGGTTATAACTATAGGCTGAGATAATCTGATATCTGATTCAGTTTGTGGATGAAGATTCTGATCATGATTATTTTAGACACTGAGTTGGACTATATCATACAAAGTTGTTTTTTCATGTATAATCTATTTCCACTTGCTACAATTTAGGAAAACCTAAATAAGCTTAGTACATTCCAGGAATATGTATAAAACATGTGGGTGGTGCCTTCTAGAGAAAATTTCTGCTCTTAACTTGCTAAGGCTGTGCATATAGGGTACCCTCTTAGTATGGTTTATAAAACATTGTTTTCACATCTTTGTATCTCTGTTCATTCTGTTATTTCTGCTTATAATAGTTTTTATTCATTCATTTATCTATCAAATATTTTCTGAGAATCTTTTCTGTGCCAGGTATTATACTGAGTTTGGGAGATTCAGCGATGGCCATTTTCTGTAGTTGATCCTGTCATCCTTTGTATTTCAGTATCACCTGTTCTAGGAAGCATTTCATAACCTTTTAAATACTGGGTTAGTTGTATTTGCTCTCTGCTCCCTTCCATAGCATTTATCCTTTATTATATTTTTCTGTTATCTTCCCTACTAAATTATGAGCTCTTTGAGATCAAGTATTCATTTATTAATTAAATGTTAACTAAAATATAGTTATTATACAGTTGACCCTTGAACAATGCACTGATCCCCTGCACAGTTAAAAATCCACATACAATTTATGTCTCCTCCAAAACTTAAATTGTCCCTCAGTATCCATGGGGGTCTTGGTTCCTGAAATCCCTGTGGATGCTAAAATCCACAGATGATCAACTCCCCTATATAAAATGGAGTAGAACGGTCAGCTCTCTGTATCAGCAGATGCCCAAACACGGATCGAAAACAGTACTGGTGTTTATTAAAACATTCAACCTGTCTTATGTTAAGAGGAGAGAAGTGGGATGTATAGAGTTGAAGAATAATGTGATTGACGGAGTAACTTAGACTTAGTGCTCTAGAAATTAGAAGTAAGTTTTTGAACACAGGAATAAAGTGTGAAAATAAGCCAGATTTAAGGAAGATATATTTGGCATGTATCTGTTCAAAATTAAAGCTGGAATTTAAAAAATAAAAGGAGTTCAAGTTGAAATTATTTCTTACCTTTCCTATGGGTTACATTAGGGTGAGAAAAATTTCTTAATCTTAACATCTACTGTTCATGATATAATATTCCAGACACATGGCATACCTTTTAAATGCAAGACTTCATTCAGTCTACAAAAAGTAACACAATCCTATGTTGTAGGTACCTCCATTTTAAAGATGAAGAAACAAGCTCAGAGAGATGAATTGAGTTGCCCAAAGTCAGATAGCTCACAAAATGAGAAACAAAAAATTGAACCTTGAACTGTGTGATTTGAATCCAGTAAGTACAGTGCTTGGACAAAGTTGATATGCAATAAATACCCATTAAAATGGGTGAATGAATATATCAATAAATTTATCCTCTTCTATAGATAAATTTATAGATTAGCTTTATTGGTTTTCTTGTTCTTGATAAGCCCAAGTCACTGTTAAGAGTAAGGCAGAGGTTTGAGCCACAAAAAGGAATTTACAAAGGAAAATTTACTCTGGAAATTGATTGGAAAGAGGTGTAAATATTTTAGAAATTTTAAACACTGTATATGTGTATGTGTATATATATATATATATACACACACACACACACATATATATACATAACAACAGAACGGTTTGAAACAATACTGACACATACAACTCACATGTGCATGAAGACCTACACAAGCATTCATGTTTTTAATCTCATGTTTTCTTTACCCTCTTGAGAGTGTGTAAATAGAATGTCAGAGCTAGAAGGTATCTTAACAATTACCTAATCAGATCACGTCACGTAAATGTAGAAATTGAGGCACTAGGGGTAAAGTAAATTGCAAAGGTCACACAAGGAATTAGAGTAAGATTAAGAATCTGAGTTTCCTAACTCATAGGTTTGTTTTACTCTTAACTGTCACCATTTACTTTCTCAATTTTATCGATGGGATAACCAAAGCATCCTAAGAATGTTGATGGTCAAGCTCCTGCTACTTGTCCATTGAAGCAGGACTTGAAATCAGATCTTTTTATTTTAAATATGAGGCTTGTGTTCATCCAAGTGCTTCTGTCTGGATATCCCTCCCAGAAGGAAGACCCCTTCCTGTTGAATTTAATAATGAACAGAGGATAATTTACAGAAAACTTCGTTCTTTGATTTAAGAGAGGATGTCCAAAGCTACTTTATTTTCAGAAGCTTGGCAGTCCCAAGGAGGCTCACTAGAAGCAGGAATCTGTCTTCCTTATTGAATCCAAAACACGTAGCACAAAGGAAGGCATTCAAAAAATATTTGTTGAATATATATTATTCTAAAGGCAGAAAGGAACAGTAGGTTGGTTAATGGTTTCCCAATGGATGATGGATGGATAATCATTATTAATGCTGAAAAAGTGGGAATGAATGTAGAAAAGAGGTGGGAGAAACCCTTAAACAAAGGAGAAACTCTGTCTCCATCTGATTGAAGCTGCAATCACTCAGCAAGGGCTGAGCGGCTTGGTAGGACTGTGGTTGGCAGAGATATTTAAATAAGGCCTCCTTAAAATGTTACTCCCCACCCCGCCCCCATTCCCCTTTAAATTCTGTTTCAGTCATTACCCAGGGACCGGATACAGAGATTCCTATGGGGAGTTCTAATGGGTCGATTCAATTTCAACTGGATGACGCCACTTAGCCAAGCATTAAGAGCTACAGCTCCGGGAAAACAAACGACACAGAGAGAGGGAGAGAAAGAAATTATAACAAGGAGCAATAAATCCCCTCTCTCCCATCCTCCCCTATAACCCATTCACAAGACCTCCAGAAATCATCTACATTCACAAAACAGCCAGCTAGCTGAGCTGAACGCACTGCAATCTCCCCCCTCTCCCCCCTCTCTCTGCAGATTATATACCAACACACCCTGAGCTATATAAATAATCACACACTATCGGTATCTATTGCTCTGTTGAGATACCCTGTGTCTACAACTGGTTTCTGCTGCTTCGGTTCATCTGTCAGATTGGAGGAGACAGAGGCGGAGGTGGAGGCGGAGGCAAAAAAGGAGGGGGAGGAGGTAAAGGAGGAGGAAGGGGAGGAGGGAAGGGGGAGGGGAGAGGAGGGGAGGGGAAGGAAAACGCGGAGGAGGAGGGGGGAAAGAAAGAGGAGGAGGGGAAAAAGAAACAGGAGGAGGGGGAGAAGGGGGAGGAGAAAGAGGCGGAGGAGGAGGGGGAGGAGAAATAGGAGAAGGAGGAGGAGAAAGAAGAGGAGGAGGAGGTGAACAACTTACCCTGCTGAGCTTTCTTTGGGAATACGTGCATGAAGATTTAGATCTGCAAGGAAACCTATACAAAGTATCTGCCACTACAGGTCTGTTTCTCCTCCCCCCACAACCGTTTTTTTTTCCTTTCCGTTTTCTCTGCTGTGTCAGAAAGACCGAGACAGAACTATCTCTGTTTCTGGCTCCGCTGACGGTGAAGGAGTTTTCATTCAAGACTTTCTGAAAAGAGGTGGAGAAACCTAAAGACTCAGGAGAAGAGGTCCTTTGAGCCAGATGGGGCATTAATTCTTCTGCTTTTCTCATAATGGATAGATCCTTTCCTCAAGGTAAGCCATACAGATTAGCTCTTAAGGACCCCAGAATTCTTTCTATGCACATATAGATTGCCATTCATTCCAGCCATCGTCTGTGTGTGTGTGTGTTCGTGTTTATGTGTGTGTGTGTGTGTGTGTGCGCGCGCGCGCGCGCGCGTGCACGCGCACAAATGCAAGCGCGTGGGTAAAATGAAATGAAAACCATTTAAATGAGATTTAAATGAATCAGCTCTTGCAGAACACTATTCTTATTGGGTATTTATAAATCAAAATGTAATTTCAAAATAACCATTTTTTAGCCAAATGTCAATTTCATTTCTAGCCTGTTGACCTTTCGATGCATTTTGGTGCTTGCCTAAGACCCTTTTAGCACAGCCTAACCACACAAACTGAGGATGTAGCGAGAGCCCACGCTGAGGCCAGTCTGGCTGCCCAGCGGGTATCCTGTCAGCGTGGGGCTAGTCAGCTATTGGCTCACAAGTCTGGGCTGTGCATCGTTCAGATTTCATCACATCACCTTGCCCTGGGTAGAAATGGCGCAAGCTGACACGGCATAACCCCCTACTTACATTGAGTCAGAGCAGTGATTTAGAAATCTCTGGATCCATGCCTTGTTGTATGTGCACATGTCTTTCTATGTGGCATATGGAAATTTTGTCAAAAGTAAGAACCTGTGAACATGTCTAGTTAGCCAGTGGGCATTTGATAGAACCTAAGGCAGTGATTTACACTCCTTTCCATTCTTCTAATTATAATTATCACTCACCTTTGCATGCTGTAAACCAAGTTGGATGAACAGAAAACAGACCTTGAACTCTTAAACAGAAAATCTATTTTGAAATGCAAACTACTGTTGCTTTTCTGAGTACATTAAAACTTCACTGAAACATAATGGGCTATCACACGAATTTAGATATACCAGGTGTTAAATCATGTTTTTTTCAACAAGTTAGCAGCATACATATATGCAAATAAGGTACAGGCTAGCAGTTTATCCATAACAAAGTATTATTCTTTTGTTCTGTGCCTCTAAATAAACATTTACTAAGACTTTATTGTAATATTCTACACATTTTGGTTTTGTGTGTTCTGTTTTTTTATCTCTCTAGCTGTGATATGATCTAGATAGTGATCTGAGTGACTTGAATTTAGAGGTTTTTTATTCAGGGTCGAGAAGTTGAGTAATGAGAAAGTAAAGAATTTTTTTAAAAGGTGACTAATTCTTCATGAAAGAACTTTGAGACAGAAATGCAACCTAAAAACCCAGCATAAAATATTTAGAGGATCAGGATAAGAAGGAGCTTTTAAAACCTTCCTTTCATATCCCTTCATTTTGCAGATGAAGAAACTGAGGCCTGGAACAAAGGTCACTTGCCCATAGTCACAGAGCAAAGTAGAGCTAAAAACAGGACTAGAACTTATTTTTTGTCTCCTATAAAATGACTTGGGATTCAAATAAAGATTTCTACTTCTTAAATGAACAACTATCACTTTCTTCAGGATTTGAAGTATGAATTCATATGATATTACCATTTTTCCTGTATTTTTCATCACTAAAACACCTCAGTCTTTAAAAATGCAAGGTCTTCAAACTGCAAGACTCCCTGGTTTGAAATAAATTGCTATGATTCTTAATGAAACTATTAAAGTAATGAATAGGACTAGGGTAGCAAAGTGACAAGTTAAGAGTTAAATGTGGTGAGAACCTGGCAGCTCCAGCAAGATGTATGTGGTAGGAGGGAGGCCCAGTCAGTGGCTGAGAGGTTAGTAATGTAAACTATATACAACTTGGTATTTGTAAGGGGGGGAGTGCTGTGATAGAGATGCAAATGCTTTTGCACAGAGAGGGATTTTTAGAGAGCAGACTTCGGAACTGTAGAACTAAGAAAACATATAAAGCCAAAGTAGAATTCCCCTATGTTTGCTTTCAGTTATTCTGAGAAGGAGTGTATGTAACAGCAGAGCACAGAAAAAAAGCAACACACCCCAGAGCCGTTACACAGTAAGGTACAAAACAGCATTGAACCCATGGGAGTGGGAGAAAACAGAAGCCAGGCTCTCCTTCTCTTTCCCCCTCTTCTTTGAAATTGAGATTGAGTCATATTGTATCAGAAAGGGTTTATCATAGAAATCAGAACTGTCTTAAGGTGTTAGCATAGAAGGCTTTAGATAGGAAAGTTTTCAACTTTCCTATCTGCCATTTCTCAACATGGCAGATTTTAGGTTCCAGGGAGAAAATACATTTTTTCCCACTAACAGTGTTCTTGAATGGATTTAGCTTTCTAGTCCCTAAATTGACATAAGAAAAGAAATTTCTGTTTAGGCTGAACATTTCAAGGCTATAGAGAAACTGTTGAGAAAGCTATGAGCACCTGGCCAGAGAGACTGAGATGGGAGTGGGTTTACAATGCATCATTCATTACTGCAGAAGTACTACGTGACAGAAATCACTAGATCCCATCAATGTGCAGCCAAGACTTTTAATCACCTTGGCTCCTATTTACTAATATGTGATACATATATTCTGTCCTTCATTTAGTAGAATGTAGAATTGACCGAGAGCAGAGTCAATTTCTTAACTGTTGCTGCTCACAATGAATGGCCCTTTAATGGGTTGATTTCTAAATCATAAACATGCATGTAGTAACAGTTTTTCATCTAATCTATGTACTGCAACAGTCTCTCACCTATTCATTTCTTAACCTTTTTCCCTCTCTTACCTTCCCCTACCGTATCTATTTCAATTCATCCTCTTAGCCAGATTGGATTCAGCATGTCCATAATAGCAAACAATTTATTGTTATCCAATCTGGTTTTATCCTACTCATTACCCCGATTTTACCAGGTCCTACTTGCCCACTGTATTGTGGATCTTCCACAGTTCATTCTAATAAAAGGTTTTACAGGGCAGGAAAAAACCTTCTGAGTTCATCCTATGAGTCCCCTTACCTATAATCAAGACAGTAGTACCTCATCATCCCAGACCAGTGCCCAAAGCTTCTTTTAATCATTCAACCAAGCATCTCAACTCCTATTCTTTCAATAACCTAATCAATATCCAAATTCACCTTCTTAACCTAAACACTATATGCCCTTCCCCTGCCAAGACAGGATCCCTTTTGAACATGGTTCTGAGTCATTTCTATTACGACCAATATTCCTCCAAGCTCAGCTTTCAACCTTCTGAGCATGTCCCTGAGATACGCAGTGACATCCTGGGAATCTCATATGATTATTTTCTGTAGCTTTGAGAACTAACATGTCTTCCTTTGAGCTATCAATTCTTCAAATTTACAATATGTTTTGAATCTAGTTTCCTGTGGGAAACTGATTGAGTCAAATGTATCCAGCACTTATGTTGTTCTTACAATGTGAAAGACCTGAAGAGCCCCACATTTTTATCTGATCAATGAAGAGTAAATCCATTGCTTACAAATTTGTCAAAAGACTCTTCCAATACAAAGCTCCTACATCCATATACCCTGCATGTCAGCTGAGCAATGTGTCCTTGTTTATTTGGGTGCTCAAATGAGAACTACCTGTTATTTTCTCATTCTTAGATTATGAATCTTAATAAAGATACAGCAAAGGTAGAGGTGAGAGACTTCAGGGTGCTGTAAGTCCAAGTAAATAGAAGAGACACTTTGCTTTTGAATGCCCAAATAAATAAACAAGGGCATGCTTCTCAGTTTACCCTCAAGGACTGAAGATGTAAAAGGTTTAGATGAAGAGATTCTTTTGTCAAATTATGTCATAAACATAGAGTCATAAACAATAATGGGACACAGTTCTTCAAAATCACTTAGTTCATCCCTATAATTATATAGATAGTGAAACTATGGCTCAAACAAAAGAAGTGAATTGACAAAAGTTATGTAGATATTCAAGTATTAGACTCTCCATAGTGTTTATCTGCATTCTCTGTACTGTGTTAAATAACATCAAAACAACTAGCTAAAAAGTGAAATTATGGTCAGACTGGTTCTTTGATGTGATGTGTCAGAAAAGTTATTTTTAACCAGTTAAATCCTTTTTTCATAAAATGAACGTATGTAAATTCAGTGAAACAGGTTTGTATGGGAATATAGCCTTGAAAGGCACTAAATCTGATCATATTATTGACCACTGAATCCTTTGTGAACTGCATCCTCATTTTTCTCGTTGTTAAACTTTGAGCATATTTCAGTGTCATGTTTGCTTGCTTATGGAAACTTAATCAAGCACTCTCCTCTCTCACTTGTTCATTTCTATTACTCATTCAAGCTTTCCATCTCATACAGTAGTGTGAGTAATCAATCTATTTTGAGACTGCCTGAAAATCTGATGGATTTCAAATATGTACTTTATTCATGCTGTTGTTTCCTAGGTTCAAATGCCTCCAGGATAACTCTTGGATTTGTGTTTAGGTTTGCTTATGTACACCTTTTTGGCTGTTCAGTTTTCCAAGTGGTATAATATACTAATCTACAATGTGTATAATATTTTCCTTATGGTCACCATTATCAATATTAGGCTCAGTCACATCCTTCAGGAAATAACTACCCCTTTTTCTTGATTGTGGCACAGTGGAGGCACAAGCACATGCTTTCTTAGTTTAAGTCTGGTATGAGAACATTTCTTCTCTTCAAGAAAGGCAGTTTATTGTATTCTGTAAGGTAAAGATAGAGAAAAGTAGTCCAAGCAGATTCTGCCAAGTAAATTGCATCAATAAATACTTGACTGAGGGTAGTAATAGGTACAATTATGGGTGATATTTAAAATAATTCAGGGCTCATCTTGTATGGTTCTTTTGGCTGAAAGTTACTTTCCATGTATAAAAATGTACATGCCATTTAGAAAGGCACAATGCCATTTAGGAAGAAGTACCTCTCAATAAGATAAATCAGCTTATAAGATGAGAAGAACTGCAAGATGATTAGTCTTGGCATCCTTGCACTCTTCTGAAGCCCTTTTTCATATCATCCTACAGATAACCTAATCTCTGCCCTTTGTGTCTCTGCCAGATCTCAGCCATTATTACATCTTACTTGCTTGCCTTTATACATTGAATCAAGCAGTATCCTTTCTTACCTGTTTATTTATGCTTACCACAAATGTCAAAGAAAGGGGAATATATATGTACATAAAAGCAAATTCTCGTGGAAGACATTTGAGGCTTTCTCTTGTACATTAGCACGTCAACAATGCTTTGGGAAGTGACCTTTACATTTGAAGTTAAGATCCATTTTTATTAGAAATTTGATGCTCAAGGCCTAGATTTCTCTGTTAGCAAACTTCTGAATGAGCTAGCTGCTCCTGTGACCCTAGTCATATGATGGAATACAAAAGAAATCAACAATCTGATATTTTCCCCCAAAATGCTTTATAGTCTGGATGGGAAGACCAGACTTGCCTGTAAAGAGGTAGGTGAGTTCAATTACACAATAAATGTATAACATGAACTCTACTATAAGGTGATTGAATGTAGTGGTGGTGATAGGGCTGGATCTTTGCAGGTTCCCTGCAAAGTACTCATGCCTGTGTGTTCTCATTAATTGTTTCTATTCTTTCTCTCTTAGGATTTTCTGATGTTCCTTAATGTCTGTGTAACTACAAGGGCTCTTTATCACCATAAGTGCCACTCTCACCTAAAACCACTCAGAACTCAAGAATCAAGGCAAAATGGATGCTGCAGTGACAGATGATTTCCAACAAATTCTGCCTATTGAACAGCTGCGCTCTACTCATGCTAGCAATGATTATGTGGAACGGCCTCCTGCCCCCTGTAAACAGGCCCTCTCAAGCCCTTCCCTTATTGTGCAAACCCACAAATCTGATTGGTCCTTGGCTACCATGCCTACTGCTCTCCCCCGCAGTCTCAGCCAGTGCCATCAATTGCAGCCCTTGCCTCAGCATCTGAGCCAATCTAGCATTGCCAGCTCAATGTCTCATAGTACCACTGCCTCTGATCAAAGGCTCTTGGCCAGCATTACACCCTCACCTTCAGGCCAGTCCATCATCCGAACCCAGCCTGGAACAGGAGCCCACCCAAAGGCTGATGGTGCTCTGAAGGGAGAAGCCGAGCAATCTGCAGGGCACCCCAGCGAGCACCTCTTCATCTGTGAGGAGTGTGGGCGCTGCAAATGTGTCCTCTGCACAGCATCTCGTCCTCTCCCCTCCTGCTGGCTGTGCAACCAGCGTTGCCTTTGCTCTGCTGAGAGCCTTCTCGATTATGGCACTTGTCTCTGCTGTGTTAAGGGCCTCTTCTACCACTGCTCTACTGATGATGAAGACAACTGTGCTGATGAGCCCTGCTCCTGTGGGCCTAGCTCTTGCTTTGTCCGCTGGGCAGCCATAAGCCTCATCTCCCTCTTCTTACCCTGCCTGTGCTGCTACTTGCCTACCCGTGGATGCCTCCATCTGTGCCAGCAGGGCTATGATAGCCTCAGGCGACCAGGCTGCCGCTGTAAGAGGCACACCAACACTGTGTGCAGAAAAATATCTTCTGGTAGTGCGCCTTTCCCCAAGGCCCAGGAGAAGTCTGTATGACCTTCTCACAAAATGGATCTAGAGCTTTCTCCTATCCCGCATCAGCAAAGCATTGGCCTCATCTTTGAAGAAGGGAAGGAGGAGTACAGTAGCCAAAGTTAGGGCCTCACCAGTTTTGTTTCTACAGTGTCAGGGGAATGGTCAAGTACATCCTGGTGCAGGATGCCTTGTTCTTTCTCACAGTATCTATCCCACTCCTCTTCAACCTTTTTGCACGCTGCCATCTCAGCCCTTGTGCTGTCATGGCAAATTCAGGTGATGTATAGGCATGAGATTTGAACACTGAGGACTGACAGAGCCAGCAACGTGGAGGTTTAGGGGCTCCCCAATGTAATGCCTCTCGATGCAGGCTCTGAGCATCCCTCTACTTTCCACAGTGCCTTTGGAAGCTTTCTTCTCAGATGGTTTTCACAGGCCCATGTGGAATAACATTCAATATTCCAGGGAATCTGACCCCTTCTCCCTGTTGAGTGCCCTTCTCTTCTTTAGTCCTCTCTTTCTCCTCTCTTCTTTCATTACTTTGTTCTGTACTCCTTCCCTCTTCATTCTCACCCACTCTACTTTTACTTTTCCTCTTTTCTTTCTCTATCCCTTCCTTTCTACCCCTTCTATCCCTCTCTCTCAGGTTCATCCTTTGTCTGTATTTCTCTTGTTTGATCTATCTTTGTCTCTCTCTACCTTTCTCTCTTTCTAACACGTCCAAAAGTGCTGTTTTTTCTGTAGGTGTTTTCTTTAACGCCAAACTTTGCTATGTTATACCAGTTACTCATTTTTATTAGGGGAAATGGATTACTGTAATGAAGTGATCAGTAGCAATAGTCTATATCCTGATGTGTGTGTGCACTCATAACCACACTTACCTGTTTGTGAGCATATGAAGCAAAATTATCTTACATTTCCAGGTTTAATTAGTTGGAGTTTTACTCCCTTTTTCAATAATGAAGTTATAGTACTGACAGATTCCACTAGCATGCTGAGTAGGATAGTAAATCAGGATGCTCACAACTTTGTATGTCTGACCCAAGTGCCAAAGGCAGACGTGCTTTATAGCTAAATGAACAAAGCAAAGGATATTACAGAGGTCTGTTCTCTCTTAGAAGCTAACTGCCCTGAGACTGCATGGCTCAGGCCTTAATAATGGACATAAAAAGTCATAAAACTTTAGAGCTGGAAGGGATTGTAACTAGTTTAATGCCCTTATCTTACAGATGGGAAAACTGAGACCTGGAGATAGGAAGGGATTTGCTCAAGGCCACACACTGAGTTAATAGCAGAGTTGGGACTGGAATGCAGGCCATCTGAGTCTTAGTTCAATATTCTCTGCACTGTACCACATTAAGTCATGGGGCTTTTCTCCTAGGACTCCAGTAGAAATGACAGAAAGCCATTCCCATTCAATCTTCAGGAACCATGCCCAGCTAAAGTGGTAGTCCTTATGCAGTGCATTGTGGGTAGTGACTTGACTATCAGGTGTTGAGGCTGCCCCCAGTGGACATCACCTTTGGCTCTGTCATCTTGTAGAAGCTTGTATGGAAAAGAAAAGATTGTTTAAAGAAGCCGTAACCAAGTTGTATCTTCGCCATTGAACCTACCTTTTGATGCACACACTGTGCACACTCCTGGCTTTGCAATGGCAGTTATCCGAGAACCTAAATATCAGCAACAGTGGAAAACTGAGATGAAAGATGTATAATGCAGAGACCTGACTTCTCTTGAAAAACATCGAGAGCCTGTGCTGTGAATACCTTTCAATGGGAAAAGGCCACAGTGGTAATGGCAGGCTCCTACAGACTGCTGCTAAAAGACAGAAGAATTAAATACAGTTTCCCTCTGTAAGTGAATCCAAAATAACTACAGAATTCAGAGATTGAGGGCACTTGCTTGAAATGAAGGTGCTCCAACTCAGTTTAAGACTTCCAGACTCTGACTTTACATTATCATCTATTTTAAACTGTGCATGGATGTGTATTGCAGGGTGAAGAGGTGGGAGAAATGTATAGTCATTCACGGGGGAAGAAAAAAAAGGGAATATCCATGTCCCTTTGTTGGATGTATACTATAAACAATGTGTGCCACTCAGACTTTGTTGGTTCTGAATCTCCCTGAAGTGTACTGATATCTGGACTGTGCGCAGCCCCACAACTTCACTGTCACCTCCTCTTTTAGAATTGCTTTGCTCTATTTTTGTATATATAAATATGTTATGATGATTATTAATAATGTTAATGATATTGCTGCAGATGGTGCCATATATAAGGTTTGGCTTCTTGGAACCTTTGTAAACCCAAACCAATACCTGTAACCTCTTATGTTGCTTTCAAATCCTTTAACTTTAAGTAATTTTTTAAATCTTATAAATCTGCCTGATTGAACTTTGAACTTATATTCCCCTTAAAGCTGTGCCCAGTTCTCTGGGTCAAGCTGGATGGTGATGAGTAGCAACACACTTCTCTCTGCTTTTGCCTGAAATTTGCTTAGAGCTGAGATATATAAAGATTTTATGACACTAGTGCATTGTTCCTGGAGCTAAAGTTATTCTATGGATGTTTGCTTATTAGTTTCAGGGCCCAAAGTAACACAAGTCTCTCCTCCTTGACAGCTCCTTGATAACCCAATCCTGCAGTCCTTACTCAGGCAAACTGTGCACTGCCAGAGGGGCCCTGGGCTCTGCCATATACCCAGATGAGCTCTTCTCAGTGTATTTCTAAATGGCCTTACACTTGGTAGAAGAAACTGAAGGGTTACTCAAATGTAGTTGCAATCTGCAATCTGCTGCTGAGTCAGGGCTTTCACTTGTGTCCAAGTTGGCCTGATATGGACTGCATCTGGTTTACGTATAGATGGGTCCTGTTGGGGTACGCGCACGGATGTGTGAGTGAGTGTGCATATGTATCCCTTTATATATATATATATATATATATATATATATATATATATATATATATATATTTTTATAAATATATANTATATATTCACACAACTCTATATATTTTAATGTATTGCACATGTATATTTAAAATATATACGAAAGAACTTTAAATCCTGCAGACAGTCTCTGTTTTCATTATTTTTCTACTTTGTGTCTTGTACTGTATAAACAAGAATATTTAGAGGGTGTTTCCTGCTTAGCATTTTTCTGCAGTTAAGTCATCTGTTACCCCATAACTCTACTGCTTTCTACATATTGGTCCCTTGATACATTTCATATGGCTGTAGCCAAGAGTTTTTCTTTAGTTCTAGCCCATCTTCCCTCATCATGATAGCTATAACAAACATAGTGAATACTTATATAGTGCTGTGTGCTAAGCATGATTTTAAGCACATTACCTGTATTAGCTAATTTAATGCTCACAATAATTCTGTGATGTAGACACTATTACAATTGCCATTTTACAAATGAAAAATCTGGAGCACAGGGAGGCTAAGTGACTTGCCAAAGGTAACAAAGCTAGTAAATGGTGGAGCCAGGAATTGAACCTATGCTGTCTGACTCCTGAGTCTATGCTTCAGAGTCAAGTGTAGAAGTCTGGAATATAATGTAAACCCCTCTGGTAGAACACTCTCAAATGGTGAAAAGTTCTTTTCCCAACTCCAGTACATCTCCAGCCTAAGAGTGGAAACAAATGTGCTCCTATATTAAGAGTGGAGCAATAGTGCCCTGGCTGGTGTGGTTCGATGGATTGAGTGCCAGCCTGCAAACCAAATGGTCACTGGTTCAATTCCCAGTCAGGGCACATGCCTGGGTTGTGGGCCAGGTCCCCAGTGGGGGGGTGCATGAGAGGCAACCACATGTTGATGTTTCTCTCCCTCTCTTTTTTACTCCCTTCCCCTCTCTCCAAAAATGAATAAAATCTTTTTTTAAAAGAGTGAAATAATAGTTACAGATGACATATATTAGCTGTCTTGATTCCTGAGATGGTAACATTACAAAATTCTTTACTACTCCTTTTGAAAATATGCTTGCAGTCAGTTGCCATTTCTCAGATAGCTTGTGTTGTAGAACTAGTAGAGAAGTATTTTCGTGTATGCCAAAGAGGGTAAGAGTTTATTTGGCCTTGTCATTATAGACCTAGAAAACCTAAGGTATTTTTCTGCAGCAAGTAGAACTAAACTATTTTTGAAACTTGAGATGGGTCGGAGCTATTAGCATTCAAGTTTACTGATTATATTGAGTGCATTCTTCTGGTTTAAATGTAAGTAATCCACTGATGACCACCTGTCAGTATAATGCCTTACCTTTTCCCATAACTTCCCTCACACTGACAACTTTTTACCCTGGCATTATTTCGGAGCCTGAAAGACCCTTAAAGAACATGTACTTCAACATCATCATTTTATAATTGGAGAGAAAAGATGCAGAGAAAAGGAAAATAACCTGTCCAAAGTCACACATTTCTGAGTTTGGGTGAAATTATAACTTAATTCCAGTCTATAATTGTTATAATTCCAGACTTCCTAAATTCCAGATGTTTTTGTCTGAGTTTCTTAGAAAATGAAGTTTGAAACAAAACCTTTTGTACAATCCTAGGGAAGTAGGAGTAAGGAAAGAGGAGTGAGGTAGGAAAGGAAGGAGAGCAAACATAAAGGAGTGTATCACTGTTGGCCAAAATTGGTTTCATGGTAACCGAACTTCTCAATCTCTAATGACAGGCTTACTGCATCTCCATGCACCCCATCTGAGGGAGGAGGGAGAATTTATCTCATGTCTTCCATTTCATTAGTCAAATATCTTCTGGGTGGGATATTTCCCTTGTACCTCTGGGTAGTGTATGTGTGGGTGCCCAACCATGTACCTCAGCATCTCCTGCCTCTGAGCATGGGACAGCACTGTGGCTACACTACAGGCAGTAAGACAAGTGTGTGAAATAGGGAGAAATAGGTAAAGTGGCATGCTAAGCTTTTCTCTTTCATCTTTAATCACATTCATTCAAAGTGAATTACAGTTATCTTTATTTTTTATTAAATATTGTATTGCTATTGGATTACAGTTGTCCCAATTTCCCCCTTTTTCTCTACTCCACCTAGCCGACCCTTGGCTCCCACAGTTAATCCTCACACTGTTGTCCATGTCCATGTGTCATTCATACATGTTCCTTGATTAGTTCCTTCCCCCTTTTTACAACATTATCCCTCTCCCCTCTGGTCACTGTTAGTGTGTTCCTTCTTTCCACATCTCTGATTCTATTCTGCTAGTTTGTTTTGTTCACTAAGTTCCTACTCAGGTGAGATCATATAGTATTTGATTTTACCACCTGGCTTATTTTGCTTAGTATAGTATTCTCCAGTTCCATCTGTGCTGTCGTGTAGGGTGGGAGATCTTTCTTTCTGCTGTGTAGTATTCCATTGTGTAAATGAACCACAGTTTTTTGATCCACTCATTTACTGATGGGCACTTAGGCTGTTTCCAGCACTTGACTACTGTAAATAACACTGCTATGAACATAGGGGTGCATGGGTTCTTGTGAATTGGTGTTTCAGGATCCTTAGAGGATACTCCCAGCAGTGGAATCACTGGATCAAAAGCCAGCTCCAGTTTTAGTTTTTTTAGGAAATTCCATACTACTTTCCACAGTGGCTGCACTAATCTGCAATCCCACCAACCGTGCACTAGGGTTCCCTTTTCTCCACATCCTTGACAGCACTTGTTTGTTGATTTGTTAGTGATGGCAACTTTGACAGGTGTGAGGTGGTAGCTAATTGTGGTTTTATTTATGTTTTAAATATATTTTATTGATTACACTATTACAGTTGTCCCATTTTTTCTCTCCTTTATTTCCCTCTGCCCTCTAGCCCCCTCCCACCAGGATTACCTCACCTTAATGAGGTAATGGGTCATGTCCATGGGTCATACATATAAGTTCTTTAGCTTCTCCATTTCTCATACTATTATTAACTGCCCTCCCCATGAATTTTGTGCTTACAATTTATGCTTCTTACTCTCTGTACCTTTCCCCCCAATATATATATTGTCTCACAGACCCTGTTACTTAGTAAGGGGTGGAGCCTTAGGTATTCACCAGGGTGGGGCGACCTATGTCACAGCATTATGGTGCTGTATGTAGGGGAGGGTTCTAAGAAGGAACAATGCTGCTTGCTTTGCTTTCCACTGGCTTTTAGTCACTTCCTCTGCTACCCACAACCAATTTGGGCCTTTCTGGTGCTGATTCCCAGGTGGGTGGGTTTCTGTATGTTCTAGGACCCTGTGGTCTCTCCAAAGAACTCTCCTGTGAGGCTTGGAGTTTCTCCAGGCTTCACAACCCCCACAGATTTTTTCAGTCAGAGGTTTGAGGCTTTATTTCCCCATGCTTGAACCCTGGGTTATGCAGTCTGTCTTGCTCCCCGGTTGTTCCTCCTGGTTTATCTGCAAGCAAATGTTGGACTATGCAGTCTGTCAGCCATCACATTGCCCACCCCAGTCCTCCAGCCACTGCCTTGCTGTGAGCCCTGGCTGCCAGTCTCCACCTCTCTTACTGGTCTGGATGAATGTTTCTTCTTTAACTCCTTGGTTATCAGACTTCCATACAGCTCTATTTTCTGGAAGATCTGGTTATTTTTTGTTTATAAATTTGTTGTTGTACTTCCTTTGGTTATATGAGGGGGCAAAATGTATCGACCTATACCTGCATCTTAGCCAGAAGTCCTTTCATTGTGGTTTTAATTTGCATCTCTCTGATGGCTAGTGATGTTGAGCCTGCTTTCATATGTCTATTGGCCATCTATATATCCTCCTTGGAGACGTGTCTATTCAGGTCCTTTGCCCATTTTTTAATTGGATTGTTTACCTTCCTGATATGGAGTCTGTGAGTTCTTTATATAATTTGGATTTCAAACCCTTGTCTGAGGTGTCCTCAGCAAGTATGTTTTCCCATATGGTGAGTTCACTTTTTGTTTTGATGATTAACCTACCATCTTTAAAGTACATAAGGCTCTATTGTGGTGCTCAGAAATGTACTACATTTGCCTTCCTGAATCTTTGCTTTGAAGGGCTACTTTCTACATGGAAATGGAGTCTTTGTTCATCTAGAGGAGTAAGAAAGTCTCAAAATAGTCTTCTTCTGAGTACAGAAAGAAACCTTATCTTATTGAGATCTTCAAAAAGCATTCTAAGTCAATGCATAGACATGAATTCACATATGTCCACTTAGGCCCCATCAGCATAACAAGAACAACAGCAAAAAAAACCCCACCTGGTCAAGTTAATAAATTCAAGAAAAATCAACTAAACAAGTTATTTTACAACATGAAAATAAAACATTCTGTTGATTTACTGGAGTTTTTAATATTTCAACCGCTAATTATGGTGATGTCATATAGACACATTCTAACAGATTTGGTTTTATTCTCATACACAATAATTCCCTGTGCCTTATAGATCATTCTTACATGAAGTCAATACATCTGGCTGACAAATTTATACCCCGTTGATGTGGTTTCATATCTATGAGCAGGTCATAAAAGTACTGAATGTATCCCACTCATTTAATTCTTGCTTTTTTTATATAAAAGAAGATGAGCATAAGGGAATTTTGGAAAAGTTTCAAGGTGACTAATAAAATCATGCTATCACTTCAACCAATCTGCCAAATCTGTTCTCCAGTGACCTCCACTTTAGTGAATCTATTGATTACTTCTCAGTTCTTATTGTACCTGACCTATAAGCAGCATTTGACACAGCTGCTCACTCTGTCCTCCTAAAAACACTTTTACCACTTGGCTTCCAGGATAACACACTGCTTCTTTTCCTCCTACTTCATCTCCCTCACATTTTCATATTCAACTATCCCATGAATTGGTTCTTGGAATCTGCTCTTTAGATACCATTTATACAATGACTCAAACTCATATCTTCATCCTGGACTACTTCCTTGTGCTTCCTGCTGGTACATCCAATTGCCTATTTTACATCCTTACTCTGATATTCCGTATGATTTCAAATACATGTTGAAACTAAGCTCTTGATCTTTCTCTCTTAAACCTGACCTTTGCAGCCTCTTCTATCTCCTTTAATACCAGTTCCAAAGTTTGAGTTTCTCAGATCAAAAACTTTATATTCATCCACTAGACTTTTTGTTATTATAAATGTAGCCAAAATTCTCAGATTCTGAATCCTAATTAGTTTTTTACTCTGGTATTTAGGCTGGATCACATGTGCTCATTAGTACCCCTTTTGAACTTCTAGCCTAAGATTTTGTAAGACTGAAATCCTTGGTCCCTTTATCCTAATCTAGGTCCATATTCTTATCTTGACCCTCAAATTTATTACCACAACACTACCAGTGTTGCTGCTTTCAAAGGCCAGGATGGACAAAACATATAGCTCTTCAAAGGAAAGACATATTGGGAATAACACTGCTCATTGTTTAGAGATCTTGCTGTCATTGAAATTAAAGTTGTATATATTGTTCCCAAATATACTGATGGCCAGTCCTCTGGAAATGAAGGGAGTAGTCCTGACCCATAAGTTGTATTCTCTAACTATTCAGGCAATCCTTTTCACTGTACCAGTTAATGGTCATATCTCTAATGGTAAGAGACACAGATGACAAGGATCTAGAAACCCTAAAGTCCTAGAAGAACTGACTAACACTGCTGTTGCTGATATTAAAGAAAAAAACAGATAGTCATGCAGGCAAGCACCCTCATTTTATTAATATAGGACTTAAACTTCAAGTCACCTCTATGTTCTCCTATTATGATAAGATGAAGTGAACCATACATGCATCCTATCAGCTCATTTTGAAGCCATGTCCCAAGGTTTAAACTGAAGGGAGACCAAATAGCTCCCTTGGCCTTTTTATCCTAGGCCCACACTTAAATCTTAGCTTTCAAAGTTATACCACTCTGATGACAAAAAGAAACACTAAAAGAGAACTAGAAGGAAAAGAACATTATTTTTATAATACCAGAGATCAGTTGACTTAAACAATTTTACTGTGAATTCTCTTCTAAAAAATCCCCTTCTAATGCAGGTGAAGGCCACCTGAGAGGAGAAGGCTCCAGGCCCATCTTAATAAGTAAGCAATATTGAAGGGAAGAGAGAAACAAGTAGTGTATAAATGTGGGGCCAGGAAGAAAAACAAAGGTTAAGAAAAGATAGCTATGTGAAAGAAAAAAAGTTCTATAATCAGTGCATTTCTCTCACCTAAACCTGCATGTCACTAAATTAATGATTTAGTTGTATCCTTGAACTCCATTTTGTCCTTGACTTTTTTTATCAGCACTCTTTTTTTTTTCAGACTCCTACAACACTTCTTCTGGAATGGTTCTCTGTGTCTGTGTGTGCATGAGATGAGAGAGAGAGAGAGAGAGAGAGAGAGAGAGAGAGAGATGGAATGGAACCTTTGAGCTCACCCTTAGAGATTCAAAGTTAGGGTATGCCTGCTAACACTGTCAGTATTTCAAACTCCCTTCTAGAACATGCCCATAGTACTTGGATATTACACTAAACAACAAGATTTCTTTCCTTTAGAGAGAAATACCAGACTGGGTTTGTGATTTTCCTTGGATTGGCTTCCTTTGAGTTAATGTAGTGGTATGCAAATCACAGTATCCTAAGAATAGTGAAGTCAGAATCTTTGGAGGTGGAGCCAAGAAATGGATTTTTTATTAAGCTCCTGGGTGATTGTAATATATAAACAAGGATGAGAAAACCCAATCGCCCCATTCTATAAATGCATATACTGAGGCTCAGAGAGGGGAGTGAGTTGCTCATAACCACATAGTGAGTTAGGCACACAGTAGTATGAGAATCCAGGTTTGCTAACTCCTAGGCCAAAGTTCTTGACTTTATACTATGCTGCTTCTCTCTTTACCTTGTGCTGTCCCTGGAACTTTGCTTTCCTCATATGTAAAATGAAGATAATAAAGGCTGGAGAATTTGTGAGAATCATTAAAACAGATATATATTTTTTAAAGATTTTATTTATTTATCTTTAGAGAGGAAGGGAAGGAGAGAAGGAGAGAAATATCAATGTATGGTTGCCTCTCGTGAGTCCCCTGCTGGGAACTGGCCTGCAACCCAGGCATGTGCCCTGACTGGGAATCGAACCTCGATACTCTGGTTCACAGGCCCGTGCTCAATCCACTGAGCTACACCAGCCAGGGCTAAAAACAGATAAATTTTTTAATGTGCAGGGTTCTCTACAGAATGCAAAGGAACATTATACTTGAGGGAATTAATGTACAACACATATGTGAGGCTGAGTGTCTAAAACACCATAATAAAAGTTGTTTCTTTTTAATAAGGCAATCATTTGAGTGTTGTGTCTACCTAATAGCATGCATCAAGATTGTGTGGGTTTGTGACCAAAGACACTGAAATTCAGAACAGGCTGACAGGGACCGGAGGGGAGAAGGGAGAGAATTTCAGGGGAAAAGGGGAAGGATTCACAGAAACTAGTATAAAGGACATATGGAGAACAACTAAGGGGGGTGGAAGTGGGAGGGAGGTGGGGAGCACGGGGTGGGGAATGGGGGGGCTGGGATGGGAGTGGGGGATGGAAAACTGTACTTGAACAAGAATTAAATAAAAAATAAATTAATAAAAAAAAGATTGTGCGGGTTTGTATGTACCTTTAAACTGAAGTTGGCCTGAGTGACAATCAAATAAATTAGGAGTTGAGGACAGAGATTATTTTTTCTCTTTCCCTTACTGAGATATGGCTTAAAAGATACATAAAAGCAATGAGATATCTGGGCTTATGCTCAGTTGCAACATGGCTTTAGGACTGAACTAGCCCAGGGTTTCTCTGGGACTCATAGATCCCACTCTTGAGGCTGTCAGAGGTTAGAGGGAAGGAGTCAAAAACAGATTTCTCTTCTCAAAGGCAGGATGCACAGGAAGCCAGGGGTTCTGCTGACCTTAGGAAAAGCTAATACTATAGAAGCCAGAAAGGAGGAAAGGGGCTTACTGACTTGGCTAATCTGAGGAAGTGGATTATTTGAGGATCTAGTATCCTTAGAATGATCTGTAACCATAAGGAACACATTTCCTGAACTCTAGGGCCCCATAACAGAGTATCCAGACCCATTCCTGTCTTATCCATTCCAGATATTAGAAATTTCCAGAAGGGGCCACTTCTATTCCCCTAAGAGTCATACATCTGGCTACTTGTTTATTTGGTAAAAATGGAATTCTGTAGCATTTAGAAAATGAACCTCTTGTGTCTTCCTTATTTTGAAAGTATAATACACATTCCTAATTCATCATTCATTTTTGCCAACAATTTTTAAGTATTTATTTGAAAGTTATTTTTAAATACAAAAATATATTTATTTAACAAAGCACTCCTTTATCCTCTTATCTGAGCCATGTTAATAAATTAAGAATAAAGCATGAATAAGCTAGGTATTTCTATTTGTCACATTGCAAGCTGGTTTAAAAAGTCTATTTAGTAATAATTTCATCTTGAAATTCCTTCTTTTGTAAGAGTGAGGGCAGAGACAAGGAATTTGTGGCAAGCAAGAAGCCTAAAAATATAGGGATGGGCACTTACAATCCAGATCTGCCTCAGGCAGGGGCTGCCTTTCAAGTAACAAATAAGAAACAATGAAAAAATTGGGTTGTTAGAGGCCATGTTTCAGAAGTCTATGAATTTCTAGAAAATATAATTCCAAAAGCTCCATCTTAACAGCTATACTGCCAATGAAATGCTTGTTCTTTGCCCAACAACAATTGGCACAAAAGCCTAGGATGAGCTGCATAAAATAACATGTAAACAGAAGGGAAAATCAGACTGTTTATAGTTCTAAAAGAAGGGTCAACCTTGGTTGTGGTATCAGCACAAGCATTAATAGTAGGCACATTGAAATCTATTTCAAGAGAACTTCAAATAGACAGAATGGAGAGGGGAACTGAGAGAGTAAAGGGCAATTACTGCATACGTAGCAGGCTGGAGCACAACCTAAAATCCAGAAGCAGCATTGAATTTAAAATTAGAAAATAAATGTAATGGAACACAGACTATAAAATAGGAAGATCCAGCCTTGATAAGTTTCATCCAAAGGATTATAGTTGGATCTACCATGTGCTACTCACCTTTAGTAAATTATTTAGGCTTACTGTGTCTGGTTTTGAACTCAGGAACAGTGATTCTAAAAGTTTTGTGCTTTTTTAAAGAAAGGATATTTATTTAATTTAACATTGTCCTCTATAAGTATGGCTACATTGTATATATGTGTATATGGATATTTGTATACAGCTGATAGCTCTCTTTTGTTCTGGCTTTCAACTGAATCACATTATGTTTACAGCAAGATAATAATCCTGGATTTTTCGTGATTCAGTCTGTCAGAGTACAAGATTAGCTCTTGAATTCATTCAGTCATCTCCTTTTAAATGTGAGACAAAGTTTTTTTGTAGTTTTTATTGAATTTTAGGGATGACATTGGAAAATAAAAATTATGTAGGTTTCAGGTGCACAATTGCATAATACATCATGTGTAGATTGTATTGTGTGTTCACCACCCCAAGTCACATTTCATTCCATCACCATTTATCCCCGCATTTACCCTCATCTATCTTCTCCCACCCCCTTCCCTCTGGTAATCAGCATACTGTTGTTTGTGTCTATGAGTATTTTTCTTTTGCTTAATCCCTTCACTTTTTTCACTCAGTCTCCTAACACTCCTCCCCTCTGATAGCTGTTGCTGTTCTCTGAGTCTGTTTCTGTTTTGTTTGTTAGTTTATTTTGCTTGTTAGATTCCATATATAAGTGAAAGCATGTGGTATTTTCTTTCTCTGAGTGCCTTATTTCACTTAGCATAATAATCTCTAGGTCATTCCATGCTGTGGCAAAAGATAAAATTTCCTGCTTTTTTACAGCCAACTAGTATTCCATTGTATACATGTACAACAACTTTTTTATCCACTCATCTGCTGATGGGCACTTAGACTGCTTCTGAATCTTGGCTATTGTAAATAATGCTACAATGAACATAAGGGTGTATATGTGCTTTCATTTATATTCCCAGAAGTGGAACAATATAAAGGTCCATCAAAAATTTAAAATGGCAGTTCCATTTTTAATATTTTGATGAATCTTTATACTATTTTCTACAGTGGCTGCACCAGTCTGCATCCCCACCAACAGTAATGAGGATTCCTTTTCTCCATAATCTTGACAACAGTTGATGTTTTTGATTTATTGATGATAGCCATTCTGACAGGTGTGAGGTGACATCTCATTATGGATTTAATGTCCATTTCTCTGATGATTAGTGGAGCATCTTTTCATTTGTCTACTGGCCCTCTGTATGCCCTCTTGGGAACAGTGTCTATTCAGGTCTTTTGCCCATTTATAAATTGGATTGTTTGTTTTTTAGTGTTAAGTAGTGTAAGTTTTTTATAAATTTTGTATATTAACCCCTTATCAGTTGTATCATTGGCAAATATGTTCTCCCATTCAGTGGGTTGCCTTTTCATTTTGTTGTTGGTTTCCTTTGCTGTGCAAACCCTTTTTAGTTTGATGGAGTCTCATTTGTCTATTTTTTTCTTTTGTTTCCATTGCCTGAGGAGAAATATCAGAAAAAAATGTGGCTACAAGAAATTACTATATCTTACTGCTTATGTTTTCCTCTATGTTTTTTATGGTTTTGAGTCTAACATTTAAGTCTTCAATCCATTTTGAGTTTATTCTTGTTTATGGTGTAAGTTGGTGGTCTAGTTTCATTTTTTTGCACATATCTGTCATTTTCCCAACAGCATTTATTGACTATACTATCTTTACCCCATTGTATATTCTTACCCCATTTGTCAAACATTAATTCACCATAAAGGCATTAATTTATTTCTGGGCTCTATATTTTGTTCCATTGATCCGTATGTCTCTTTTTATGCCAGTACCATACTGTTTGATTACTATGTACTTTTTAGTATATTTTGATATCAGGTAGTGTGATTCCTCTAACTTTGTTCTTTTTCAAAATTTCTGTTGCTGTTCAGGGTCTTTTGGGGTTCCATATACATTTTTGAAATATTTGTTCTAGTTCTGTGAAATACACCATTGGTATCTTGAGAGGAATTGAATAGAATCTATAGATTGCTTTGGGTAGTATGAATATTTAATGATGTTAATTATTCATATACATGAACACAGTATATGTTTCCACTTAATTGTATCTTCTTCAGTTTTTTCAGTGCCTTATAACTTTCTGAGTACAGATATTTCACATCCTAGGTTAAATTTATTCCTAGGCATTTTATTTCATTTTAACGCAATTGTAACTGGGATTGTTTTCTCAGCTGCCCTTTCTGATACTTCATTATTGCTGTATAAAAGTGTAATTGATTTCTGGTTATATATTTTATTTATATCCTGGTACTTTAGTGAATTTCTTTATCAGTTCTAGTAATTTCTTGGTGGGATCTTTAGGGTTCTCTCCATACAGCATCATGTCATCTGCAAATAATGAGTTTTACATTTTTCTTTCCAATTTTGATGCCTTTATTTCTTCTTCTTTTCTGTTTGCTGTGGCTAGGAACTCCAGTACAATGCTGAACAAGAGTAGTGAAAGTAGACATCACTTTCTTGTTCCTGATATTAAGGGAAATGCTGTTTGTTTTTACTCATCGAGTATGATGTTGTCTGTGGGTTTGTCATATATAGCTTTCATTACATTGAAGTATGTCCCCTGTATTCCCACTTTGCTAAGAGTTTTTATTATAAATGGGTGCTGAATTTCATCAAGTGCTTTTTCTGCGTTGATTGATTGATATGACCATGTGGTTTTTATCCTTCACTTTGTTTATATGGTGAATCACATTTATTGTTTTGTGGAATGTTTTACTAACCTTGCATTCCTGGTATAAATCCCACTTGATCATGGTGTATGAACTTTTTAACATATTGCTGAATCTGGTTTGCTAATATTTTGTTGAAGACTTTAGCATCTATGTTTATCTGGGATATAGCCCTATAATTTTATTTTTTTGTAGTGTTTTTACCTGGTTTTGGAATTAGGATATTGCTGGCATCATAAAATGACTTTGGGAGCCTTCCCTCCTCTTGAATTTTTTGGAATAGTTTAAGAAGGAGAAGTGTTAGTTCTTCTCAAAGTGTTTGGTGATATTTGTCTATGAAGCTGTCTTGTCCAGGACTTCTGTTTGTTGGCCATTTTTGATTACTGCTTCAATTTTATTCGTTGTGATTGTCTATTCAGTTTCTCTGATTCTTCCTCACTCGGTTCTGGAAGATTGTAGGTTTCTAGAAATTTATCCAATTGAACCAGATGTTCAAATTTGTTGGCGTCATGTTTATATTATTTTCTTACAATCCTTTTTATTTCTGTGGAGTAAGTTGTTACTTCTCCTAATTCCTTTCTTATGACTCTGGATAAAGGTTTGTCAATCTTGTTTATCTTTTAAAAAAACCATCTCTTGGTTTTATTGATTTATTTTTTTATTTCTCTTCTGATCTTTATTATTTACTTTCCTCTACTCATTTAGGCTTTGTTGGTTTTTCTTTTTCTAGATATTTTAAATGGAAAGTTAGATTGTTTCTTTGAGATAATTTTGTTTGTTTCTGTTTTTAAATATATTTTATTGACTATGCTATTACAGTTGTCCCAATTTTTCCATTTTACTCCCTTCCACCCAGTACTCCATTTCTTCCAGCAATCCCTCTTTAGTTTATGTCCATGGGTCATGCATATAAGTTCTTTGGTCACTATATTTCCTATACTGTTCCTAACATCCCCTTGTCTATTTTGTACCTACTAATTTGTACTTCTGAATCCCTGCACCTTTTCCCCCATTCTCCCCCTCCCAACGGATAACCCTCCAAATGATCTCCATATCTACAATTCTGTCTCTGTTCTGCTTGTTTGCTTAGTTTGTTTTTTAGATTGAATTGTTGATAGCTGTGAATGTATTGCCATTTTAATGCTCATAGTTTCTATCTTCTTCTTTTTCTTATGTAATTCCTTTAACATTTCATATAATAATGGTTTAGTGATGATGAACTCCTTTAGTTTTACCTTGTCTGGGAAGCACTTTCTGCCCTTGAATTCTAAATGTTAGCTTTGCTAGATAGAGTCATCTAGGTAGTAGGTCGTTGCTTTTCATCACTTTGAATACTTTTTGCCAGTCCCTTCAAGCCTGCAAAGTTTCTTTTGAGAAATCAGCTGACAGTCTTATGGGAACTCCTCTGTAGGTAACTAACTTCTATTCTCTTGCTTCTTTTAAGATTCTCTCTTTATGTTTAACCTTTGGCATTTTAATTATGGTGTATCTTTGTGTGGTCCTCTTTGGGTCTAACTTGTTTGGGACTCTCTGTGCTTCTTGGATTTGTATGTCAATTTCCTTCACCAAATTAGGGAAGTTTTCTTATGTTAGTTTTTCAAATAAGTTTTTAATTTCTTGCTCTTCCTCTTCCCCTGCTGGCACCCCTATGATTTAGATGTTGATATGTTTGGAGATGCCCCAGAAGCTCCTTAGCCTATCCTTTTTTTTAAGTTAATTTTCTTCTTGCTATTCTGACTCAATTATTTTAGGTAAGTTTGTAATGCTATGAATTTTCCTCTTAAGATTGCTTTCTCTGTGTCCCATGGATTTAGGGTTGTTTTGTTCTAATTTTTATTCATTTCCAGGTATCTTTTGGTTTCTTCCTTGATCTCATTGTTGACCCATTCATTGTTTTTCTCTTAATTTATTTGAGAGAGAGGGAAAGGGAGAGAGAAAGAAAGGCAAAGAAACATCAATGTGTGGTTGCCTCTCACATGTCCCCTACTGGGGACCTGGCCTGCAACCCAGGCATGTGCCCTGACTGGGAATTGAACCAGTGACCCTTTGCTTCACAGTCTGGCACTCAATCCACTGAGCCACACTGGCCAGGGCTCATTCATTGTTCAGTAACATGTTATTTAGCCTCCATGTCTTTGTGAATTGTTCAGTTTTTTTCCTGTGAGTGATTTTTTTGTTTCATTCCATTATGATTAGAGAAGAGGTTTGATATGATTTCAAGCTTCTGATATTTGAAACATGTTTAGTGTCCTAACATGTGGTTTCACCTAGAAATGTTCCATTGTACTTGAAAAGAATATATTATACATTCTGCTTTGTGGTGAAATGCTCTGAAGATATCAATTAAATCTATTGATCTAGTGTGTCATTTAAGGCTGCTGTTTCCTTATTGATTTTCTGTCTGGAATTCTATCCATTGATGTTTATGGGGTGCTAAAATCCCCTTCTATGACTGTACTACTGTCAATCTCACCATTGATGTCCATCCAGATTTGCTTTATATATTTAGGTGCTCCTTTTGGGGGTACATAAATATTTATAAAGTTTATATCCTCCTATTAGATTGATCCCTTTAGCATTCAATAGTGTACTTTGTCTTTTGTTATAACCTTTGTTTTGAAGTCTGTTTTGTCAGACAGAAGTACTGCTACCTCAGCTTTTTAAAAATTTCCTTTTCTTTTTCTATCCCTTTACTTTTATTCTGTGTGTATCTTTTTGAGGTGGATCTCTTATAGACAGCATGTATATGGGTCTTGTTTCCTGATCCATTCTGCTACCCTATATCTTCTGACTAGAATATTTAAGCCATTTATGTTCAAAGTGATTATTGATAGGTATTTATTGCCACTTTATTCTTCACAACTATGTTCTTCTGTCTCTTTTCCTCCTCCTCCTTCTTCTTCCTCTTCCCCTTCTTCATCTCCTTTTCCTCCTCCTCCTTCTAACAGATGATTTAACATTTCCTTTAATGCTGGTTTGGTGGTAATGAACTCCTTTAGTTTGTTTCTTATCTAGGAAACTTTTTATTTCGCCTTCAATTTTAAATGACAGCCCTGCTGGGCAAGTGGTCTTCATTGTAGATCCTTGCTTTTCATCACTTTGAATATTCCATGCCAATCCCTTTTGGCCTGAAATGTTTCTGTTAAAAAATCAGCTGACAGTCTTTTAAAAAAAATTATTGCTGTTTTATTGCAGTGGTCTCAATATTTCCCCCCTTTCCCTCTACCGCCCAGCCTACCCCACACTCCCACAGTCAATCCCCACACTGTTGTTCATGTGAATGGGTCATTCACACATGTTCTTTAACTAGTCTCTTCCCCTTCTTTCCACTATTATATGCGTCCCCCCCACCCCCCTCCCCTCTGGTCACTGTCAGTCTGTTCCATGTTTCTATACCTGTGTCTATTTTGCTCATTAGTTTATTTTGTTCATTAGATTACCCTTACAGGTGAGATCATATAGTATTTGTCTTTCACTGACTGGCTTATTTCACTTAGCATAATATCCTCCAGTTCCATCCATACTGTTGTGAATGGTAGGAGCTCCTTCTTTCTTTCTGCTGTGTAATATTCCATTGTGTAAATGTACCACAATTTTTTGAACCATTTATTTACTGATGGTCACTTAGGTTGTTTCCAGCACTCGTCTATTGTAAATAATGCTGCTGTGAATATAGGAATGCATAGGTTGTTTGGAATTGGTGTTTCAGGATTCTTAGGGTATAATCCCAGAGGTGAAATTCCTGGGTAAAAAGGCAGTTCTATTTTTAGTTTTTTGAGGAAATTCCATATTCTTTTTTTTTTTTCCACAGTGCCTGAACCAGTCTGAATTCCCACCAACAGTGTACTAGGGTTCCCTTTTCTTCACAACTTCACCAGAACTTGTTGTTCATTGTTTTGTTTATGATGCCCACTCTGACTGGTGTAAAATGGTGTTTCATTTTGGTTTTAATTTGCATCTCTCTGATGGTTCGTGATGTTGAGCATTTTTTCATGTGTCTACGGGCCATCCGTATGTCCTGAATAGACAGTTGGAGAAGTGTCTATTCAGGTCTTTTGTCCATTTTTAATTGTTTTTTTTGTCTTCCTGGTGTTGGTTCATATAAGTTATTTCTATATTTCAGAGATTAAATAGTCATCTGATGTATCATTGGCAAGTATGTTCTACCACACAGTCAGTTCCCTTTTCATTTTGTTAAAGGTGTCTTTGGCCATGCAGAAAATTCTTAATTTGATGTAGTCCTATTTTTTAATTTTTTTCTTAATTCCTCTTGCCATAGGAAATATATCACTAAAAATATTGCTGCATGGGATGCCTAAAATTCTCCTGCCTGTGTTTTTCACTAGGACTTTTATGGTATCATGACTTATACATAATTCCTTTATCCATTTTGAGTTTATTCTGGTGTATGGTGTAAATTGATGATTTAGTTTCATTTTTTGTATGTATAAGTCCAGTTCTCCCAACACTATTTATTGAAGAGACTGTTTTCACTCCAAGGTATGCTCCTGCCCCCTTTGTCAAATATTAATTGGCCATAGAGACATGGGTTTATTTCTGAGCTCTCTATTTTGTTCCATTGATTTATATGTGTCTGTTCTCATGCTAGTACCAGACTCTCTTGATTGCAGTAGCCTTGTAGTATACTTTAATATCAGTTATTGTGATCCCTTCAACTTTGTCCTTCTTTCTCCATATTGTTGAGGCTAGTTGGGGTCTTTTTTGGTTCCATATACATTTTTGGAATATTTGTTCTAGATATGTGAAATATGCCATTGGTATTTGAACAAGAATTGCATTGAAGCTATAGATTGCTTCGGGTAGTGTACACACTTTAATGATGTTAATTCTTCCAATCCATGAACATGGTATATGCTTCCATTTATTTGTGTCTTCCTCAACTTCTTTATTCATCGTTCTATAGTTTTCTGAGTACAGTTTTTTATCTTGTTTACATCCTTGGCTAAATTTATTCCTAAGTACTTTATTTTTATTGTTGCTATAGTAAATGGAATTTTTTCTTAGTTTCTCTTTCTGGTACTTCATTGTTGGTATACAAGAATGCCATCAATCTTTGAATATTGACTTTATATCTTGCTACATTGCTGAGTTCACTTATTAGGTCAGTAGCTTTTTCATGGAGAATATAGTTTTTCATGTCCACTATCATGCTATCTGTGAATAATGACAGTTTTACTTCCTCTTTTCCAATTTGGATGCCTGTCTGATTGCTGTGGCTAGGACTTCCAATACTATGTTGAATAGGAGTGCTGAAAGTAGGCACCCTTGTCTTGTTCCTGATCTCAAAGGAAAAGCTTTTAGTTTTTGCCCATTGAGTACGATGTTGGCTGTAGGTTTCTCATATATGGCTTTTATTATATTGATATTTGCTCCCTCTGTTCCAATTTGCTGAGTGTTTTTATCATAAATAGGTGCTGAACAAATGCCTTTTCAGTATCTATTGATATGATTGTGTAATTTTTGTCCCTCATTTTGTTTATGCGGTGTATTCCATTTACTGATTTGCAAATGTTATACCATACTTGCATCCATGGGATAAATCCCACATCACTGTGGTGTGTGATCTGTTTAATATATTGCTGGATCAGGATTGCCAATATTCTGCTGAGGATTTTAGCATCTATGTTCATCAGAAATATTGGCCTGTAACATTTCTTCTTCGCTGTGTCTTTACCTCATTTTGGAATTAGGATAATATTAACCTCATACAAAAGAGTTTGGGAGTCTTCCCTTTACTTGCATTTTTTGAAATAGTTTGAGAAGGATTGCTGTTAGTTCTTCTTAGAAAGTTTGGTAACATTTGCCTGCACAATCACCCCATCCAGGGCTTTTATGTTCTGGCAGTGTTTTGTTTTGTTTTGTTTTTGATAACAGTTTTTTTTCAATTTTTAAAAATTGTTGTTCAAGTACAATTATCTTCATTTTCACCCATCACAGCCCAAGGCCCCAACAATCCACACCTGCCACCCTCAAACCAACACCCTTTGGCTTTGTCCATGTGTCCTTTATCCATGTTCCTTGAGGGACTTTTCCCTATTTTCCCCCATTATCTTTCTTACCCCTCCCCTCTGGTTACTGTCAGTTTGTTCTTTATTTCAATGTTTCTGGTTATATTTTGCTTGCTTATTTGTTTTGTTGATTAGGTTCCACTTTTAGGTGAGATCTTATGGTATTTTTGTTTCACTGCCTGGATTATTTCACTTAGCATAATGTTCTCCAGTTCCATCCATGCTGTTGCAAAGGGTAGGAGCTCCTTCTTTCTTTCTGTTGCATAGTATTCCATCATGTAAATGTACCATGTTTTTTTATCCACTCATTTACTGATAGGTATTTAGGTTTCTTCCAGCACTTGGCTATTGTAAATTGTGCTGCTATGAACATTGGGGTGCACAGGTTCTTTTGAATTGGTGTTTCAGGGTTCTTAGGGTGTAATCCTAATAGTGGAATTGGTAGGTCAAAAGGCAGTTCCATTTTTAGTTTTATAAGGAAATTTCATACTGTTTTCCACGGTGGTTGCACCAGTCTGCATCCTTACAGTGCACTAGTGTTCCCTTTTCTCCACATCCTCTCCAGCACTTGTTGTTTGTTGATTTGTTTATGATGGCCATTTTGACCTGAGTGAGATAGAATCTCATTGTGGCTTTAATTTGCATCTCTCTGATGGCTAGTGATGCTGAGCATCTTTACATATGTCTCTGGTCCCTGTTTATGTACTCCTTGGGGAAGTGTCTGTTGAAGTCAAAGGTCCTTTAAAGTATTATCATTTTTTAATTCTTTTTTCTTTTTGCTGCTCTATTAAGGTGTTTTCTGCTTGCTTGTTTTCCAAATTGCTGATTTGATATTTGCTTCATCTAAGCTATTGTTTATTTCTTCTAGTGTATTCTTAATTTCCGAATGGTCCTTTTTTATGGTTTTAAGTTGTTTTTTATGCTTTCTATCTCTTCTTAAAATTATTTCCTTTTCATCGAATTTATTGGTTAAGGAAATTATACAGATTTCTGGTGCATCCATCTCTTTATTCTTTTTTTTTGGAGGTTTCTCCTATCCTTTCATTTGTGGCATATTTCTTTGTCTCCCCATTTTTGCTGCCTCCTTTGTGCTTTTGCTATGTATTAATTAGTTAGAGCTGCTATGACTTCCAGACTTGGTAGATTGGCCTTATGTAGTAGATGTCCTGTGGGACCTAGTGGTGTGGTTTTCTTGATCACCTGAGCTGAGTGCTCAAGCAATGTCCCTTGTATGTGTTATGTGGGCCCTCCTGTTGTTTCTGAGTCTTGATTTGCCCGTTCATTCAAGGGGTTGACACTCAGGCTGGCTGACTGTGAAGACTGGCCCATACCACAATGTATGAGGTGCTGTGCAAGTACTGACCACATGAAGCAAAATTTTGGTGCCTGCTGAGATCTCACTCTGAAAGTGCCACTTGTAAAGTTGATTGGATTCTCCTCTTATGTTGTCTTATGAAGATAGCCACTGAGTGTGTTGGTTCAGGGGCCTCTTGGGAGGGACTCTGGTGTAGAGTAATGTCAGACACTGCCTGTAACTGGTTCTGGGCAATTTTTTTTATAGTCTACTAGTCTCCATTTAGGTAAGTAACAACCCCATTCTTCTGGATGTTTAGTCCATCCTTAACACTATTCCTTCTCTAATATCTGACATCTCATCTATCAGGAAGTTCTTTTGGCAATACCACTCACATTATTTATAGTCTCCAACCCCTTTTCTCACCTCTATTGCTACTACCCTGTTCAAGTTCACATTATCTTTTACCGATATTACATTAATAACCTCCTAACAGATCTTCTTGCTTCTATCCCTATACTCCTTATATTCTGTCTTCTCAGAAAAGCCAGTGATTCTATAAGTAAGAATTTCTAAGTCATAAACTTTAAGTCAGATAATGTCATATCTCTTCTCAAAATTTGGCATGGCTTCTCAGATCATTCTCTTTCCTTGCTCATTCCACCTTACCAGATCCAGGACTAGAATAAAGCAAGAGAGTCATCAAGGACACAAAATTGTTTTTCACATTTTTTATTGTTGTTCAAATACAGTTGTCTCCATTTTCCCCCTACCCCAGTCATCGCCCCTTGATGCAAAATTTAAGGAGGCATTCATTCTCACAGTTGTATGAGTGCCTCACCCTTACATTGGTCCTGCATTCTAGTCACATTGACCTTCTTACTATTCTGCAAAATTGCCAATAATACTTTAGCCTTGGGTCCTTGAATTTTATGCACCCACTGCTTTGAATATTCTCTCCACCCCCAGTACCTGCATGTTTTGCTTATGCTCTTCTTTCAGATTTCCGTAAAAAAATGTCACTTTATGAATGAGGCTTTTCTTATACTCTCACTCTCATTCTGTCCATTTGCTCTAGTTTTCTTCTTAGCACCTACCGCCACCTAATATGTTATATATTCACTAGGTTATTACCTATATTTATAATAAAAATTCAAGTTCAGTGAAAACAAAACTTTTATTACATTTTCTGCTATCTCCTTAGTAATTAGTGCAGAGCCTAGTTCATAGTAAGGATTCCATAAGTTATTTTTTTAATGAATGGATATGCACAGTCTTTTATTTTCTACTTATTTTATGTTTTGCAAACAATGTATGCCTAGATTATTATTCAATGTTTTACTAAATTTATTGGGGTGGTATTGGTTAATAAAATTATATAGGTTTCAAGTGCATAATTTTACATCATCTGTATATTGCATTATGTGTTTGCCACCCAGAGTCAAATCTTTCATCACCATACATTTGACTCCTTTACTACCTTCCCAATGCCCCTTCTTTCTGGTAACTGCCACACTGTCTGTGAGTTTTTAATTTGTTTTTCTTGTTTTTTTGTTTGTTACTTTCAATTTTATATCCCACATATAAGTGAAATCATGGTTCTTCACTTTTTCTGCCTGACTTATTTTGCTTAGCATGATATTCTCAAGATCCATCCATGTTGTTGCAAATGGCTATATTTCATCTTTTCCTATAGCTGAGTAATATTGCACTGTATATATATATATACTACATCTTCTTATCCAATCACTGAAGGACAATTAGGTTGTTTCCATGTCTTGGGCACTGTAAATGATGCTGCAATGAATATAAGGGTGCATATATCTTTGCAATTAAATGTTTTCAACTTTTTCAGTTAGATACTCAGAAGAGGGGTTGCTAAATCATAAGGTAACTCTAGTCTTCTTTTTTTTTTTTAGAAACCTCCATACTATTTTTCAGAATAGTTGTACCAGTTTATATCCCCACTTGGATTATTTTGTACTCAATTTCATATTCTGTCTTTTAAAGAAGCGATTGAGATTATCCATATTTTATATAATGTTTAATATACTTGATTTAAAATTTTACATATATTTCATACATATTATTTAATTAACATATTGTTATTTAATTTACATTTTTGCTCCTTATTTTTCTTTTTCTCAAGTTTTCTTAATTCATCAAGTTATTACTTCAGTTTTTCCTTTTGTTAATTTATAAACAGTAATGTATTTGACCATTTTTTTCATTAGTGGTTACCTCAACTTTCAGATACATATGCCTCCTTTGTTATTTGCAAGCATGATTTTTTTCTATTAAGACTTACTGCTCCTCCAATAATCTTTATTTGGAATACTTTATTACTTATTTGGAATACTTTCACTTTTTTCCCTCTTCTAAATTTATGCCTTCCCAGATAACACTTAGAACGTCTTTACTTCTCTGTTCTCACTCCTTTGCTATTCACAACTCTGATTTTTCATAGATGATGTACTACTTCTAGTACTAGACATTAAGTTTCCCTGTAAATATAGACCTTTGGTTTCAAGAGTCCTTATTTAACAGTTTTGTTTCTGTTTCTATACAGTCTACTATTACCCACTTACATTTAACTATTGTATTTGACATTCATACTTGTTCATTTGTTTTTCAACTCAAGAATTGTCCTGTTTTTTTCTTAATAATTTGGTGATTTTTCCATGTTTTGTTTTCTCCTACTGGTGCTGAAATTATTCACATATTTGGTCTCCTGTATCTATATATCAGTGGAGATCCATACCATAGAGCTCTTACACACTGGTCCCTAGGTATTTGCCTACCCACAATGTAAAAAGTATAGCACCAATACTTTTCATTATAATTATCATAGTGTCAAAAAACCCAGGCTACAGGTGCCATTTGACCCAAGTAAGGTAGATAGTTTAGAGTTGTTAGAAGAGGGAAAGTGAGCCTTGTTCAGATATTCATCTTTCTGGGGATTGAGGCTTTTACTGGTTTAAATGGCAGCTCATTTGAGGAAGCAATGTGTTCTCAAAGTGTGGAGAGACAACATATTTTTCCTCTTTCTTCCTCATGTTTGTAATGGTAAGAGTACTTTTAGCTGGATATACTCAGAAACTCCAGCCCTCTCTCCGACTCCTTCTTTTATAGTCTTCCTCTGAAGACCTTAAAAAAATAAAGTGTGCTCTTCTTTAGAAGAGATTTAGCTAGTTATATCTCTTTCTTTGTTCATTTTTCCTTTCATTGTTTCAAAAATAATGGGGCCCTGGCTGGTGTAACTCAGTGGATTTAACACTGGCCTGCAAGCTGAAAGGTTGCCAGTTTGATTCCTCATTAGGGCACATGTCTGGATTGCAGGCCAGGTCCCCACTTGGGGGTGTGCAAGAAGCAACCACACATTAATGTTTCCCTGTCTTTCTCCCTCCCTTCCCCTCTCTGTGAAAATAAATAAATAAAATCTTTGAAAAAATATTTAGTACCTACTGTGTGCCAAGCTCTATTCTAAGTGAATAAGATAGATATGGTCCCTACCCTCATAAAGTTTACATTCTATTGTGAAAAGGAGTTTAAAGGTAATTTCATATAGCTATAAATGATATAAGGAAGCTGTGGGATGACAATGGTGAGTTCTGGGATAAAAAGATGGGTCAATAAAATCTTGGAAAGGAGACTGAGGGTGTGAGGAGAAAGTTTGGGGGAAAAAAATCAAGGGAAAACTCTTGATAATAGTAACCCTTGTCTACTGGTACACAAAAGTAGGAAAAACAAACAGGACTCGCCATTTTGAAGAAATCCATGTCAAATTGTAGACACTAATTAGGCAGAGAATCTAATTAGGAATGTTATATTCAGAATAAAGAATTCAGGTGCTCCAACTAAGGCTGTGAACAAATCTCAGCTAAAATTTTCACTTGTACCCTCCACAGACACTCAGAAATGCAAATCTGTGGGCCTCAGAACTCCTGAATTAGAATCAAACTATTGAATTAGAGGCCCAGGAATTTGCATCTTAACAGGCCACCCAGGTAACTCTTATCATGCAAGTTAAATTTTGAGAGCACTAATTAAGAACATAATATATCATTGGAAAGAACTTTAAGTTGACATTATATTAGTGCAAAAATAAGGTCTAGAATAAGTGGAATCATCCATGTTAAGACATAAGCAAAGTAAAAAGAAATAGCATGGCCAATATCCAAACACACTGTAGGGGAATAGTAGTCAGAAAAACTAAATCTGAAAGAAAATATGTGAAAATGCTGAAAAACATTTTCTCATCTCCCATGAATAATAAAAATCCTGTATTTCACCTGGGTATATGAAAAGTACATTTCTCAGCCTTTGTTGCAGCTGACTGTGGCCATATGAATAAGTTCTGGGCTGTGGAATGTGTGAATAAGTGATATCTTCACTTTCAGATCCTCCTCTTGAAAGGAATGAGTGTGTTTCCTTACCATTTCTCCCTTCTTATTGGCTATAGATATGATAGTGGTAACTGGAGAAGCCTGTTTAGACACAGACATGGAAGCCACCCATTTTGCCCTACCAGCCCCATACTGCCCTGCCTCTGAACTGTAATCTAAAATAGAACAAACTTCTATCTTGTTTAAACTACTTTATTTCGGGTCTTTTTGTTACAGCACTTTAGCATGAATCCTAATGAATACACTACATGAATCCAACAAAACAAGCACTCAAAAACAAGTGATAAAACAACAGATGAAAAGGCAGACTGCACAACTCAAGAATCAAATCAAATATCACAATAATATTTCTTCAGAACTAATAATTAGGAAACTGAAAATATTAAAAGACATGTTAAAATATAATTTATTAATGTAAAGAAAAAACCTAAGATATATTCACTTAACAAATATTTGTTTCACAGTCACTTTCTTTAGACATTGTTCTAGGTACAGGTAATTGGAGGAAAGATTTTATAGGTTGTATTTCAGATAAAGGAAGCAATATGAGTGAAAACCTTGAGGCAGAGAAGAGGTTGGTGTTTTTACTCATAATAGGAGTAAAGATAGTGTGGCTAGAGCTGCATGAGTAAGAGGGGAAAACTGTGTGGGATTAAGTTGGAAAATTTGGGAGGAACCACATTATGCAGGGCCTCTATGGGCCATGGTAAGAGTTTTGATTTTATTCTAGGGACAATTGAGAGGCTTACTGGGATGATTTAGGTGGGGGAGAAGCATGATCTAATTTTGCATTTTAAAGTATCATTCTAGCTGTTAAATGAAAGAGGACAAGAGTGGAAGCAGGGATACCTACTGCTCAATTTCTCTGAACTAACAACTCCAAGGCAAATAATGACCCTAAACTAGGAGAACTACATGGATTTCAGAGACATTTTCCTGGTGCAATTATCAATACTTAGTGAAAGTTTATGTAGGGGATAAAGGAAAAAGAAGTCAGAGATAACTCTTATGTATATGACCAAAGCAGCCTGATAAGTGTCATTTACTAAATTGGGGGAAGACTGAAAGATGAACAATTTGGGAAGAAGGAGAATACCAATAGTCCAGTTTAGCATGTGTAAAGTTTACAACATCTATGAGAAAATATCTAAGCAATGTCTCAAAAAATTGTGTATGTAAGACATGAAGCTCAGAGGAAAGGTCCGATCTGAAGATAGAAAACTAGGAGTCCTATAGTTGGTAACTGCATGCAGATGAGATCAGCGGGGGTTGAAATGTAGCATGAGAAGATGAGAGTTCAAGCCCAAGTTCTGATGAGCTCTCAACATTTAGGGTGGGTAGAGGGAGAGAAATGTCCAAATATCATTGAAGGAGAGAATCCAGAGAGGTAGGAGGTAAGCCAGAAGAGTGTGGTGTCATGGAAGGAAGAAAAAGAATGTGTATTTCACTAGGTAAATGCTGCATGGAGATGTCAAATGAGATGAGGATTGGACAGTGTTCATTGAATTTAGCTATAAAGAAATCTGCAGTTGGATCTGCCTTAAACTGTAGAGAGTTAAAGAGTAGAAGACAGGTATATAAGTGGTTTTAATGGTAAGATGGCTGGAAGCCTGCAACCCTTAGGAGAAACCTTAGCTTTTTCTTTCTCTCCTTTCCTCTTTTAATATGTGATACCTGGGCCCAGGAAAAGTAATCTAGGTCAGCTTAGCTCTAGGTACTGAGTAATGTTTTTCTTCTTTGACCCATTTCTCTGGCATTGAAATATGTGGCCTTTCATGTTGCTGGAAGATAATATCAGAGGTTCATGTTTGGGCTTAGAAGGAAGCCACTTAGGATTTTAGGCTTAAATACATACATATATACATACATAAATACATAAATAAAATAAATAAATGTTTTCTATATGACTCAGTGATAGACTAGAATTTTTATTTAAGATTAGGGTCCAAATTTTCAACTAACAATAAAAATTTTTTGTTTGTTTTGTCTACCTCATGGACCTCATAGAAAGGAGAGGTACTTGGTATAAGTCAGAATTCATATATTCCTGGGACTTCCTATCAAAATATCTTCTTTTTTATAATTTTAAACTTTATTTCATTTAGTCTTTAAGAATAGTAAAAACTGTGTGGATGGTAGTTAAAATTATAGAGACAGTACTGACTTTTCATATGTAGACTTTGAAATTCTTTGAATATTCTATTGCAAATCACTAACATTATTAAATAAGAAAATATCACATATAGACTTTTCTTTCACCAAATGTTTAAAGAGATATTTTTCTAATTTAAATGCCATCAAAGGAGTTGGACTTATTTCTTAGATCTCTGAACGAAACTTCAGTGTAGACTCTCTCATTTTCTTTTCATAATCTTCTTCAAACTTCTCATTTTTGGCTACAGTAAACTTGTTTTTCCAGTCTCCCACAATACCCTTTCTCATGAAGGGAGATACGGTATGATCCATTCTGTTTGTACAGTAGTATAATTTGCACAAGAATTCTGCTTCATCACATCAAAAGAACTATGATAGAGGATTTTATTCACAGTTTCTTCTGGCAGGTCTTTCTCTAAAAACCTTAACACCTTCTGAATTTCACACTTTGGATCCTCTTTCATGTCTTCATAGAATAGGTAGAGGATATGATAATCTTTCCTTTTTTCCCACCAGCACTTCACGTGGTCATACCAAGAACCAAAAGCCACCTTCCCAGTCATGAATTTATGTAGAAACTCCTCCCAGGTACCAGGCTCTGGGTGTAATTTTGCCATTTGGTAGAAATAATAGTAACACACAGCCACATCTTTAGCATTCCGTGCCATATAGACCATCTTGCAGTTATTCTTCCAAAAGGAAGAAGGAAGTTGAACCGGCAAGTGTGTTTTCACTAATCGAGGAGACTGCATGTTTTTCAAAGCCTCAATGCCATTTTCACATCCACATATTATAAGTTCCATGAATGGTACTCGGTTGTATATTGCACCCCATTTACATTTCTCTGCATCCCCATTATTATAGATCAAATCCAGTATTTCACTGACCCCAGTTATGCCAGATTTGGGGTAGGTGGAGATCAAAAGGTCATCTGATTGGGATTCAAATGACTCCACCTGGGACCACTCCTCAGCAATGCTCCAGAAGAGAAGGACACCCTGAACATCCACTAACTCCCTTCTGTAAAGACTTGGCTTGTCATCCATTTTTGAGAGACTTTAAACTTCTGATTGTTGGGAACCACCCTGCCTGGTTTCAAGAATTGTAACTGCCTCCCATGGCTAAGACTGAGTGAGCAACCTCCGGACTGCGAGCCACTTAGGAGACAAAGCTTCAAAATATCTTCTTAATAGACCCTCTTAACAGATCTTTATTTCAGCTTCTTACATAATCAGGCAAGCTACCAACTTAAATTACAGATCTCTTGACAGTCCCTATCTTGATCTAAACCTGTACTTTTTACTCTTATACTGAAAACCTTCCTGGTAATCATATACCTCTCCTTTATAGTAATAGAGTGATAACCTTCAAATTCAATCCTATGGTTGTCACCTCCCTGTTTCCACCCTCTGTGCTGCCAAATTCCACCCCCCACCCAAATTGGCTGTATACCAATTTCTGCAGCTTAACAGCTTCCAGATATCAGCTATGCCCAATTGCCTCACTGAACTTTCTTGTACCATGTACATTGAATCTGTTATATAGTCTTTACCTTATGTTAATGAGTGTATCTAGGCTTCTGCTACCAATCTTACCTCATGTGGTGTGTGTAGTCATTGACTAATTTATTAAGTTGTAGCCTTATTTCTCATAGCTATAGAAATAAAGTTACAACCAATTGTGGTTCCAATTAACTTCTTGAAGAATAAGGTGATATCACTTTGAGAGGTGTGCCTTCTTCTCTTTTAAATATATTTGTCCCTGGTACGTCCTCAGGACAATGTTAACATCTGTATTGTTTGCTTTTTCTAAGAAAATTTCATTGAGTTTATTTCTATGGCTATATAGATTTGGAGACAAGATCTTTTCCTCTCTATGAAATGACCTAATAGTGTCAAAATTTTACAAAGATACTATTTATATATAGTAAAATTCATCTATTTTAAATATACAGTCAAATTAATTTTGGTAATTGTATATAATTGTGTGACTTCCACACATATAATGGTTTGGGAACCACTGCTACCTCTACCTATATATTTTTAGCAATTTTTCTCAGGTGGTTTTTATACACACTACATTTTAAGCACCACTGAAATATTTATTATTGTTGTCAGAGTTGCTTTGCATCAGATCCCCTTTCTTTTTCTCTAATAGTCTGTTGATATGTTGTAGGGGCATTGGTTTTCCCATCATCCACAGATAGTCAACTTGTATTTTTCTGCTGATGTTACCACACATAGAGCCACACATTCAGCTGTTACGGATTCAAAGAATGGAAATTGTCATTGGGTTTGGTTTGGCATAATATTAATGAGTTTTAGTGCTTTCACAAACTCATGTCCTGAAGTTCCATGCCAAATAGAAATGCTTTCTGTCTAAACCACTGTTTGTAATCCAATGACTATAGGTACCACTGTGGCCTGATACCCCTGATGTCAGGGATGCACCTATAGGTAAATAAAGGCAATGAGGAAAATTGTTACTTTTATTTTAGAATAAAGAAATGGCTTTAGAATTAGACTTTCAACACCATGCCCTTGGTTTCTGCACTAATATGATACAGAGTAAAACAACAATGTGCATCAGAAATTTTCTATGAGATGCATAGAAAATGTCTGTGAAAATGCTGTTTAGACTTCCAGCGAAGATGGAGTCATAGGTGGAAACACTGTGCCCCCTCCCACAACTAAATTTAAAGACAGCAAAGTTTTAGAAACAAAAACGCAGCCAAAACAGTGAAAATTGAATTGTACGGAAGTCTGACAACAACGAACCACTCAGCCAGACTAGTACGAGAGGCGGAGTCAGTGGAGGAGCGGGGTCCGGCTGGAAAGATCTTTCAGTCTGACCGACCCAGGAGCAGAGGTGGTTGGTGGATCCCAGGCATGGGGTGGCCACAGGCAGACCCAGTGAGGGTGTAGGGAGGCTGGCTGACTGTGGTCACACATTTGCGCGCAGATAAACCAAGCAAAGGAGCGAACAGTGAGACAAACTGCTGAAGCTAGGGCCCTAGCGATGGGACTTAGAGCCTGAAAGCACCAACTGGAAAGACTTTCTCAGGGTCGAGGGGCTGGGAGAGGCTCCCAGGCTCACAGAGAGTTCATTGGAGACACCCACAGGGTCCTGGAGAGTACACGGGCCCACACACCCGGGAACCAGCACCAGAGGGGCCCAATTTGCTTGTGGGAAGCTGCAGAGGGGACAGAAATCTGAGAGAGAGCAGAGAGGAGCTAAGCACTATTTTCTTTTCTCTCTCACCCTGCCCCTACATACAGCGTCACAACCCAGCGACTGGGTTGCCCGGCCCTGGTGAACACCTAAGGCTCCACCCCTCAAACATAACAGGTGGGAACAGACCAAACATGACTCAAGAACAGGTCAAAGTCCCAGAGCCTATAACTCTAAGTGACTAAGAAATAGCCAACCTTTCAGATGCCCAGTTCAAAATACTGGTGATCAGGATGCTCACAGAATTGGTTGATTTTAGCCACAAATTAGAGGAACATATGAAGGCTAAACTAATTGAAATGAAGGGAAATGCACAGGAAACCAATAGTGATGTAAACAAAACTGGGACTCAAATCAAGGGAGTGGACTGGAAGGAAGAAAGAAGCAACCAAACAGAAAAGAAGGAAGAAACAAGAACTCAAAAAAATGAGGAGAGGTTTAGGAACCTCCAGGACATCTTTGAACGTTCCAACATCCGAATTATAGGGGTACCAGAAGGGGAAGAGGAACAGCCATGAGTGGAAAACTTATTTGAACACATAATAAAGGAGAACTTCCCCAGTCTGGCAAAGGAAATAGACTTCCAGGAAATCCAGGAAGCTCAGGGAGTCCCAAAGAAGTTGGACCCAAGAAGGAACACGCCAAGGCACATCATAATTACATTAGCCAAGATTAAATGAAGGAGATAATTCTAGAAGCAGCAAGAGATAAGGAGACAGTCACCTACAAAGGAGTACCCATCAGACTGTCAGCGGATTTCTCAAAAGAGACCTTACAGGCAAGAAGGGGCTGGAAAGAAGTATTCCAAGTCATGAAATCCAAAGACCTACAGCCAAGATTGCTTTATCCAGCAAAGCTTTCATTTAGAATGGAAGGACAGATAAAGTGCTTCTCAGATAAGGTCAAGTTCAAGGAGTTCATCATCACCAAGCCCTTATTATATGAAATGCTAAAGGGACTTATCTAAGAAAAAGAAGATGAAAAATATGAACAGTGAAAGGACAGCAAACTCACAGTTATTAACAACCACACCTAAAACAAAAGCAAACCAAGAGGACAGCTAGATCAGGAGTGGAACCATAGAAATGAAGATCACATGGAGGGTTAGCAACAGGGGAGTAGGAGGAGGAGAAGGGGGGGAAAGGTACAGAGAATAAGAAGCATAGACAGTAGGTAGAAAATAGACAAGGGGAGGGCAAGAATAGTATGGGAAATATAGAATCTGAAGAACTTGTGACACATGGACATAAACTAAAGGCGGGGAATGGTGAGGGAGGGGTGTGCAGGGTGGAGGGGAGTGAAGGGGGAATAGAACAACTGTAATGGCATAATCAATAAAATATATTTTTAAAAAAAGAAAGAAAAAAGAAAATAAAGAAAAGAAAATGCTGTTTAGCATCATCACAGTGTCCTCCTACTATTTTCTATAGAAATATAGAGTGACTTAGGATAGTAAGTCATGAGTTAGAGTCTTTTCTATAATAAAAAGTGTTCTAGAAATAAGAAATATTTATGTATTGGAGCCATGGGATCTAATCCTAACTTTGCTACTAACTCGTTTTTCTGTGTCTCACTTTCCCCATTTTAAAATACAAATGATAAATTAAACAGTTTCTGATGGCCTTTCTAGCTCTGACATTCCATGAACCTGTAATTCTCACCACTTTTTTTTCCTTCTAAACTGTGAGGAGAGGGGAAAGAAGTGTTGGGTTGTTTTTACTCTTTCAGCTTAACAATTAGATCTTGAGTTGATTAATGCTCTCTTGGCAACTATTGCATCTTAGTGAAGATGATTTAGTATTTCAGCAATTGCTGGATGCTTATAAATGTGCCAGCTTGGTGTATTGAAATTATTAAGATTTCTAAAGGTATTTCAAACTGGCCTTAATTAATTAAATACTGGATAGATGCAGTCCAAGGTTAACCACTTAATAAATTGGCAACCAAATAAAAAATGGAATCAAACATTTTGAGCAGCTTACTGGAAGGGATCTGGGCTATTCACCAAGAGATTCTGTAGCAAGGCTGGCAGCATGGTGGGTCATTTTTAAGTTCCTGACTCATTGTCACTATACCTTTTCACCCAAGACTACACCCTCCCCAAAGAAAAAACAACACAGTATTGCTTCATCTGTAACAACAAGGGTTATGATAATGTCCACAGATTAGAAGGAAATACCCACGTGAAATCATTGAGATAGAAACCAACTTCTATTTGAAACCCCAAAACCCCAGTGTTCATGCTGCCTGTCACTAATAGATAGAGACAGGGATTGAATTTTTATGGATGCTTTACTCAGATGCTCATGATCTGAGAAGATGGCAGGTTGTGTACCCTAAAAAAACACACTGAAAGCTAACCAACCCTTTCACAGGGAGAAAGAGTGGGTAGGTAAATGGTTTAGGAAAAGGTTAATCAAATAAGAATTCCAGTCTGGCTGCATTTTTCCTGGTATTTCTTTATTTGCTGGTCAACAATTCTTTATCTGCATCATAGACATTCCCTCCCTGGAACACAATGGCTCAGATACCATCTTGATCCCTTGCAGACACCCTGGGGCACAAAGGTTGAATTGCTCCTCAATCTGGAGCAGTCACGTAAGTCCTGCATTCCAGTTCCTGGAATCACAGCTTTCCACAAGCATTAATCACTTAAGCCTATCAACTATGACTGAAGCTAAAATCTTCAGTCATACCCTATCAAATTTACTGTGTATGTGAACATAAGAATACCATAAAGAGGACAATAGTGATAGGTCTTATGTACAAAGAAAACTCCTTTTCCTTTTCTCCGGTCTTTAAGTTGAATACTAGCTTAACATAAAGAGAAATTGCTTAGAAAAAGGAATCATAAAGTAAGATGATTTGATTCTGCTTAGAAGGCAGTAGAGAGAGATAAGTTATTGAAGATTTGAAGTCAAGAAGTAATTAAGGGTTAGCCATGTACCTAGTGAGTATATTAATTTGGCTTATGCAGGTCATCAAAAACTGCCAACACTTTTAGATGAAAAGTGCTGAATAAGTTTATAAATAAGTTTATCCATTATAAACTTACAATGGATAGATCAGGCCGACAGCACATCAACAAACTAATCAGTGTTAAGATCACAAAAGAGAGACACCAGAAAATATGTTTTCTGATGTGATGCCATAGGAAGTACAAAAATGCCACCTATTATTGCTAAAATTTGAACCTGAATCTGATAAACCTCTATATCTAACTATAGAAAATACATGGGTCAGAGGCACTGGTGAGTGGTGATACCACACCAGTTAATGAGTTAGGGAAGCCTGGAAGAGGTTAAATGACAGCATAGGGAAGGACCATTCTGGCAAAATCCAGAATGTGGGAAATTTTATAGGACAAAACTGATTTCTCCCACAAATACACTGAAAGGAAGGAGAAGAGAAATAAAACCTACATGTAGAGTAAAAGAGATTAAAAAGACGTGTCAATCAATGGCAACATATGTGCGTTATTTGGATACTGATTTAAACAAACCAGTTGTAAAAAAAATGTAGGAAACAACGAGGGAAATTTGGACACTGAATGAATATTTAATGATATTAAGAAATAGTTGTTGTCTTTACATGCAATACTAGCTTTCAACCTTACAACTAAAGAATAGTAATATATTTATCTTTATTTAGTTATATGTAGTTATATATTTACCCTTATAAATAGTTACATGTTTATCTTTAAATAGTTTATTTTTAACTTTATTTTTATTGTTGACACCATTGCAGATATCTCCATCCCCACCTACCCCTTTTGCCTACCTTGACCCAGTCCCTCCTCCCTATCCTTCTGGCCTTCACCACACTGTGGTCTGAGTCTATGGGTTATGCATATATTCTTTGGCTAATCCCTTCACCTTCTTTCATCGAGTCCCCCCATGCCCCTTCCCTCTGAGATCTGCCAGTCTGTTCCATGTGTCCATGCCTCTGTTTCTGTTTTATTTGTCAGTTTATTTTGTTCATTAGATTCCACATATAAGTGAGATCATATGGTATTTGTCTTTCTCTGACTGGCTTATTTCACTTCACGTAATAATCTCCAGGTCCATACTTGCTGTCACAAAATGTAAGGTTTAAAAGAATAGTTATCTTTAGAAATGGTACTGTAATTATGTTTATAAATGAGTCCTTATCTTTTAGAGATACATATTGAAATATTTATGGATGAAATGAGACATATTGGTCTTGTTTCAAAATAAAGGGAATTGGGTTGGGGGTATAGACGAAACAAGATTGGAGAGGAACCTAGGTTTTTGGCTGGAGCAATTGGATGCACCATGGTAACAATTGGACGTACCATGGCAACACTTAGTGAGATAGAGGAAATAGAGAGGGAGGGAAACAGGTTTGGACCAAGACAAGGGGAGTAGCAGTTCAGGAGTTCTGTTTTTGATACATTAGATTCTAAATGCCTATTAGGTATGGAAGTGGCAATGTCAAGCAGATTATTGGATAATAGAGTCAGGTGCTTTGCTAAGGGGTCACGCTTCAGTTGTAACTTTGGATGTCACTAGATTCTATTATTATTTCTATTTCTTAATAGGCTTCTGGTTTGGAATATAAAGGGTGTCTGAATACTATTGTAGTGAATAACATGATGAAATGTGAGCTGAATGGTATTGTTAGGATAGTCATAGTAGATTCATTTGTTAAATATTTTGCACACTTATGTGGAATTGTGTGCAAAGTGTTTTCTTTCATAGATTGCTGTCTACCTGAAAAGCCAAAGCATGGTACTATTCAACAGTTTTGTTAAAGACTTGAGAAGAATGAAAGAAAAAGGAAAATGAAGATGACATAAATCTTGAAAGGAACACCAATTCCATTGATAAACATGCAGGGTTGAATCCAATAAGATGAAAATGTTGTTTTTCATAAAGTAAAAATAATCATAAACCTAAACATTTCTCTTATCCAATAGCCACACAATGCTATAATACTCTCACCAGTATGCAAAATATGAATCATTTTATCTCTTGAACGTTGTTTTGAACAGAGGACTCATTATTTCATGAAGCAGACTGTTCAACTGTTGAACACCTAGAATTGCACCTTATGAACTCTGTACCTTAAAGGACTCTGTAGCTTTAAGAATTGGCTGTTGTTTTCAGATAGAGCTACACAGATCTATTCTTTCATCTTCTACATGGCAACTTTTGAATATTTGTAGATAGTGATACTGCCACCCTAAAATCATTTCTTTTTCGGGTTAAAAATTCCTGAACTTATTTGGTTTCCTATCACCCTCCTTATCCTCTGGATCAATTCTAGTTCAGTGGTGTTCTACTTAAAGTATGGGCCTTAGTATTTTTGTTGCTGGGAAAGTACATCTGCTATTGCAACTTGCCACTTTAGCACATATCAGAGCGATAATCTGGAGCAGTTGTTCCTCTAATGACCTCATATAATTAACCCTTGTGGTGTCTAATTAAAAATAAACATATATCGGGGCCCCTATGTTTCCCTGTGGAACTGTTCTAATTCATCTTTGTCCTCTGGCTACTACTTTACATAAGATAACCATAGGGCAGTTAATTTTGGAAACACATATGATAGAAACTTGCAGTTCAGTTTTTTTCCTTAATGCACTTTCAATCAGTCCTTCTGGTTATACTCTGATGATTTTCTCATACCTATTTATTCTTCTATCCCTAACCCTATGTAGTTGATACTGAAAATTAAACCTTAAAATAACATGACCTAGGTTAATCCCATTCTCAGACCTACCCATATTTCCCCTCTAAACCAGGAGACAGATATTTTTCACAGCTGGCGGAAATCTTAGCCTACTCTCATTCAAAACCAGAAAATTCAAGGGAGGTCACACTGGCCTACCTGAGCCTGTGTTTTTAGGCCCTTGTAGACCCTTTGATTATCGCATCCTGACTTCTAAAGAACGCAAGAATTTTCTCTCTTATTAGGGTCACAGAATTCATAGTGATTTTATTTCTCTGCCCCTTCAAGTTAAGTCTCAGTTGATTCTTCCAAACATTGGGACCACATCCTTGGATCTCTTCTCTATCTATAATTCTCTTCTCCCTCAGACTTGTAGTGTTAAATACCACACAGGGTGGGGAAAGTAGGTTTACACTTGTTCATATGGAAAATAATACAATAATTAATAAATAATAATACAAAAAACTGTGGTTTGCATACTCACAAGTATAAACTTCCTTTTGTCCCACCCTGTATATATGCTGATAATACAAAATATATGTCTCCTCTTCAATTCTTTCCCTTGAATTCTGCCATCCATGGTGTTAGATACAATCCAAGGCTGGCTCCCTTTAAAGTCATAGGATGACTGCTGGCACACATCAGGACTACATTATTCCTTGTTCCTATCTAGTGGAAAATAGACAGTATTCCTCCCCAGAGTCAAAATTTTATCAAAGGCTTTTTCTACAATAAACTTCTATTATCATGTAGTTTTCTCTTTTAATCTGTTAATATGGTAAATTACTTTTATACATTTCTAATTTTAAACCACTCATGCTTCTCTAGCATAAAATCAACAATTGGATTCAATTATTAACATTGCATGTAATGTTTAATATTTATATTCATATATAAAATGAACATGTCATTTTCCTTCCACATAATGTCCTTGTCTGGTTTTTACTATCATAATTATGCTGTCTTCAAAGAATAAGCTAAGAATTCCTTTTAATCAGTTTCTTGGCAGAGTTTGATAAAAATTAGGATGATCTTGAAATTTAGTTGAACTTGCCTGTAAAACTATCTGGACCCCGTGTTTTCTGGAGAAATAGTTTAACATAGTGTTTTAATTTGTTTCATGATCCTGGAACTATTCAAAATGTTTATATTTTCTTGGGTCAGTACTAGAAGTTTTGGTTAAACTTAATTGTGATATTAATATCTTCTATATGCTTCTGAAATATTTTTCTCCTTGACACAACACTAATTGTGAGAAATATGTTGAAATCTCCCTTTATGTGGTAGATTTGTAAACTCCTAATTCTATGAATTTTTGCCACTATAAATATATTTAAAATTGGAATTAAACATTTATCATTTGGTAATAATCTTCTCTATGCCTAATATTTTTTGTGTAAAAGTTTATTTTATCTGAAATTAATGTAGATGCACCATTTCTTTTTCTTTATATTTGCCTGATATGCTTTTCTCATTTTTTACTGATAAATTTTTATTTGATATCATTATTGTTGATTTGTAAGAATTACTTTTAACAGTTTATGTATAGCCTTCAAATTAGCACATATTTATCACTGACCCTTTAATTCCACATGGAAATTAATGCATAGAAATCCCAATTATTAAGTTGGCTCATGATATATGCAGACTTTAGTACACACATTCATTTAGGGAGTTAAATGTCACCACTCCCTCTGTTACTGCATAATCCAGAATTTAAATGGTGGACTTGAAACAATGATAGTACAGTGGTTTTAAAGATTAATAAAAAATACCTTGATTTACTTCAACTCCATATTTTGTTTGACCACTTGGAGTTTTTATTTGTTTTTAAATTCAAAGCAATGTAATAGAATATGAACTGTAAGATAGAATATTTTTGTTTCAAAAGTGAAAGTTTTCATTCATAAAGGAAATATTTTACTGTTTGAACAATATGCTTAAAATTGAAATTTAATCTTTTCAAGTTAATTATTGTTTTAAAACTAAAGAAGAAACAGAGATAATGATTTTGCATATTAATTTTGTCATATGAAGGGAGGAAGCATTAAGAAGTGATCTGCTCCAGCCCTGGCTGGTGTGGCTCAGTGGATTGAGTGCCCGCCTGTGAACTAAAGGGTCACCAGTTTGATTCCCAGTCAGAACACATGCCTAGGTAGTAGGCCAGGTCCCCAGTAGGGGTCAGATGAGAAGCAGCCACAGAATGATGTTTCTCTCCCTCTCTTTTTCCCTTCCTTCTCCTCTCTCTAAAAATAAATAAAATCTTTTTTTTTATAAAGAAAAGGAATGAACTGCCCCAGATGATAAGTACACTAGGTATGCTGCTGTTAGGCAATTTGCCCGTTCTCTTTATAAGCTATTAAAATTTTCTTTTTGAGATGTTCTGAAGTTTCACTACTGCTAAGCGTGGTTTTCCCTTATTTCTCCTTAACAGCACTATCAATAACAAGTTGTTTATCTTTGATTCTGGAAAATTTAACTACATTATTTCTTTAATTTTTTTCTCTTTTCTATTCTATTATTTCCTCCCTTTCTGGAACCCCAATACCCATCTTCTATGGCATGTAACTCCAAGGTTTTCTTTTATATTTTCTTTTTGATTGGAAAATTTCTTCAATCTGCTTTTATAATTTGTTAATCTATTCATCAGCTGTGTCCACTGTCCTTTTTATCCCAGACACAGTATACTGTTTCCTTCATGCCAGATATTGAACTCTTTTTCATATAAAATATTTGTTTTTTTGAAAAAAATTATTAAAAGACTTTACTTATTTATTTTTAGAGAAAGAGGAAGGGAGAAAGAGCGGGAGAGAAACATCAATGTGTGGTTGCCTCTCACGTGCCGCCCCCCCCATTGGAGACCTGGCACGCAACCCAGGCATGTGCCCTGACTGGGAATTGAACTGGCAATTCTTTGGTTCACAGGCCAGCACTCAATCCACTGGGCCACACCAGCCAGGGCTTTTTGAAATATTTTTAATCATATTTAGTCAGTGACATGTAATTTATATACAGTAAATGTACTCATTGTAGTTTTGACAAATGTATATAATCATGTAACTACCATTGACATCAAGGTGTAGGACATTTTCATCACCCACAAAAGTATTCTCAAGCCCTTCCCCCCAACCCCCCTACCCTCAGGTACATCTGATTTCTGTCACTGTAGTTTGCACTTGAATTCCATAAAAATTGAGTTATACAGAATGTACCCTTTTGTGCCTAGCTTCTTTTAATTAGAAGACTGTTACTGAGATTCAGCCATGTTGTTTTATATATCATCAGTTTATTCTTTTTATAATTATTAGTGTTCCATTTTATCAATATATAATGTGTTTATTCCTCAGTTGATGGAAACTTTGGTTGTTCCCAGGTTAGGCTTACTATGGATAAAGTTGATGTAAATATTCAAACACAAGTCTTTTGTGGAAATATGTTTGTATTTATTGAAGAAGTACCTAGAAGTGGTATTACAGGTTTGTATGGAAAGCATATGTTTAGCTTCATAAGAAACTGCTGAACTGTTTTCCATAGTGGTTGTGCCATTTAATGTTCTCACCAATAAGTGAGTCTCAGTTTTGCCACATCCTTACCAATATGGGGTATTGTTACATCCTTTAATTTTGGTCATTCTACTGGGTGTACTGTAATATCACATTGTGATTTTATTTGTATTTTCCTGATGACTAGTTTTGTAGAGGATCTTTTATAAAATTCTTGTTCAAATTTTTGGCCACATTTTTGCAAGTTGTTTGCCTTTTATTATTATTATTATTATTATTATTATTATCATTATCATTATCATTATTATTTTGAGAATTCTTTGTATACACTTGATACAAGTCCTTTGTCAGGTATGTTTTGCAAACATTTCACACAATCTGTGAGTTGTTGTTTTGACAGTATATTTTATAGAACATTTTAAATTTTGATAACGTCCAGTTTATCAGTCTGTTTTCTTTTCTTTACTCCCAAGTCTGTTTTCTTTTATGCCTCATGCTTTACAATTGTATGCTAAGAAACCTTTTCTTACTTACCTCAAGATTGAAAATGTTTTCTCTTATTTTTTTCTATTGTCCATTTCAAGTGAATTTGTGTGTGGCATGAGGTAAATATCGAGTTTTTTTCTTTTCTTTTCTTTTCTTTTTTTTTGCATATGGATAGCCAATTGTTCCTGCACCATCTGCTATACAGATAATTTTTTTCTTCATTTAACTATTTTGACACCTTGGTCATAGATCAATTGACCATAACTTTGTGGGTCTATTTCTGGATGCTCTATTCTGTTCCATTGAACTATATGGCTGTTTGTTGCCAACACCAAAATATTTTGATTTCTGCATCCTTTTAGTTAAGTCTTGAATTAGGTAGTGCGAGTACTTACACTTTGTTATTTTAGAAATTGCTTTTTGGTATATGGATCCTTTGCATTTCCATACAAAATTTAGTATCAACTTATAAATACCTTTTAAACAATTCTGTTAGGACATTGATAAGCTTAACTTGAATCTATAAATTTATATGAGAATTGACACTTTGACAGAACTGAGTTTTTCAACCTGTGATATAGTATATTTCTCTAAAGTTTTTAAAATTTTTTATGAATAAGTTTTAAATGTACAGGTTTGCACATATTTTGTTAAATTTAACTTTAAGTAATTCATGTTTTAGTATGCTGTTTTAAATGTCATTCCTTTTATGTTAATATCCAATTTTTATTTGCTGTTTTATAGAAATAAAATTGACTTTTGTTTGTTGATCTTTTATCTTGAACCTTGCTTACTTGTGTAATTGCTAGCTTTTGGGGGGATTCAGAAATATTTTTCATGTACAGAGTAATGCCACTTGTGAATAAAGATAGCATTATTTTTTGGTTTTTTAATATTTATGTCTTTTATTTCTTATACTGACTTTACTGCAATGGCAAGGAACCACAGAATAATGCTGTAAAGAAATGGCAAGAGTGGACATTCTTACCTTGTCCTCAATCTTAAGAGTAAAATAGCAGGACTTTTTTCATAGATGCTCTTTATTAGATTAAGAAAGCACTCTTCAATTTCTTTTTTGCTAAGAGGTGTTTTAAATCATGATTTAGTCTTGATTTTTTAAAAATTATTTTCCTGCATCTATTAAGAAGATCGTGTGGTTTTTCTTTTATCCTGTTGATATGGAATTACAACAATTTATTTTCAAATGTTAATACAACCTTGTATTCTGAGAATAAAGCCTACTTGGTTATGACACATTCATTATCCTTCATATACATTGCTGAATCCAATTTGCTAATATTTTGTTGAGTACTTTTGTATCTTTACTCATAAGGAGTGTTGCTGTGTAGCTTTCTCTTCTTGTAGTATCTTAGTCTGGTTTTAATATTAGGGTAATAATGGCCTAAAGATTTCTTGAGAAATGTTTCCCTAATTTCTGAAAGTGTATAAGATTGATATTATTTCATGCTTAAATGTATCATAGAATTAAACTGTCTGTTCCTTTAGTATTTTAAATTATGAATTCAAAGTCTTTATAAAATATATTTTATTCAGATTTTCCTTTTTATAATCAATTTCAAAAATTTGACTTTTCATGGAATTTGTCAATTTCATATGAGTTGTGAAATCTCTTGGCATGAAGTTTTTCATAATGTTTTATTATCCTTTTAATATATGTAGGATCTCTAGTGATGTTCTTTCTTTAATTTGTTTCTCCTCCCTTTTTTTCTTGATCACATTAGTTAAGGCTTATGAATCTTTTCAAATAAGTAGCTTTTAATTTCACTGATTTTCTCTAGTGTTTATCTGTTTTCAATTTCATTGATTCCCTTTCTTTATTATTTTATTTCTTCCAAATTTCGGGTTGAATTTGCTTTTATTTCTAGTTAAGATGGAAACTTACGTTGTTGATTTAATACTTTCTTCCTTTCTAGTATAGTAAGCACTAATGCCACAAATTTCCCTTAAGCATGCATGCCTTTAGCTATAACACACAAATTTTAGTATTCCATGTTTTCATTTTCATGCAGTAAAAAATATATTCTGATTTAACTTTCGATTTCTTTAACCCACGTGTTATATATAAATGTGTTTTAAGTTCCAAATATTTAGGGACTTTTGACATAACTTACAGATTCCTAATTTAATTGCATTGTGGTCAGAGAACCATGCTTTGTATCATTTTACTTCTTTTAAATTTATTAATACTAGGCTTATAGCCCCAAATATTTTAGTGAATGTTCTGTGTACAGTTGAAAAGAATATGTATTTTGCTGTTGTTGATTGGAATTTTATATAAGTGCCAAGTAAGTCATGTTGGTTGATCAAGTTCTGCAAATCTTTTATAATCTTATTGATGTTCTATTTGTTCTATCAATTACAGAGAAAAGTGGGTTGAAATATCCAACTATAATCATGTTTTGTTTATTCTGTCTTTCATTTTTGTCAGTTTTTGCCCCATGTATATTCAATCCCCATTGTAGGTGCATACAATTTTAGGATTGCTATGTCTTTCTAAAGAATTAACCTGTTTATTGTTATGAAATGTCTGTCTTTACTCTTGATAATATTTCTTATTCTGAAATCTATTTTATATGATATTAATATAGCCATTCCAGCTTTCTTTAGATTATTTTTTGTATTGTATATCACTTCCCACATATTTCCTTTTAACCTACCTGTGTCTTTATAATAAAGTGAATCTCTTTTAGACAACATTTAGTTGGCTCCTGGTTTTGTATCTAAGAGAGAGAAGAGAAAGTGTTTCTTTTTTTGTAATATAAAGAACTCTTATTTGAAAGTCAAATAATGAAGTCAAATGAGTATATTTTCTAAGATGAGTCAATGCCGCCTGACCCAGCAGGATTTGAAAAAATCACAGTAGGAAATAAAGAAGAATTAAAAGTACTTCTGGGCATTTTGACATTAAATGAATAATGCATGACTTTCAAGCAGTATATAATACAAATTAAAATTTTTGAATCAACAACTCAGGCACATTTTAAAATAGGTTTGCAAGAGAATGAAGTACAGGCTATGTCATTGACATGCATATATCTTTCAATTTTATACCTTAGTATTTTTTGACTAGTGACATTAATAAACTATAATGAGCAATAATCTGAAACTTATTTTTATTTATCAGTGGAATAGACTGTAGTACATTGATACATGTAATTTTTTTCCAACAGGTTTACAATATGCCAGGTAATGAGAACACAACAATTAACAACATAATCACTATTCCTTCCCTCACAACATTTATATTTCAGGGGTAGAAGAAAGAAGGAAACAGATAATTAAATACTTACTAGTGACAGAGCACTGAATACTATAGAATTGTATAATGAAGGACATAATCTAGTTTTCAAGGGACCAAAACCAAATGTGATAGTTAAGATATCTAAAGAATGAGCTATGTTAAGGAATTTGGTTTGATAAACCAACACGGGCAAATGCCTGAGACAAGATAAAACGTGGTATATTTGCCCTGGCTGGTGTAGCTCAGTGGATTGAGCACGGGCCTGCAAACCAGACGATCGCAGTTCGATTCCCAGTCAGGGCACATGCTTGGGTTGCAGGCCAGTTTCCGGCAGGGGTCAGTTCCCTGCAGGGGATGCACCAGAAGCAACCATACATTGATGTTTCCTTCCTCTCTCCTTCCCTTCCCCTCTAAAGATAAATAAATAAAATATTTTAAAAAAACGTGGTATATTTAAGGAAATGAGAGAAAGTCAGTATACTTAAAATAAAGTGGGGAGAAAAGTTGAATATGAGATAGGAGAGAAATAGGCAGGGACCTGGCAATGTTAAGAAGTTTGATTTACTGATTAGGGAGTTGCAAAGAGAATTGAGATCAAGACAATGAAATAATCAGATTTGCACTTAAAAATCCTTACTCTTTGCTATGTGGAGAAAATATTAGAATGGGCACAAAAGGTTTTATGATGAAACTAGTTAAGAAACTATTGGAGCAATACAATAGGCATTGTTAATAGCTTTGTGGTTAGTAAGTTATAGTTGTGAAGATGTAGAAAAGCCTATCAATTGGATATATTTTTAAGAAAGTAGAATTGACAGGACTTTTTTGACAGTCAAATTTGAAAGTAAAATTGACAGACTCACTGTATATACTCTGTGAAGGAGAAGGAAAAGATAAGTTTAAGCATATGGCTTGAGTGGTTGAGTGGATAGTATTACCATTTATTGAGTTTGAGAACCGCCCCCCCCAAAATAATCAGGTTTAAGGAGAAAAAATACAATTAGTTCAATTTGAACATACTGAACTTGAAGTATCTATGATATATGCAAATGTAGAATATGAAGTTCGATATAGTCTTGACCTTATAGAAATAAAGTATGCTGGAGATAAAAATATGGGAGTCATCAGACTACTGATGATAGTTGAAGTCATAGGAGTAGATGACATTTCTTAGTAAAAGTGCATAGAATTAGAAAGCAAAGGGCCCAGGAAGAATCCTGTATACTCCAACACTAAAGGGTCAGATAGAGGAAAAAGACCTAGAAAAAGGGACTGGGAAGTAACCATATAAATAGGGGAAGAAACAGAAAAATAGCTTACTCAAAACCAAGGCAGGAAAAATCTTTGAGAAGGGATGAGTCAATTGTGTTGAAAACTACTAAAAGGTCTTGTTAAATAAAAAGGAATGTTTAATTTTATACACACATTCTAAATGGATATAATTAGAAAAGAAGGTGGTATTGTACAGTGCAAAGAATATAACATTTAATTAAGAAAAACCCAATTTTATTTACTTAAATATTTTCAAATACAGTTTACATTCAATATGTATTATTCCGTATTAGTCTCAGTAGTGGTTAGAAAAATCATGAACTTAACAGAGTGGCCCCCCTGATGTTTCAAGTACACACCTGGCCCCATACGTAGTTATTATATTATTTACTATATTCCCTGTGCTATACTTTACACCTCTATGACTTCTGTAACTACCAATTTGTGCTGCTTAATCTCTCCACCTTTTTCACTCAACCTCCTATTCCCCTGACAACTGTCAGTCTGTTCACTGTATCTATGAGTCTGTTTCTATTTTGTTTGTTCTTTAGATTTTACATATAAGTGAAATCATATGGTATTTGTTTTCTGTGTCTGACTTATTTCACTAAGCATAATACTGTGTAGGTTCCACACTGTTGCAAAAAGTAAAATTTCACGTTTTTATGGCTGAGTATTACTCCATTGTATTTATGTACCACAAACTTTTTATTTTTATCTTTAGTTTTATTGTTTACACTGTTACAGATGTCCCCATTTTCTTCCCCTTTGTCCACCTCCACCCAGCCCTTGCCCCCTTTTCCCTCACACCATCACCACACTGTTGTCTGTGTTTATGGATTATGTATATAAGTTCTTTGGCTAATCTCTTTATCTTCTTTCATCCAGTTTTTTGTCCCCACTCCCCTCTAACAACTGTTGGTTTGTTCTATGCACCCATGCCTCTGTTTCTATTTTGTTTGTCAGTTTATATTGTTCATTAGATTCCATATATAAGTGAGATCATATGTTATTTGTCTTTCACTGACTGGCTTATTTCACTTAGCATAATAGTCTCCAGTTTCATCTATGCTGTTGCAAAAGCTAAGAATTTCTTTTTTTTCTATTGCCATGTAGTAATCTATTGTGTAAATATACCACAGCTTTTCCTTATCCACTCATCTACTGATGGGCATGTGGATTGATTCCATATGTTGGCTATTGTAAATAATGGTGCAACAAACATACAGATGCATATATTCCTTTGAATTAGTATTTCAGGTTTCTTTGGATAATATATTCTAAGAAGTGGGCCCTGGCTGGTGTAGCTCAGTGGACTGGGCATGCGCCTGGGAACCAAAGGGTCACCAGTTGGATTCCCAGTCAGGGCACATGCCTGGGTTGCAGGCCAGGTCCCCAGTAGGGGGCACATGAGAGGCTACTACACAATGATGTTTCTCTCCCTCTCTTTCTCCTTCCCTTCCCCTCTCTCTAAAAATGAATAAATAAAATCTTTCAAAAAAGAAGTGGAATCACTGGGACATAAGGCAGTTCCATTTTTAATTCTTTTGAGAAACCTCCACACTATATTTATCCCCAATCTGCATTCCCACCAACAAAAAGATTAACATCATTAAAATGTCCACATGATCGAAAGCAATGAACAGACTCAACAAAATTCCTATCAAAATACCAAGAGCATATTTCTAAGAACTAAAACAAAGTCCAAAAGTTCATATAGAACCACAAAAGACCCCGAATAGCCTCAGCAATTTTGAAAAAGATGAACAAAGTTGCAGGTATTATGCTACTTAATATCAAAGTAGATTATGAGGTCACAGTAATCAAGACAGCATGGTACTGGCATAAAGACAGATATAGATCAATGGAACAGAATAGAGAGGCCAGAAATAAATCCATGCTTATATAGTCAATTAATATTTGACAAAGGAGGGGAAAATATACAATTGGACAAATACATGCAAAAAAAAAAGAAACTAGACCAGCTTCTTATACTACATAGAAGAGTAAACTCAAAATAGATTAAAGAGTTAAGTATAAGACTTGAAACCATAAAACCTCTAGAAGAAAACATAGGCAGTAAAATCTTAGCATTTTTTTTCTGGTATATCTCCTTGGGTGAGGGAAACAAAAGAGAAAAAAAGCGAACAAATGGGACTACATCAAACAGAAAACTTTTTGCCCAGCAAAAGAAACCATGAACAAAACAAAAAAATATTTTTCAATGATTCATTTGATAAGGGTTAACAACCAAAGTTTATAAAGAAGCCAGAAAACACCAGAAAAACAAACCCATTCAATTAAAAATTGGGTACAAGACCTGAATAGACACTTCTCTAAAGAGGACACACAGATCACCAATAGATATGTGAAAAGTTGCTCAACATCACTAATCATCAGAGAAATGCAAATCTAAACCAGAATAAGATACTACTTTACACCTGTCAGAATGGCTATTATCAACATATGAACAAACAATTATTATTGCAAGGATGTGGATAAAGGGAGACAAACCTGGTTTTTAAACCTAGGTCAGGAAAGTAATGTCAACAAGATGGTAGAATAAAAGTATGAGTCTTTGTCCCCACAGAAACACAAATCTTGACAACCACCCATCAACAGCAATAATTTTGTGGGAGTGCAGAAGTCCACGAAGAGGTCCAACAACTTGTTGGATAAAAAAGTCTCTATCAAGATTCCAATGGCATTTTTTTACAGGACTATTTAAAAATCCTAAAATTCATTTGGAACCTCAAAAAAATCCCAATAACTAAAGAAATCCTGAGAAAGAAGAACAAAACTGGAGGCATCATACTTCTTTATTTCAAACAATATTACAAAGCTATCATAAGAAAAACAACATGGTACTGGCATAAAAATACACCCATAGACCAATGGAACAGAAGAGCCTAGACATAGACTTCTGATTAAGATGGAGGCATAGGTAGACACACTGTACCTCCTCACACAACCAAAAGAAGGACAACAACAATTTAAAAAAAACAGAACTGACAGAATATCAAACTGTATGGATAAGTCTGACAACCAAGGAGTCAAAGAAGACACACTCATCCAGACCAATAGGAGGGGCAGAGAGGACTTGCAACAATGTGGCTGCTGATGGCAGCTGGTGGACCCAGCAAGATGGAGGATTGTGGATCGGGGCATGTAAGGCTACAGGTGGCCAGCAAGGCAGCAGTTGGCAGATGAGATGGTCCCACATTGGCATGCAGATTAACCAGGTGAAACAAAGGGGGAGTGGGATGGACCGCACAACCCAGGGACCCAGAATGGGAAATAAAGCCTCAAACCACTGATTGAAAACACCTGTGGGATTTGAGGTGCTGGGAGAGACTCCCAGCTTCACAGGAGAGTTTGTTGGAGAGACCCACAGGGTCCTAGAATGTGCACAAACCCACCCACATGGGAATCAGCACCAGAAGGGCTCAATTTGCTAGTGGGAAGAGGCAGAGGGGACTGAAATCTGGCAGAGAGCAGAGCAAGTGTCATTGTTCCCTCTTGGACCCGACCCCTGCCGCACATACAGCATCACAACCCAGGGACCTGGGTTTCCCCGCCCTGGTGAACACATAAGGCTCCAGTCCTCACTACATAACAGGTGTGTTAAAACAAAACAAAAAAAGGGGCCCAAACGAAAGAATAGATCAAAGCTCCAGAAAAATACAACTAAGCAATGAAGAGATTGCCAACCTATCAAATGCACAGTTCAAAACACTGGTGAGCAGGATGCTCACAGAATTAATTGAATTTGGTCGCAAATTAGATGAAAAATGAAGGCTATGCTAAGCAAAATAAAGGAAAATGTACAGGGAACTAATAGTGATGGGAAGGAAACTGGGACTCAAATCAACAGTGTGGCCCAGAAGGAAGAAAGAAACACCCAATCAGAAAAGAATGAAGAAACAAGAATTCAAAAAAATGAGGAGAACCTGGCTGGTGTAGCTCAGTGGATTGAGCATGGGCCTGTGAACCAGAGGATCGCAGTTCGATTCCCAGTCAGGGCACATGCCTGGGTTGCAGGCCAGTTCCCAGTGGGGGACACATGGGAGGTAACCATACATTGATGTTTCTCTCCCTCTCTCCTTCCCTTCCCCTCTAAAGATAAATAAATAAAATCTTTTTAAAAAGAGGAGAGGCTTAGGAACCTCCAGGACATCTTTAAATGTTCCAACATCTGAATTATAGGGGTACCTGGAGGAGAAGAGGAAGAGCAACAAGTGGAAAAGTTATTTGAACAAATAATAAAGGAGAACTTCCCCAATCTGGCAAAGGAAATAGACTTCCAGGAAGTCCAGGAAGCTCAGAGAGTCCCAAAGAAGGTGGGCCCAAGGAGAAACACACCAAGACACATCATCATTACATTACTCAAGATTAAAATTAAGGAGAGAATCTTAGAAGCAGCAAAAGAAAAGGAGGCAGTTACCTACAAAGAAGTTCCCATCAGACTGTCAGCTGATTTCTCAAAAGAGAACTTACAGGCAAGAAGGAGCTGGAAGGAAGTATTCCAAGTCATGAAATGTGAGGACCTCCATCCAAGATTGCTCTATCCAGCAAAGCTTTCATTTAGAATGGAAGGGCAGATAAAGTGCTTCTCAGATAAGATCAAGTTTAAAGAGTTCATCATCACAAAGCCTTTATATGAAATGTTAAAGGGATTTATCTAAGAAAAAGAAGACAAAAAACATGTAGAGTAAAATGACAGCATACTCACAGTTATTAACAACCACACCTAAAACAAAAGCAAAAAAACAAACAAACCACCAAATAGAACAGGAACAAAACCACAGAAATGGAGATCACATGGAGGGTTTTCAACACAGGAGTGGGAGGGAGAGAGGGGGGGAAAAGGTACAGGGAATAAGAAGCAAAAGTGGTAGGTAGAAGATAGACATGGGAGGGCAAGAATAGTATGAAAAATGTAGAAGCCAAAGAACTTATATGTATGACACATGGACATTAACTAAAGGGGGGGAATGTGGGTGGGAGGGGGTGTGCAGGGTGGAGGGGAATGAAGGGGGAAAATGGGACAACTGCAATAGCATAATTAATAAAATATATTTTTAAAACTCCAAATCAATAAAGTTACTGGTGAAAATGGAAAAAAAGAGCCTGAAAATAAGCCCATGTATATGTGTTTACATATTTGACTAATATTTGATAATAGTGCCAAGAAAATTCAATGAAGACAGTGTCTTCAGTAAATGGAGCTGGGAAAATTGTATATTCACATGTAAAATAATAAAATTAGAATTCTATGTTACATAATTCACAAAAATTAACTCAAAATGGGTTAAAGATTTAAATGTAAGATATGATCATAAAACTCGTAGAAGAAAACAAAGGGGAAAAGCTTCTTGACATTGCTTTTGGCAATGTTTTATCTATCTAGATATCTATCTATCTATCTATCTATCTATCTATCTATCTCCTCACCTGAGGACATTTTTTCATGGCTTTTAGAGAGAGACAAAAAGAGGGAGTGAAATAGAGAGAGAGGGGAGGATAGATAGAAATATCGATGTGAGAGACAAACATTGATTGGTTGCCTCCCCTACGTGCCTCAACCAGGGGATTGAACCTGCAACGTTTTAGTTTACAGGATGACACTCCAACCAACTGAGCCATGCTCACCAGTACTTGGCAATGTTTTTTTGGATATGACACCAAAAGCATACACACAAAAAAATCAAAGTTTCTTAGCATTATGCTAAGTGAAATAAGTCAGACAGAGGAAGACAAATACTATATGATCTCACTTATATGTAGAATCTGAAAAAAAATCACAGACATAAAGAACAGATTGGTGGTTGCCAGAAGTAGGGGAAGGTGGTGGACAAAAGAGATGAAGGTGGTCAAAAGGTACAAACTTCATTAGAAAAAAATAAGTAGTGGAGATGAAATGTACATGGTGATTATAGTTAATACTACTGTTTTATATATTAAAAGTTGCTAAGAGAGTGGATCTTAAAAGTTTTTATCACAAGAAAAAAAAATTAACAACGTGTGGTGATGGGTGTTAACTAGACATGTCAAGGTAATCAACCTAAAAGAGAAATAAAATTTCATTACAAATTATGGAACCAAGGTTTGTTTGGAACTTCATCTAGAAAAAATGAAACAAAAATTATGAAAATAAGCTTGTTCAATCTCATATTTTAAAATATTTTAGGTTTTAATTGCAACTATGCACTAATTTTTAGAATGGACAAAGAATGAAATAAGAATCATTTGGGGATTTGAGACATTTTTCCAATAAAAGTATCACATGATACACCTCATTTGTGATCTATCACAAAAAGAGTTATTTTTGCCAAAACATTTGAACAATTCACTGTTTCTTGGAAAGATCCTTTACTAATTTGATATCAAAATACCCATCACTTATCAATCCATGTAGATTTTCTTCATTTCAGTTAGTAACTGATTTAATTAATGTGTCAGTGGCTTGTATGTTGAAGCAGTTATCCAACACCACTTTCAACTTTATAAAATCTTATATCTTTTGCAAGATTTATAATTTTAACTTGCCATTATTTATCATTTTTGCCCTATTAGCATTCAATAGTCAACAAAGGACCAACGATGTCTGTTGCTTAGCATGGAGGAATTTTTGAGGACTAATTGTGAAAACGATCAGTTTTTTGGGTGACCTTTTCTATGGCATAATGAATTTTGCTTTTCTACACACTCTCAAATTATAAGCACTCAGAAAAACATTTAAAGAAAATACAGGCCTTGCAGACACCGCCACCCCTTCGGACCTTCCCGGGTCCAGCCATGGTCAACCTCGCTATATTCTTTGACATCACTGCAGAAGGCAAGCCCTTGTCCCATGTCTCCTTCGAGCTGTTTGCAGACAAAGTTCCAAAGACAGCAGAAAACTTTCGTGCTCTGAGCACTGGGGAGAAACAGTTTGGTTATAAAGGCTCTTGCTGTCACAGAATTATTCCGGGACTTATGTGCCAGGGTGGTGACTTCACACTGTACAGCAGCACAGTTGGCAAGTCCATTTACAGGGAGAAATTTGATGATGAGAATTTCATCCTGAAGCACACAGGTCCTGGCATTTTGTCCATGATGAATGCTGGACCCAACACAAACAGTTTCCAGTTTCACCTGCACTGCCAAGACCGACTGGCTGAATGGCAAGCACGTGGTCTTCCACCAGGTAAAAGAAGGCATGGGCTCATGGGCAAGTGGGATTGGCTGTGGGAGTTGGGGGGATGGGGTTGGGGTGAGTAAGGGGGAAAAAGGTGGGACAACTGTAACTGAACAATAAATTTAAAAAATAGTTCTATACACACACATACATATCTATACATACATACATGTCTATAAATGTATATGTAGTCTTCTGAAGCATATACCCTAAATGACAGGATTAATATTGGTTTTTATATTTTCCTGATTACCTACTTTCATTTTCTGAATGTTCTATTACAGATCATGTATCACTTATACAACTATAAAAATGTTATGATATTTCAAATGAAAGTAGGTCTTGAATAATGTTTGAAAACAATGAGGTTTATAGTATCTGGCTAGTGGCAGATTTTGTTTGCATTGGTTTTACAAACTGGCGAGTGAATTAGGCCTAGGTATCAGTATATCATATAGAGTCATTGAACCCAGAATTATAGGGTACCGATTACCAGGGACAGGAAATGAACCTAAAACCACAGAATGAATGATTTAGGTTATATCTAATAAATAGCAATCTGACCATTTGTGCTGTTAACTCTGGTAGGCACTACTACAAAGTGAAAAATCTGATCCTGGTTTAGGATTAAATCTGATCCTATTCTGAGATTGGGGAATTAAATAAATAGGTTTTATAGTCTCTGTTTTTCCAGTGTTTTCTAAGCTTATCAGTTATCACCTGAGTCCCTTGCTACAAACACAGACCTCCATTTTCTCCTTTAAAAAATATGGCTTATACACCTCAGGTGATTCTGATGCAGCCCATCCATATACTGGTGTTAAGGAATCAATATTTTAGTCCAATGGTTCTAGAAAGAAACCACCAAACTCATGGTGGATAGACATTTAAACTTACATCTCCATGATCATATAATGGGAAAGTTTCTTAGGGTATGGTCCTCCTTGGGCAATAGAAATGTCTGTATTTTCTATCCGTATCAACTGCCGTTACCTGCCAACCAAGAAAAAGCAAAGGATAACAGTGTTATTGTTCAGTATCAAATATCAAACAATAAAATGCAGTAAAAATTTCAAGAGAAAAACATTCACTTAAAGCAAACAATTTTTTGCAGGATTCCAGTAGTTATATCACAACAATTTTTTCTTAAAGATCAGCTACTACAACAACCTTATAATTTTACAGATGACAGTCAGAAAGGTAAAGTCATATAAATTATATTGTAACTGGAAGTGTAATAAAATCCAGGACACAATGATTTACACTTGCATGTTTTTTAATGAATCACTTACATATATTATTTGAATTCCTTGAGAGCATGTGTCTTTAGTACTTAGCATACTTCTTCTTGGCATGTGATGCTCCAGTCAAAGTTTGTTGAACTGAATTTCTGTGCAATTGCAGGTACTCAAAATTAAAGTCATGGTGATAACTTCTAAAAAATTCCTAGAATGTTGGCCTTTCTAATTTGGCCAGCTACAATTGTATCAATATCTCAGTAAGTCTGGACAAACTGAAACATGTTGCCTTAATGACGAAAAAATAGATTCCTTCTGTGGGTTTTATTACATAAGCAGTAACCTTTTTCCCTATTACATTCCTGTCCAAGTCATCTGTTTAGGCCCAGTTTGACTGTGAAGTCAGGTTGGGCTGGCCCCACAAGAAGCTGCATTGTATAAAGATATATAGGGGACTTTGGAGTCAAAATATACATTGGATTTGAATTTCAGCTTTGCTTTTAAACTTCTACAGGGTACTTAACCCCTTTAAACCCAAGTTTTCTCACTATTTTTCGTCATGTCCTTTGATATATTGAGTTTGCCAAAAAGTCCGTATGGCTTTTTCTGTAAAATAAAAGATACATTTTTTATTTTCACCAATAACTTTATTGATTTGGATATTTTGAGTACATCAGCTATCTCCCACTATTGTCTTCTAGTGAGTAGAGGCCAGGGGTGCTGCTAAACATCTTCCAATGCATAAGACATCCCCACAGCAAAAAATTATTTTGCCAAAATGTTAATAGTACTAAGAAACTTCACAAACCACTTTTGACACATTCAATCAGTTACAGCACCTTCTCCATACACTGCACAAATCTTTTTCTCTTTTTCCTTTTTTATTTTAGTTGCGTTCTTACCTTTCTTGAATTAATAAAGCATAATATGCTGCAAATGTTGCGTATTTTCTTCCATCAATATAAAATGGCTACAGAAAAAATTCACCTATTTTGATAAATTTTTAAATGCATGCTGATATGACAGCTGTTACAATACAATCTAACAAAGTTGTTTCAAATGAAGTTAAAGACAAGTAAGCCCTACTAGAGTCATGGTATGGAAAAAAAAACAAATGAACTTTTTGGCCAACCCAATATCTACATAAGGAGATGTCTTTGGATTATTTTTATAATTCTAGTTGTTGCTGAAATTTCAAGAGATATACCTCAAGATGATATTATCCGGAATTGGTGGGATATCAACTGAGATGAAGTATATTTTTTTAAGAAAGAAGGTAAGAATACTTGCCTAACATTAAGTAGGAACTCAACAAATGTGATCTCCAAGAGGGCAGGAGCTGTGTTTTGTGTACTGTTGTATTAATATCTTGGACATATCAGGAACTCAATAAATATGTATTCAAGAAATAAAATGGAATGTGTTTCCTTTCTTTCCTCTTGCTACTTTGGCATAAGATGTCTATTATATCAATTATCATTGTACCGTGCATATGTACTTTTCTATTTTACACCCCAAAGCAGATTGTGAACACATGGTTTTATCCTTGTTTGTAGTCACCCAGTTCAGCAGGCTTCAATAAATGCTAAGTTTGTACGGTACTTCAATTCTTCTAAATTTCTACATGACTTTCTGTTACACCTAGCAACTTACTGTCTTCTTACAAAAAAAGTGTTCCCACTCCTCAACAAGGTTAATGGTCTGCACAGCTGTGTGAAGTTGTAGTAATCATCAATGGAGAGTTGAATGTATCCTAGTGGTCCTGTGATCCACAGGATGTGAATGAATTCCAGCCACTTTTTTACAGAGCTTCCAAAACACTCTACAGTTACTTTCCAGAGGGAGTAAGATGGACAAATTAAAAATATACATATATTTCTTGATTTCCTTTGTGTAACATATGGACTTGCAGCTTTCAAATACTTTAAAATATAACATGAAAATCATTACCTTTTTAAAAAAGATTTTATTTATTTTTAGAGAGAGGGGAAGGGAGGGAGAAATATCGGTGTGTGGGTGTCTCTCACATGGCCCCCACTGGGGACCTGGCCCACAACCTAGGCATGTACCCTGACTGGGAATTGAACCCATGACACTTTGGTTCACAGCTTGCACTCAATCCACTGAGCTACACCAGCCAGGGCCGAAAATCATTACCTTTTAATGCAAGCTATCTAAAGCTTTTGTTCCTTTCCTTACAGGGAACTGCCATGGCCACAGATTGGAAATAAAACTGAAGGCTGTAGTGGGAATTTTAAAAACACTTGAGATGTGTTGGGGAGAGCAAGGGTGCAGGAAGCAGCCACCTCAGGCTGTAATCCCAGCTCCACAGTCTGTAAGTACAGGGTGATTTAGAGCACCTGCCTTTGAGCATTACTGTATAAGACTATAGAGGTGGATTCCATCCATGGTTTTACCCCCTCATTTTAAACCCAGTCTCCTTTCCTTCATAGAAGTGCTCCGCTCATCTCAAGATGAGTAAGGAGGGAGCTGAAACACTGTCCACTGTATCTTTTTGAAGAACAATGAAAGAGACAAAATAAAACCAAAACTAACCTGGTCTACATGACTGTTATATCCCCTTGCACCTTGGAGATTGCAGATTTGGTCCGTTTCCCACTGATCTCCCAAATCTGGGTCATGCTTGCACTTGGTGGCCAAGTTCAATATCCAAGGGAAGCCATAATCCTTGGAAAGGAAGAGAACTATTGGGAGGACACCCTGTCCCATCCCTACAGCACACAATTCCCTGCAGAGCAGCTGCCTCTAGCAGTGACCACTGGGCCTTCCTATTCCTTGTTCCCTGACACTATCCTGAGCCCTGATTCAAGCTCTCGTGGCCCTGGGGGAATTTCTGCTAAGGTCCCTGGTCTGAGCACTCAGAACTATTTTACCCCTCGTTAGCATTCACTCATTGCCTTACAAGCGTTTTGCTGTGAGATGTTGGCTCCCCCTACAACCAATTTGGCGCCTTTGTGCTAATCATCTGCTTTTAAGGAGGCATGGCCAAAGAGACAGGAACAGAAATATAGGAGTAGTACAGAAGCAAACAGTGTGTGTATGGGTCTGGAACTGTTTGATTTAGTAAACCAACAGTGGTTGCCCACCAATCCTTGTGTTCCCTCCTAAGGTGCTTCTGAAATTTATGCAAGAGGGGCTGGGTCAGGAAGCCAAGACCCAGGCAAATGAGGTTGATGATAATAATTACTTTATACCATCACCGCAATGATTAAATGCAGTAATTGTATTTATCTTAGAATACTGTTTGGTAACAGAAGAATGTTAGCCCTTCTCATTAGTATGCATTCTTTCAACAAGCTGTAATTGAGCACCCACTCTGTGCCAACTTGAGGAGATAGAATGATGAACAAGAGCAATAATATTTTTCACTACTGAATAAAAAATGTAATGTGACAGACAATAAGCAAGTAAACAATGAAAAATTATTTTGATTATCATAAACTTTGTAAAGAAAATAAAACATGATAGTGTACAGTGGTCAGCAGTCAGGGAGAGTCCATCTAAGGAGGGGCAGTATGAACTGGAACCTGAATGATAAGAAAGACATATGCACAGATCTGGAGGTTCAGCATTCAAAGCTGAGTAAATAGCTAATGTAAAAACTCAATGGTGAGAACATATTTGGTCTGTTCCAAGGTGGGAATCATGCACTTGCATGTGTTCATGCCTCGGAGATGCATTTCTACCACTGCACATGTAGAGATAACTTATATGGGCATCTGCATTCTCATGAAGGAAGAGTTGGAGAATGGGGAAGATAGAGCTATGTGTCCTGGATGTTGTGTGATTATAAAGACGATTGATGACAAAGGTCAGTTAGTGTGTGGAGAGACAACCCGGCCCCTTCATAAACAAATAATTTGTTAAATGCTGAATTCTTGACAAGTCCAAATTCTGAACAGTTGGGAATGAGCCAAGGTGGGAAAAAACCAAATGCTCAATTATAGGCCTCTTCCACAAAGATACCAGTTCTTTGTGGTTTAATATTAAAATGTGGATTCTTTACATGAAATTAGAACTGAGAGAACAAATGGGACCTGCCTGGATTTTATGCTTAGAGCATTGAACTGGAAGTGTTTTTAATAGTCCATCAGTATTTTAAAGGACAATAATTTTAAATCAGTGGTTTCTTTCCCTCCATTTCACTATTTTTATGTACTAAACCTAATCACGAGGAGAGGCAAGGTGGCAGAGGAGTAAATGGAAACTACACTAACCTCCTCCCAGGACCAATCTGGAATTACTACTAAACTGTGGAGAAATTACACAGAACTGAACACTAGCAAGAGAGAAGCCATATAACCTTGTACACACAGAAGACTCATCTTCAGCACTAACTGACTGGTAGGGAGTGCAGTGGAGAGTTGAGAAGGCTGGCTGGACACTCATGGACAGCAGCACTGGAGGGATAATTAAGCAACTGGTTGGATCCCCCTGAGAGGTGTGGGGTCCAAACCCTAAGCTGGGGTCCCCAGCCTAGAGCTCAAGAGCCCAAAAAGTACAGAGATAACAACCAGTAGGGAAAAGTGGCAGGTTTGCTCTCTGCCAGAGACAGATAGCTGGAGACACAAAGAGCCATTTAAAGGGCCAATGCACAAATTTTCATGTGCAGCCACTTACCTGGGACTCCAGCAAAAGTGGAGGCAGAGTGTGATAGAGACGCCTGAGGAGAGACTGGGGACAGAAGGTTTGGGGAGAGAGTTGAGGGAGTAGCTACCAGGCCCTCAGTGCTGAGTCATCCCCCTGACAGCAGCAGCCATCCTGCTCAGGCATAGCACTCCTCTCCGAGTGGCAGCAGTCTGAGGGGAAACAACAACCCCACACCTGGGAGGGACTCTGCCCCGGTCTATGGTGCTTAAGCCTGAATGCTGACTGCAGAGTGACTAGATTAACAACTGAAGGCAACAGACACAGACAGTAGATCCCTGGCAGTCTCAGAGGAAGCTTCCTAAGGTCAGACAGGGTCAACATCTGACATCACCAGAGGTGATCCAGAAAGTGAAACCAGTGGTAGATACCAGAGGCTACTGAGACAAAAGCCACTGTGATCATCTCCATGATTTGCGATGTTTTCTTTCCTGCTTAGCTTTTAAACATTTATTCCTTCTCCATCAAGTTTGTGTATATTAAGTCACTAGATTTTATGCTATAGTTTATTTCTCTCCTTTCTTATAATAATCTTAATCTCTTTATACCAGGGGTGTCAGACTCATTTTCACCATAGGCCATATCAGCCTTGCAGTTGTCTTCAAAGGGCTGAAGTAATTTTAGGACTGTATACATGTAACTCCTTAACAGTTAAGGAGTTGGAATTACATTTGGCCCTTTGAAGGCTGATGTAACTATGAGGCTGATGTGGCCCCCAGTGAAAATGAGTTTAACACCCCTGCTTTACACCCTTATTAATACTAGTTCATTTGCTGTTGAGAGTGGGATTGTTGGGGGGAGATATTCTTGCAGATGTGGGTTTGTCTCCTGGGCTTTGTAGTTTTGCTTTGGCGGCACCTGCACAACAGCGCAGGAGACCTGGTGGGCAGAGTGACTGTCAGTCAACAAGCAGGAGGGAAGGACCCACCAAAGGTAGACCTAGCAACAATCAAAACCCAATTCCATCCAGAGAGCCAACTTAAACAGCATCAAGGGCATCCCAACAGCATCAAGCTCAGGAGATCAAGAAGACTGCATCATCGAATCTCACAGGCCTGCTACCATACAAGTTGATACCACAAACTCAGGGAGTCAAAACAGATCAATGTAAGAAGCAGAGACTAACAAGTAGAGTCTCTTTTAAAAATAATCCTATTCTGTGAGGCAGACCTTTTCTGTTACACTCCATCCAGTCTAAGTTGTGCCAGTAAAGAGAAAATATAGTGAGCTCCCAGTATCTCTAGAATTAGAGTTAGTGCATAAGAAAAGTAAAGAGAAAATGGTCAGAAAATTTGGAATCACCTTACGAATTTCTGTATGTTTCTTTAGAACTAAGAAAAGATAAAAGTCAAGCAGCCAAGGGAAGCAAATTTTATAATAAAACCAGAGGATCAAAATATGCCAACTTAGTAAATAAAACACTTTAATAATTTTCCTAGATCAGAGTAGATATTTCTATTATCTGGATGCTTGTCAGATTTTTAAAAAGCTATGAAATTGCTCTCCAAATGGGAGTTGATCTCTTAAGTCTTTATGGCTGGCAATAACACTTTCAGCATCATCACAATATCATGTCACTTCACCTAAAAAGTGAAGCATCTACAAAAACTCTTTTTGCTGAAGATCATCTTGAAAATGGGAGGCCAAATCTGAATAGACACTCTCATAGGGGCACATGTGTGCACCTCTGTAGGGCACATTCTGACAGAAAAATGTTGTCCTGATAAAAATAAATATATATGGAGAGATGGATCATCAAATTTCCTTTGTTACAGTGCTAAGAGGAGCAAGAAATTAGAATCACTTATATGGAAATTTGAAAACTGGCTTTATATATACAACTTTCCTTTGTGTATATAAAGTTAAAAAATGCACTGACGTCTGGCAGTTTGTTTGGGACATGCCTCCTGCAATTAGAGAAAAAAATGGTTTACCAGAATGTGAACATTTTATTACTGATAGTTGCACACAGACACTGGAGGCTTAAATTAAAACAAGTTTGTGTGTGTATGTGTGGAGTTTTTTTTGTTTTTGCTTTTGTTTTGTTTGTTTTGTTTTTGCCTACCACCATCATGGCTATGTGTAGCCATTAGACTGAGAGGTAAATCAAAAAAATTTGGATGCTGTAAGTACTTGGTACATTATGAGGAGCACTGTTCTATTGCAGATGTAAAGAAATGGCATGTTTTGAAATGATGAGAAATTTTATTGCTATGTGGGACAGGCAACTCAGAAGTAATCCATAACTACTGTGCCAAAGCTGGTGTCATAACTATTGATGGCTTAAATGAAGAGATCAGAACACATGATGACTCTGGAATGAACTGCAAAGAGAAACAAACTGTCCCATAATTAAATGTCAATGATTATATAGATATTGATAACATGTTAGCTCCCTCTGCTGATTGTGATTTTCAAAGGAGAACAGGCATTCTTGAGGTAGGTCTGTTTTAAGTATTGAAAACAGAAAGAAAATTTGCCCAAGTCCAAATATCAAGGAGAAAGAAGCATAAGCAGCACTAGTTATCAGTGATAAATTGAAATAAAATCAATGATTTTGATGCTAAAGCAACAGTCACTAGACTTGTTTGTGAACCATAAAATAACACATTAAGAGCCAATCATGGTAAACAGAATGTAAAAACAGGGTATCCCAGATATGACCAGAGCTCTATGTAATATATGTAACTTATTTGGGCCCAACAGACATTTCTAGAGTATCTAATACATGTCAGCTGGTTTGTAACACAAGTTTATCTTTTCTTAGCTCAGTAATCTTTGTCAAGATCAGAAAATTTCTTCCAGTCAAGATGGCAGTGTACGCAGACATGGCTTGTCTCTTTGCACAACCACATCAAAATTACAACTAAAATATAATCACTAAGAACCATCAGAAATCAAGTTGAATGGAAGTCTGACAGCTATAGAATTAAAGAAACCACATCCATCTAGGCTGGTAGGAGCGGTGCAGATGTGGAACAGGCTGGTCCCACGCCCACGTGTGGTGGATAAAAATTCGGGAGGGATATCTCAGAATGAGGAGTCCCAGCTTTACACCAGGCCCTCCCAGCCCAGAGTTCCAGTGTCAGGAAGATTAACTCCCCAAGTTTCTGGCCACAAAATCCAGCAGGGATTGAGTCAGTGGAAGAAACTGCTGGAGCCACAAGTAGTTTGTCTTAAAGAACCCACACATGGACTTACCTATTCAGACTCACTCCCTCTGAGGTCTAGCACCAGGGTAGCAGTGTGAAAGGCAGCAGTGGCATACTGGGAGAAACTAGGGTGTTTGGCATCACGGCGGGCAGAGGCCATTGTCCCTCTTCTGAGTGTGCTCCCCTCCCCCGCCCACAAAGCCAGCGAGCCAGGAAGCTGGTGCCTGAGATACTTCATCACCTGGCTAACACAGACCCAAACTGGAGATTCCCAAAGGCTCCACCAAACCCAATTTACAGGCCCACCCCAGCTATTTTTCCATATGAATGGCTGTTCTTGGCTCAAGCTGCACAACTTCCTGAATCCTTGCAAACAAGCAACAGCTGGCCTCCTTGATTCCCAGGCCCAGCACTAGCAGCAACCAGCCTAGAATCACAGCTTGGCTTTGCCTGGGATTCTCCAAGCCCAGCACAAGTACCAGCCATCTCAGATTGCTTTATAGCTCAGGAAGGGTGGCCCCAGGAAAAACACAGGTGGGGCCTGACCTTGGCTTGCACCACCCAGGAAAACCCAGAACCTGTGCTCCCAGGGGACAGTTACAGACCACGTTCTAGCACCACCACCCTTCCAAAACACAGCTCATCCTCCACGGAGGGCAGAGGTTGGTGGTCAGTGGTCACAGCTAGTCCTTGCAGCTGACCGGCCTGGGTAAATCCCTCCCACTGGCCTACCAATCAAGGCTCAACTACAAGAGGAGGGGGTACTCAGCCCACACAAATGGTGCACCTTGAGTACCCATCTTGGGTGATTGGGAAGGCTGTGTCACTGGAACCTACAGGACACCTACTACTACAAAGGGGAAAAATTAGGACAACTAGAATAGCATAATGAACAAAATACAATTTTTAAAAGACCAGAACATTTCTCATGTGTACAAGTAGGAGACTGGATTAGGTTATATAAGCCTTAAATTTTATAATTCTAGGCTTGGTAGATGCAGGAGCTAAAGTGGAAATTGGAAACTTTACTCCATAAACTCAAACTGTCTAAAATCATGGATTATGAGGAAAGAGTTGCCATGCTTTAGTAACTTGATGATATGTCAACAGAACTCCTAAATTTGAAAATTATAAAATTGCAAAGCCACCTATTTAAATAATTCCATATATACTTTAGTGTACTTATCCAGAAGCATTTTTGGAAGCCAACCCACATAGCTCAAAAGCTGTACATATTAATTTACTGCCAAAACAGACAATGTATTATCATGCTAAAAAAAGTGTCATAAATTTTTAAAAACCCATGCATCAGATCATATCACTCCTTTGCTTGAACCTCTCTAATTACTTCCCATTGCACTTAGAATGAAATCCAAACTCCTTATCCTAGTTTACACAGCTTTGCGAGACCCTCTGGGTACAGGATGAAAAGAGGGAACAACTTCAAGCAGAGAGACCTGGTGCAAAGATCCTAAGACAGGAAGGAGCTTGACATGTTTGAGAAAGAGAAACGGCTAGTGTGATCTCTCCTACAATTCTCCTTCTCTTCCCAGGCCATCAGTCACCTTGGTTTTATTTCTGTTCTCTCTTATCTTCTTATGGTTAACTCCTCCTTGATATTTAGGTTTCAGCTAGAAGGTTACTTCCTCAAAGAGACCTTCTCTGATTTCCCAATGTAAAAGCTTGCTAGATATACAAATTGTAGAGCTCAGATGATACTACTTTAGGAGAATAAATGAGTAATTTATTGTCCAAAAGTCAGTCTCTTTCTAAGACACTGTGTTGTCTCTCAAAGGGTAGATATTACATAAAAATAATATTAATATATAAAGTCAACCTTTGCAGAGGATGGTAAAGTTGAGAAAATAAGCATATACTTTGCTAGAAAATGAAGAGGTGATATTTGAGATAGGTCTTAAAGAATAAATAAGATTTAGACAGTGGAGGCACAGATGAGCATGGTATTGAAGTGCTAACTCCATGGAGGCAAGGACATTGTCTTCTTGTTCACTGCTATATCTCCAGTATCCAGAAGAAGCCTGGCTCATGGTAAGCACATAGTACACATTTGTTGAAGGAATGGATGGATAGATGAATGGATGGGTGGGTGAATATTACCATACAGAATCAAGGTTGAAAACAGGCTGTGTTGATGAGGGAAGCAGAGTATAAAGCTGAAGAAATAGAGAGAGGTCAGTTAATGGAGGCTTTGAATCTTAGACTTTATCCCCTACATAATGGGGAGGAAATTAACATTCTAAGTAGGAGTTTGAAGTGATCAGATTGTGTTTTAGATGTAATCTCAAGTGAGAAGAGGGGATGGTGAAGAACATACAGTAAGTACAGAGATATTAATTCTGATATCTAGTGCCCAGATCATTTTAGCCATGATTCTTTGAGTACATTTCAGTTTCTTTCTCTATAGCCCAGTCATAACTGGTAACAATAACTAAGGTAGAGTATATTCTGCACATGTGAGAGTAGAACCTTATGTATAGTGCCTCATGACCAGTACTGCAATATATTGTGTCATATTCAGAAAAATACTGAAGAATGGAGTAGGGGTAACTTGCACAAAATATCTCACCATTTCTTGTTTTTTCCCTTTTATTTCTCTGTAAATATAAACCAAATAAAAGTATATGTCAGCTATAATTATTAAGGCCTAATGAAGGAGAACTCATAACAAACACAATGCTGCCCTGGTTGGTATGGCTCAGTGCATCGAGTGGCGACCTGTGAACCAAAGTGTTACTGGTTCAATTCTCAGTGAGGACACATGCCTGGTTTGCAGGCTGGGTCCCCAGTAAGGAGCATGTGAGAGGCAACCACATTAGTGTTCCCCTCCCTCTCTTTCTTCCTCCCTTTCCCTCTCTAAACATATATAAATGAATAAAATATTTTTAAAAACACAGTTTGTTCAATAAATATTATTCTTGAGTGCTTACTCTCTGCCTGGTACTACTGCTTATTAATCATTGCAATAATCCTTAAATACAGATATTATTATTATCCTGATTTTAAAGTTGAGAAAACTGAAGCTTGAAAGTAAAATATTTAGGAGATAGAATTAATGACTTGGTAATTGTTTGGATGTAAGCATGGAGTGGTAAGCTCATTCAAAATGATACCCAGTTTTCTAGTGTGGGCAACTGATTACATGGCTGTGCCAGTCACTGAAATGGGATTAGAGGAGGAGGAGCAGGTTATGGGAGACAGGAGGGTAAAAATGTATTAGGCTAACTGAATACTAAGTTAAATTTTAGGTGCCTGAAAGAGAGGTCCAGCTGTCCTTAGATATTTCACTCTCAGTTACAGGAATCCTCTCTAGACTTCCTATATGTGGGAATAATCAGCATACTGATGACAACTAAAGCAATGGTGATGGTTAAGACCACCCCACAAAAGTGTGAAGACTAAGAAAAGAAAAGAGTCTAGGGCAGAGTCCTATGGAATATGAACATTTCAAAGGAAAACAAGGAGCTGCCACAGAAGTGAGAAAGGAACCAGGAGAATGCAACATCTTAAAAAGGGCTGAGACTAAAGAGCACTATGTAGTGAATGTTTGTGCTCCCCACAGAAACTTATATGTTTGAGCCCTGAGTTTGAGTGATGGTGTTTAGAGGTAGGGCCTGTGGGAAGTAATTAGGCCATGATGATGGAGCTCTGATGAATCCCTTTTATAAGAGATTAGTGCCCTTATAAAAGATGTGAAAGAGATGATGTCTCTGCCATGGGAGGATACAGAAAGAATGCAGCAGTCTGCAAGCTATGAAGCAGGTCCTCAACAGACCGTGATCTTATTGGCACCCTGGTCTGAAACTTCCCAGTCTCCAGAGCTGTGAGAAATAAATTTCTGTTGTTTAAGCCATCCAATCTGTGGAATTTTGTTAAAGCAGTTGGAACTAAGAAGTTTTCAGAAAGGAGGGGAATAATCAATGTAAAATCCCACAGAATTGAAGTATGGTAATGCTTGAGAAGTGTCTATTTGTTTCAGCAACACCATGAAGAATTTTGACTGGAAAGGAGAAGTGGAAGAAAGACCACAAGGTTAAGTCTGTATGTGGTGAAGGGTTTGGGTGGTGTAGGGCTGAGAAAGATGATTTTGGAATATTTTAGGTGAAAGAATCTTTGACGATGTTTAAGTGCTGATAGTAAAAAGGAAAAATAGCAGGGAGCTGTTGACACATCAGGAGACAAAAAAGGTTCACCAGTGGAGCTGAGTTGGCAAAAGGGAATGAGGTTGTAAAGCAGGTGAGAGAGCTTAGATCAAAGTACATTGGTAATAGTATTAGTAGTAGTTGTTGTTGCAAAAGATTGGGAGAAAAGATTTATGGGGTGTCCAAGCAGGTTAAAAAATTTCGTGGCAAAAGTAGAGGGAGTTCCTTCCAGATGAATTCTATTTTGTATGTGAACAGGCAATATTATCTGCTGAGACTATGAAGGAAGATGGTGGGACAAGATCTGCTCTTCATTTATCCCGCCAACTTAATGCTCATAGTCTTTGGGGCCCTGCATCTTCTCGTCTTCCCGCAGGGCTAGTGGTTGATGTTTACAAGAGTTCTTGCCTGAAAGTGTGACAGACTACGCGATACGCCCGTCGGAACTACCACTCCCAGAATGCACTGCCGCTTCTGGGAAGTGCGGAAGCTGGGAACGCTTAGGCCCCGCCCCTTCTGCCGCACCCATTGGAGGAGTGCTTACATTCCCAGGAGTCCGCGCGCGGGCGGGGCTTGTACCCGGAAGCTGGCGCCGTCCGGTCCCTGCCTTCTCTGGGAGTGGGCAGTCAGCGACCCCAGCTGACCCACGCCCCTCCGTCCCAAGCCCCCGCGCTCTCAGCGAGTGCCCGCACAGGTAAATGGAGCGGGGCGCGGTCGGCAGAAGGCGGGAAAATGACGGCGGAGGGAGGGCAGAGGTGTCGACCTGAACGTGCTGCGGTAGAACGAGGAGGCAGTGCAAGGATGACTTGGGCTTTCTCTGTTATCGACGGTCCTAATTGTCCGACAGGTGCAGTTTTGACCAAGTGAGTTTTATGCCGCTGAAAAGGCCTGGAGTTAAGGAGTGTCAGAATGCGTCACTTACAGGAGGGTTAAAAATGACAACTTTCCTTCACTTAGCATTCTGCAAGACCTTTCTGTAGCCTTTAAATCTCTTGAGTCTTTTGAAAACTCCTCTGTACGCTCATGTTTTAATGACGTCACTGCCTCTCCTCCTTCTGAGCCTCTACGTGGGTTTCTAGTCCTATGCGTGCCCTTCCTCCACCGCTCATTGCTGACATCCTTCTTCCTATGTTCGGATAGAAACTCTGTTTCCACCCAGACCTGTTTTCCCAATGTCAAACGTGTGTTACTATTATTCACCAAAATTTAACAGACTCTGACCATGTAATACATTCTCTGGTATATGCTTTACATCTCCCTCACCCATAACACCTACAGTCAGTTATCAAACCCTTTTTTCTGTCTTACTAATTGTTCTCAACTACCTGCACCTCCATGGTCCCATCCTTGATCCCAAAGGATACTGTCATGTTTGGGACATTCTTTCCCTTTGAATAGCTGTGTGTGAGAGCACTTACTGAACAGCTAATATGTGCTAAACACACTTTTCTAACTGACTGGGATGTAGTTGGAAACAAGACACAGGAAATCGCTGCTTTCTGTGGCTTACATGTTTGTGTGTGGGAACAAAGAGGAATGCAAGATCACATATGAGGTAGTGGTAGTTAATGTAAAGTAAAACAAGTGGCTGACTTGACAGAGTAGGCTACTATTCTGAGAAAGTCAGAGGGATTGGGTTGGCCCTAAGAGGATCACCCAGAAAGAATATTTGCAGTACCAGCAAGAGCAGGCCGTACCACGACCAGGCTTAAGGCTTTGCATAAATGCTTTTCCTCTGTTGTATCAATGTTCTTCATTCTTCTGCCTCTTCCAAGGTTATTACATCAGAATTGGTGACTTATCTATTGTTGGCTTATTTTCTCCTAAGACCCAGACAGAAGAGTTGGGGAATGAATTATTCTCAGATCAGGTGCTTTATCTTGCTTAGGGAGATAGTTGGCGATATTATTTTTGCCAGGTCCTACTAATAAAGTTATGTATCACATATAATATATTTAAGACCAAACCATGCTGAATGTCTGTTCATTTATTCAACAAATATTTGAGGAAATGGTATATGCCAGGCACTGTACCAGGCACTGGGAACCTAGTGAGGATAAAATAGATGCATTGATTTCTCTTCCAAGGAGAAATAGTTGTAACATGTACTGAGAAAATTCCTAACACATAAGCTGACACATACATTTTTCTTCATTCAAGATGAGATAAGTGCAAATCTCCTGAACAGTTGTGTATGTTCTTAGATTATTCACTCATTACATTTTATTGCATTTATTTGTGTCTGTGTTCCCCATTGTACTATGGCTCCCTGGAGTATAGAGGTCTACTTTTTACTGGTCTTCATATTCCAGTGTCTACTCTATTGACTACCACATAGTAAACCTTCAGAAGATATGTGTTGAACTGAAATAGAAAAACTATTTGATCCAATTCAGATTACTTAATTTATACAAGGCTTTCTTTATATAAGGCCATTGGGCTTATTCCTACACCTTCTCATTAACCAAATGTAGACTGTTCCATTTTGTCAGGTTTGCTTATTTATCTTCCCTAACTTGTTCTCACTTCTGTCTCCTCTCTGGTTCCATAGCTTCCTCCTAAAATGAGTTCTAATCTCTTTCCTCAGTACCTTGCATGTCCCACCATTGAATTTCACAGGCCAGTTTAATAGTATGCCACATGATATAAGGGTGGGAAAAATTTAATATCCATTGTGGATTTCCAATGAAACATTCTGCTGATGAACTGTTGCAAGGATTAGCACAATACATTCCCTTACAATATTATAAATAATGATACAGAATACTTTTTATTTTGCATTGACTATTACCATGTGTTATGTAATGAGTTAATTCTTCCAGTTTTTCCTTTTGGAACAGTCCCACAGCCTTTATTTATTATATAGCACATTATGGTATCATTGGTTTTCACTTGGTACAAACACATCTTTAAATATTATTTTCTCCTTAGCCTGAGGTAGTGTATGTGCTCATGTCATTCTGCCACATTGGCATTTTTGGAATGTCAGATAAAAATCTCGATTCTTAAAATAAAAGTTTTTTTCCATGGAGATATCTTTCAGTTGTAAGTTGTTACTATAAAGGATAAATTTCCTCTTTATAACTGAGCAAAAACATGAGAGAAATACAGAGTACTTGAGTTATGATTGTCATTATGATTTTAGAATATGGCAACCTAAGAGCAGCCAGACATGCTTCTAATATATTAAAAATTAAGCATTGTCATTTTAGGGAATTTCTTGGTACCTATGCTTTCATAATGCAAATGGAGCCCCGAATTGTGTTCCATCCCTCATTTATAACCTATATGTGTGGATGATCCAGAATGTTTATACACAGGGGTGTCCAAGTCTCAGCCCATGGGCCACATGTGGCCCAGGGTGGCTATGAAGGTGGCCCAACACAAAATTGTAAATTTACTTAAAACCTTTTTTTTGCTCATCAATTTTCGTTAGTGTTTGCATATTTAATGAGTGGCCCAAGACAACCGTTCTTCTTCCAGTGTGGCCCAGAGATGCCAAAAGGTTGGACACCCCTGATGTACATTATACAATTTTATCAACATAAAATACAGAATTTAAGGAATATTCAGAACACATGGACTGGAGTATGAGAAACACTGACTTGGCCTTTTTCCCCAATCAGTACCTGAAAGTATTCAATCTGCACTTGAAGTTGCCTCCACTGAGAAGCGTTTGCATCATTGTTGTGCTATTTTTGTTAGCATTTATTTTAAATACAGGCAGTCTCTTCCTTACAAATGGATATATTCCAAAGGTTCCTTCCTAAGATTATCGTTTGGCACCCTGAATGCAGTTTCTTCTATAAACAATGCTACTTATGACCTTTTGATTGTTACATCAACCAGTAGCATCTTACTTTGGTTAACATCTTAAGTAGCGTCTTAACCTTTTAATTTGATGGACTTAAAGACCTTCACCACAATTTATAATAATTCACCTATAAGAAACTGCAGCCAGATTGCTCATTTGGATTCCCCCATAGCATATCTTTTGGAATCCCCAAAACTGAAACAAAAATGTCCTTTCCTTGGAAACTTCTAGGCAATAGAAACAGGCCTTTATTAACTGCAAGCTACTGGAGGTTGCCCTTCTGGCTCATTGCTGAGGAGTCTTAAATGAGTAAGGAAGGAATCGTAATAGAGGTTTTGGAGAGTAGAGGGAGGCAAGTTGGGGTGATGTGAATATATGGAAGGGAGAGTAGGAGTGAATTGGGAGGACCAATTAGTTTCTAATATGGGGGTTTATTGTGTCCTCATGAAAGATACATTGAATTCTCTCCCATGGTACCTGTGAATGTGACCTTTTTTGGAAATGGGGTCTTTGCAAATGTGTTCATTAAGATATAAATTAAGATGTAAGTTAAAATGAGGTCATACTGCAGTAAGTGTCCTTATAAGAAAAGAGACACAGAGAATGCTGTGTGGAGACAAAGACACATGGAGAACACTGACTGGAAGCAGGGACTGAAGTGCTTCAGCTGCAAGCCAAGGGATGCCATGGGTTGTCAGGAAACCACCAGATGCTAGGAAGAGACAAGGAAGGATTCTCCCCTATAGATTTCAGAGGGAGCATGGCCTATCCAACATCTTGATTTCGGGCTTCTGGCTTCCAGAACTATGAGACAATACAGTTTTGTTGTTTTAAGCCTTGCAGCTATTGGTACTTGTCAAAAATGTCAGTCACAGGAAACTCATATGCAGTTCTGAGCAGGAATGAAGTAGAATTGGGATGATGGCTCTGGGACCAAGCAAGCAGTGAGTAAGAGGACAGGGAAGAATAGTGTTGATACAGGGCTTTCTGTTATATTCCATTATCTTTTCTTCTCTTTCTGGCTTATCTTTTCATTCTTTTTCTTCTTGAATATTATATTTGTATAGCACTCTATAGTTTATTAGACATTCATATACCGCTAATCATTAGCAGAGCTAGGTTTTCTGATTTCAACTGCAGTGTTATTTATGCCACAGTTTCTGTTGCCCTGATACTCATTAAGACATTACAGATTCTATTGCAAGGGATCTACAGTGGGGGCAGGTGAGACTTGATTGTAGGTGGGATTTTTAATTATTTCCTAGTAGTGACATCTGAGAGGAAAGTAAAGTTTTTGTTGCTATGTACTCGATGTTTAACAGTCAGGCATTTTTCAGTTGGGGACTGCTTTAATTGAACAATAAGTTGCTTCCCTATAATTTATCTTCATTGTTCCTGGTTATATTCCAAATAATGTACCCTGTTGCAGGTGACTGTTTTATATAAACTTAAAGACTGCTGTCATATTCCCTCTAAGTCTTCTCTTTTTTACGTTAAATGTTTCTAGTTCCTCTAGCCATTCTTCAAACGATACAATCTCCAGGCCTCTCACCCTTACTGTTGCCCTTCTGTGCATTCTTGAAATACTATACCCAGAGTTAAAGTCAGTGTTCCAGTTGTGTTCTAACCACCACAGAGTATAATGGCAGTAGTTTTAAAGAGATCAAGATACCCTGTTTCTTAATGTAATTTAAGATTACATAAGCTTTTTAAGTAATTACTTCACGTCAGTTCATAATGAACTTATGGTCCACTAAGACACTAGATGTTTTTGTACTGTCGCCAAACTCAGTTTTATTCTTCACGTTGCTAAGGGACTAAGGCTACTACTTTTTCATCTCTGTGTCAGGAACCACATGATTTTTCATCTCTGTTTCTCTTTGTGTGTTTGTTCCACTCCACTTCATGTCTCTTTGACCCTAACCAGTGACCTCCTTCCATATAAAATTTCAGTGACTGTTTTCAAATCGTCATACCGTGCATCAGTGAACACAGCCAGGCCCTGACACTTGTTCCTACTTGAAGCTTTATTTCCCTTTGGCTTCCAGGCCACCATACTCTTCTGGCTTTCCTTTTACTTTCCCAGTCTTCTTTGTGCTTCCCTGTTAATCTCCCTTTCCCTCAACTGTTCATTGCACGTTCAGTTTTACCTTTGGTTTTCCCTCAGTTATGGTGTGCCTTTGTATCTTTTTTGCTTTGTTTTGGATCTTTGCATGCAATGTATCTTCAGCAAATAAATCATGTTTAAAGGAGCAGGTCTAGATGAGCTCATCTAGGGATAAGAGTGCAGAACCAATCCCTGTGGAAATTCAACATTTAGAGGTAAACTAGAGGAGGAAGACTCAGCAAGAAGACAGGAGAGCTAGGCTTGCAGGAGGATTTCAAGAAAGAAGGTTTAGTTGGCGGTGTTGACTGTTTTGAGAGGTCGAGTAAGGCGAGAATAGAGAAGTTACCACTTAATTTTGCAACAGAGAGGCTGTTGGTGATCTCAGCAAGCATGGTTTTGTGGAGTGTACTACTAAAAGCCAGATTATAGTAACTTGAGTTAAAAGGAGATAGAGAAGCAGAGAGTGTTTCCAGATGGAGATGATTTTAAGAAATGGAGCAGTACCTGGAGCATGTTACATGGTCAGTTGAAGGTTTAGAGTCAAGGACTAATAATGCATGAGAAATGATTTGGAAATTATAACTTCTACAAATGTGTGAGGAGAAATCCAGAAAGAAGGTGGCTGAGGACATAACTCTGGGGAACGCCCTCATTTAGAGAATGGAACAAGAGGAGTTCAGCCCCAGAGACAGACCAGCACTTCCCTGTGCACTGTCCCTCAGTGCTAGCATTCCAAAAGGGCATCGCGGCATCCTCTGACCTCAAGCACTTTATATCTGTTGCTGTGTTTCAGAAAATGTGGTTGTGTGAATCATCTGCATCCAGGCAGGCTTGTCTTAAATACATATTCAAGGCCCCACCTCAGGCCCTACTGAATCAGAATTTCAGGGGATGATGCCAAGAATATGAAATTTTAATAAGTGACTCTGACGCTGCCACCTAACATGACTCATTCACACTACAGTTTGAGAACCACTGACTTATTGGATGAAAGGGAACATGTTAACAAATAACATTAAGTTGAAGAGTTAGTGGAAGAGTGGGAAGGCATTTTTTTCATCTTTTTTAATACATGTATATTATTAGACAAGACAGACTGGGCCGATACGTAGGAAAACCATGGCACAAATTCATAAACATGACAAAAATAATCTTAAACTCATGCTGCGTTGTTTTAGAAATGTTTTACGAAGGATCTTGCCATCATTTATAGAATCATCCCTCTCTTGTGGAAGGTTTGAGCTATTTTCACTTCACTTCTATTTTGGATAATTAATGCCTTTCTGGTAGAGGCAGTATACATTATAAGGATAAAACTGTGGATTTTAGAACCATACTGCCTGGGTTTAAATCCCAGCTTTTATCACTTACTGGCTGTGTAATTTTGGGCAAATTATATAAGTTGTCTATACTTCAGTTTCTTCATGTTAATATAAGTATCATAATAGTGTATAATTTTATTGATATGAGAGTTAAATCAGCTAATATTTGAAAAATGCTTAAAATGGTGCCTGGCACATAGTAAGCACTTAGTAAATATGGCCTATTATTATTGTTCGTAGGTATCTTTACAAATCTAGAGTGTAACTTCTTTTGAATTATTTCAACAGAGATAATTTATCCAAGGATAAATTTATCCAAGGATAATTTTTCTGAATGGCATTACTGCACTAACGGATGAAGACGTCTTTATGCCACTGCTTTTTAAAGGGTGATATGAGTTTGTGCTGTATAATTTATAAATGCAACCTGTCTATCATTGTACATGCACACGTATATGTGTATGTATATAAACGTGTGTGTGTGTATATTTGGTATGTCTCTATGTACACATATCAGCATGATTTAAGTTGTAAGCTCATACAAGACTGTGATGTACTTGTGAAACCTGTAATTACGTGTTATATTTGATGTTAGAGTGCCTTGGTCAGTACTGTCTCCAGGTAGATGTTGCTAAATGATACTAAGTGACTTTTGAAAGATCATGTCAAAGAAATATTTCGAGTCTTGCATGTCTCTTTTCCTTTTGATAGATTGAAGCCATGGCCATTCTTTTCGCTGTTGTTGCCCGGGGAACCACTATCCTTGCCAAACATGCTTGGTGTGGAGGAAACTTCCTGGAGGTGACAGAGCAGATTCTGGCTAAGATACCTTCTGAAAATAACAAACTAACGTACTCACACGGCAAGTGAGTTCTGCTTTGCATGGGTAGAGGGTGAAAGAAATGAATTCTATTATTATCAGGACAGTATAAAGCTAGAAAAGCAACTCATTGGTAGATAATTTGTTAACCTTTGCCAGCTTAGAACGTGTCTAGTTCTATTAACTATGAATTTAACTTGTGATTATTTTGTTCTATCATTGGGAGTGATATTAATCTTTCAAAGATATGGAAATGTGAGATGTAAAACTGATTTTACTATAGAACTCTATGATATGTGAAACTTGATACAGATAAAATGCATAATATTTCTTCATTCTTTTAGTACGTATTTACTGAGCACTTGACTATTGTCAGTTGCTTTGCGTGGTGCTGAGAATACAACAAGAAATGCAGTATTTGTCCTCCTGGAGGTTACAGTTTAATGCAGGAGACAGTCAAATGCATGGATATAGTAGAGTGTGAGAGGTGGTAGGTAGGTGGAGGGCATCTCCGGTAGAAGGAGCAGCTAGTAGAGAAGTACGGAGGCATCACATCAAAGGACGTGTTTAGGGAAATGCAGGTGTTTTCTTGTGACTAGTGCCCAGCATGGTGAAAATAAAGCTAGAGAGATGGGTAGAAGAGAAGTCATGTCGGGTCTTATAGGCCACGCTAGGAGATTGGACTGTACACTCTGGGCAGTGGAAAGGCGCTGAAGGCTTTCAGCCAGGGTTGACACAGTTAGACTTTGCTTTAGAAAGGTCACTGTGGTGATTGGTTGGAGAAGGGAGTAGACAGGGCATGTATGGGCAGTCTTAGTAATCAGTTTAAAAGTACCTCCTTAACCTTCCTCATTAATACTTAAAAAACTTTTGTTACCTAACCCATGTTCATTTTCTTAGTTCTTATCTCAGAAGGAGATCCCTATTGCTTACTAGGGCTAACTCCTATAATTTAGGATCTAGTCTAAGCTACTATAAGAGAGAGACCCCAAAATACAGTGTTAACTTAAATTGGATAGCCCGGAGGTGAGTACTTCGGGGCTGGTGGGGTGGCTCAACCATTTCTAATTAGAGCTTTCCAACTTTGGCTAAGGCAGCTCCTTCAGTTCCTGTTAACTCCCTGTGGTTGCCCAGTATTTTTAAAAGCAAAGGCCAGAAGTGGCCTGATACTTTACTGTTCAGAAGCTTTCGCTTACATTGTATTATGTGCTGTGTAGTTATGTAGCTCATCTATGTGGAAGGGAAGCTAGGATGTGTCATTTCTGGCTGTGCAGCCATATGCCCAGCTAAAACTCTGTTCCTCTGCAGGAAGTTCTAGAAGATCAGGAGACAGCTTGCAATCTTGCAGACTACTGTTCTGGGCTACCCAAATGTCTGGGTTTACTCTTCTTCCCAAGATAGAACACACCTCCTTTTTGTAGGAGGTGTCCCCAAAGACTCATCTGGTTGCTGTGTCCAGCTTCAAATCCAGAGAGAGTCTGGGTGATACACTGTCCTCTCCATCAGGCCCAGGGTTGGTTCCTGTGACCCACTGACCATAAGCTTGAAGACAAGTCATCCGTTCCCTCTGTTCCTCCAGCCCCACCAGTAGACAGTGGTGAAATATGAACAGCACCACCACAGTGGAAGTTACACACTCCCTTTTAGAAACAGGAAGAACAAGAAATATGTAAAAGTCCCTGCTGCCTAGCAATATTAAAATAACTACTTCACAGCAATTTCAAAGATCCCCTGTTGTAACCAGGGAATGGTTAGTGGTTCTTGTTTATTAGAGAAATTTCCTTTTCTCCCTGATTCCTGGCTTTGTTTTCTAGGAGGCTCTTCCAGGTCCATCATCCTCTCTTGCCATGTTCAAAATGGGTGTCAGAGAGTGTGTCATCTTTGGCAGCTGCAGGTTTTATAGTCCTCTGCTTGCTGGTGTAGTTTAGAGGCCTACAGGTTGCCTGAGGGGTTAAATAAAGCCAGCTTCTTCTGATTATGGCTTCATAGTGTTGTCCAAAGTTTATTGGACTTTCTCTTTGTGTGTTTCTAGTCAGTTTCCAGGACGATGCCCAGGGATAGCACTTGGCAGGCCTTTTACGGGCAAGACCAGGAAGTAGGGCATATACGTCCCACTCACATAGCCATGTCTAGCTGTAAGGTAAGCTAGATATGTAATTCAATGACAGTATGGTTTACGGTGCGAGAAGACAATGTCATCATCTGCAGAACCTTTCCACCTGCATCCCGATCCAGTCCTGCCTAGTGTCCTCTGAAGTAAGGCTCCATCAGTGAGTGGTCTGTTTCCTTGCAACCTACAGCATTGGTGTCTTTCCTGTAATCATGTTCCGTCACCCCAATCCAAAATATCTTTTATTACTGTAAATTAAAAGAAAAAAGTCCATTTTACTGTAGGACAGTTGTTCCTCCTCCTCCTGAAATCTGATCTTCCACCTGCTATTCCTATCTCTTCTTTAGTAGCATCACCAACTAGTCAGCTGCCTGAACCTAAAACTTCAGACTCGCATTTGACTTCTTTACCAAATCCTTCCCATTCTCCCACAAAGAGGTATTTCAGTCCATTCTCTCTCCTCTGTCCTCACTTATTAGTGTTAGTTCAGGCCTTCATGGTTTCTCATTTCTAGTAGCCCCCTCCTAACTGGTTTTTCTTCTGTCTCTTTAAATCTATATTTCACGTTTCTAATTACATTTCCTTGCTTAAAACCCATGACTTTTAGCATAAATCCCAAACTTGGCCTTCACAGTTTTGTTCGTTCCTGACCTTTCTATCCTTGTTATTGTAGGACCCCTTGCTGACAGCCAGCCATATTATTTCCCGACCCAGCCATATTACTTCAAGCTTTAGTATGTGTTTCCATGCTTTTGCATCTTGGAATACCCTTCCCCTCCTAGGCCCCCTGGTAAAGTTTTACAGGCCTCAAATGAAATACTGCCTTAATTATCATGTTAGTCCTTCTAAAAGGGCAGTTCTGTTCCTGTCCCTTCCTGCAGCAGCAACTCCTTCCCCTCAGGCTAAAGTTCCTTAACCTGACTTGGAAGATTCTTTAAGATCTGCCCCTGCTCCCTTCTCTGATGTCATCTCTCACTACTTTAGCCCTAAGTTTTATTCTCAGCCGTACTTAGCTATTTGCATTTCAGTGCCTGTTCTTTCTCTCTTCCTAGCCTTTGTAATAGCTAGTATGTTTTACTGCAGTTTGTTTGTCTTACTTTCAACAAATCTAACTTTGTCTTCTTGAGCTGAGATGTTTCCTCCTGTAGAAACCCCTGAACTCCAAGATGGGCCAGGTGCCCCCTTTTTGTGTGTTTGCCTAGGAACCTTGGTTTATTCATATTATAGCACTTAGTGCACTGTATTGTAATAGCAATCTTTATTTTTGTCTCTGTCCCCTGACTATAGGCTCCTTGGTAGCAGGGACCATCCCTCATTAACTTTTGTTGTCTTTGCACCAAGTTGCTCCCAGGCGTGATTTAGGAGAAATAAATTTGGTAGGGAAAAGAATGGCTTCCATTTCGGACATGTGTTCAAGTGGTCTATGGTATATCCAGTTGGAAGGTCTGGTAGACAGTAGCATATGCAGGCCGAGAACTCAGGACATAGGTCACATCTAGATTTAGGAATCATTGTTGTCATTGTGGTAGCTGAAAACAAACGTCAACAACAAAATGTGAGGGTGGATGCCGCCCTTTAGGGAGTGTGTGTGAAGAAAGCAGAGAGCTAAAGATGCTGGAAAACATCAACAAAGAAAGAAATAAACTAGGCAAGCGTGGAGTCAAGAAATCTAGTGGAGAGAAAACACTTTCCTGAAAAAAGGAACTGGTCAACACTGTTAAATGTCTCAGAGAGAACCACCGGATATGGCAGTGTGGAAGTCGTTGTTGGGTGGATGTGAACTGTATCAGAACTAGGAGGAAGACATCTGGGTCCCCATACCTCCTTGTAATTCACAGCAAGCCTTTATGTCAGGGTGTCAGGCTCATTTTTACCGGGGGCCACATTAGTCTCACAGTTGCCTTCAAAGGGCCGAATGTGATTTTAGGGCTGTATACATGTAACCACTCCTTAACAGTTAAGTGAGAGCTTGGCACTGCCGCTGGGTAGAAACAAGGTTCCAGGCCAGGTAAAACAAGGTGGAGAGCCAGATTCAGCCCACTGGCCTTGTGTTTGCCACCTGTGCTTTATGTGAAAATTAATAATGTAATTTAACAGGTACTCCTTGCCCAAGGTAAAAGTCTGGGAGGCAAAGTCAAGTTATCTCTGTGCCTCACCCCCAGTAGCCAATCATCAGATTCTGTTCTATTTCTTCTTTGTCCCTTCTTCTTCTGCTTATAGTACTTTATTTCCGTCATTGCTTTTTACATGCAGAAGAGTCTCCTGTCTGGTCCTCAGTTCAGTCGGTTCTCCACACTCTGGCCAAAGCATCTTACTATATTGCAGATCTGATCACACACGCCCCTTGTTCACTGTTCTTAGGCTAATGCATAGTGAGGTTTTAAAGCCTTGTATGACCTGCTATTTGCTTACTTCTGCAGCCTCATCTGTACAGTCAGTTTTTTCCCCTCACATTTTATACTCTAATCATATGAACTAATTTTACTTTCCTAAACCCATTATTTGCTCAAAGACCTTAAGTTTGTTGGTCTCTCACTCTGGAATATTTCGCTCCCTCTTTACCTTGCCCTCTCTTACTCATTCCTCAGGTCTCAGTTTAGACATCATTTGCTCCAGGATATCCTTCCTGTTACCCTTAGCCAAATTCTGTTAGGTACCTCCTGTAGGTCCTCAGAGTACCGTGTACTGACTTTAATTCCTCATCCTGCTTACTATGCTGCTCTGTAATTACCTTCACTGTGATCTCTGTGAAGGCAGAGGCCGATGATTTTGCTCGTTTGTATCCTCAGCACCAGCCCAGCAACCGACTCAAAGCAGATACCAAACAAATGTTATTATTAAGTATTTGGTAGAAAAAAAGTATTTGCTTTGAGATCTTAGGAGAATGCAAGGAAGACCACATGGCTCATTGGTAGTTAATTTTACTTACATGTCCCTCCTAAGATGTCATCTTGTGTCCAGGTCTTAAGAGTCCAAATGATATGTTTATGCAGGTATCATTTTAATGGGTAATGTGCACACTGTTGTGCTATATAACTAGGGTAGAGACATTCTTTTAATTTTTTATTTGTTCTTATCAGTTTGATTTGAGAGAAACAGGTATGTATACTGGAGGTAAAGAGAAAGAATAGACAGTATCTATAAAAATATGGTCACATTAGCAGTATGACTTTGCTTATACATAGAAGATAGAAGTGAAAGACATATTATTCATAACCACATAATTTGTATATGTTTTATCCTACAGTTATTTGTTTCATTACATCTGCCAAGACAGGATTGTATACCTTTGTATCACTGATGATGTAAGTAACTTGGAGACATTTTGCTATTTAACTATGTGTACTATTAATAATAGAGTCAGTTCTTAATTATCTATGTCTATGGTGGGTAAAGGTGACGTGGATAAAACTGTCCATAGCTGGGAATGCTTTTCTATACTTTCCATTCATCATATAGAGCAACAAATGACAAGAGTCGTTATGCAAATCAGCTTGGTTTGGGTAGAGTTTTAGCTTGACTTCTTGCCATCTCTACATTTATCCTATTGTGTAGCAAGAATTGGTATTTATAATTATCACACTTTGGTATCAAGCCCTCTCAAAATGTTTCTAAAATATTAAATTATTTCATTCCTCTAGTCAGTAATTAGTGAATTGTCTAATGTATACGAACTTTGGGGAAATCACAGTACACTACAATCAGCTTTGTAGACCTGTAGTTCACATTGGTAGGTTGGTTTTAAATATCCATAGATTCTAGACTGAAAATACTCACTACCTTAACAATGTCACCATGATCCTTTTTTTCCTCTGCTATCTGTAGTGTCACCTTCTTCCCAGACATATTCCCCATTCCCCTTTCCCCTTATGGCTGCGTGCAGCCACACACCTATTTATGCTTGTGTGCAGGAAAGACAGCCTGTGTCTTCTCAAGTCTGTTATTGTAGGAATGAGGAAACTTTTCCCAGATGCACACTCTCCCGACCTTTTGCTTTCAAAGTGGACTTCCTTTCATGCCATATTGGCTATGACGAGGCTGCATTTTTATTTCTAAATTGATTACTGACAAGAGACATGGAATTGATATGGTTGCCATGGGTATGAGTTATTGGCTTTTTTATTTGTATTTTTTATTTGTAACTTTTGAAAAATATTTAGTTATTTTTAGAGAGAGGGGAAGGGAGAGAAAAAGAAAGAGAAACATCAATGTGTGGTTGCTTCTTGCATGCCCACCCACCCCCATTCACTGGGGGCCTGGCCAGCAACCCAGGCATGTGCCCTGACTGGGAATTGAACCATTGATCCTTTGGTTTGCAGGCCGGTGGTCAATTCACTGAGCTACACCAGCCATGCCAGATATTAGCTTTTATTGTGTCACAGAGCCCTTTGACACTCACGGTCCCCTCCCAGAATGTTTTTTTAATGATGTAGAATTTTAATGATGTAGAATTTTGAGCAGTGGTCCATCATTTTGTTTTAACATGGTGGGGGAGAATCATGAGCTAAGCAGTATCAATACAAATTCAACTTTTTTCCTAGAGGAAAGAAGAGTCCTGTGAAGACACATTATAAAATATGAAGTAAAGTACATGACTATAAACCAAACCAAGTATATTGAAAGACACTATTCACAGTATTTTAAAAATTGACATAGTAATGTATATATGCTTCTTTATGAATTTATTAATAAGATCTAGTCATGGATCTAATAACTAATAATAATAATTTTGAAGTGGTGCAAATAAAAAACAGACAGCATATGAAAAAAAGATTTCTATTGGTGACAGACTCCTAGGCACCATCTAATAATACTACTCTGGTTTGCTACCTACATTCACAATTGAAGTATAAGTTAAAAAGGATGAAGGGTTTTCGGAACAACTATAAAGGACACACGGACAAGACTAAGGACGGGTGGAAACGGGGGAGGGAGGTGGCGATGGACGAGGTGTGGGGGAGAGGTGAAGGGAAAAGGCAAAAAATTGTCCTTGAACAGCAATAAAATAAAATAAAAATTATACACTTCACTTAAAATGGGTAGTCATTATAAATTATACTTCAATAAACCTGTTAAAAATAAGTGTGAAAAAAAGATTGGTGAAAATAACAATGTAGTTTTTTTGCATCCAAGTACATCAGCCCCTTGAGTTTGAACCATCGACCCCAGTTTGAAAGCCCCTGGCTTAGACAGTCACCTCAGGTGAATGGAGATGAGTGTCAGCCACAGTGATCCTCATGGTGATTTTTATCTCTGGTTTTACAGGATTTAAAAAAAAAATTAAAGCCAGCTATATCTAGAGCAACTGAAGTGAAAGGGCTTGGAGTAGATGAGAAATAAATCCCACTAGCTTTGAGATGGTCAGAGTTGAGTCACATTTATTGATCTATAATTGCGTGTGTGTGTGTTTAAAAATACTTTTTGACTAGCTGGAACTAGACAAGAGTACATCACTTGCTTTTTTTTTTCAAATGTATCACCACTATTGAAAAAATCAATTCTAAATTTATGTCAGTAGTGTTATCTTTGTGTATGAAAGACTATACTGTTATTAGAATTTGTTGAACAGCTTGTACTGGGCTATCTGATAGATCCTGTGAAGGATACGAGGGAAGTAAAACCCTATTCCTGCTCTTAAGAAACTAACCTACATTCTGTTGTCTTCAGTTGGCACTGATCAAACATATTTGGATTGGACTCTGAGCTCATTCATTTACTAGTTATCTGACCTTTAGCCAGTTAGTTACCTTTCCAGGGACTTTGTTTACTTCTCTGTAAAATGAGGTCAGTGTGAGTTCCTTCTCATGGAATCATTGCTCAGTAAATGTTAGCTGTTCTTATGGTTGTTGTTAATCATCCATGTCGTCTTTTGTTTGCTTTTGAGCTCTGTGTTGGTCTCTCTTCAGGATTTTGAACGTTCCCGAGCCTTTAATTTTCTGAATGAGATAAAGAAGAGGTTCCAGACTACATACGGTTCAAGAGCACAGACAGCACTCCCATATGCCATGAATAGTGAATTCTCAAGTGTCTTGGCTGCACAGCTGGTAAGATCTTCCTCCAGATATAGTATTTTTATTCATGTCATCTTTATTACCTTAAAGCACCATGAATATAGAGGTCCCTGAACTGTAATATAGTTTGCTGATTGTGTTATTATATTCCAACATAATAAAGTTTCCCTGATAAAAAAAAAAGTCAAAGGGGCCATTTTAAGGTAGAAAGCTAATAGTTGGTGATATTCTCTATTAATAATAGAGTATCTCAGGATTGAGAAAGGCATAAAAGATTATCTACTAAAACTACCCATTAGCATACATCCATTCCACATGCCAAGTGGCCTCTTAACTTATTCATTGACCTTCTGTTCCATGAGACAAATTTAATTTTTGAACAGCTCAAAGTAGTCATTTGAAAGTCTGTTTATCTGTATGCATACCTAACTGTTGGCTCAGTGAAGTTTCACACACATACACTCCTGTGAAATATTACCCTCTGCAAGATAGCAAACATCTCCGTGACACTAAAAGTTCCCTCAGGTCCCTTGGCAGTCAGCCCTCTCCCTCACACTGTGCCTCAGGTAACCGCTGCTCCGTTTTCTTTCACTATAGTTTTGTCTTTTCTATAACTTGGTATAAGTGGAATCACAAATTATGGACTCCTTTGTTTCTTGCTTGTTTTGTTCAGTAGAAGGCTTTTGATATTCATTCATGTTGTATAAATCAATAGTTCCCTTCTTTTGCCTAGCAGTATTGTATGCATATACCACAACTGGTTTATCCACTTCCTGTTGCTGGATATTTGAGATGTTGTCTGTTTTCAGCTATCATGAATAAAGCTCTTATGAATATCCATGTACTAGTCTTTGTGTGGATGTATGTTTTTATTTGTCTTTGGTAAATACTGCATTTTGCCAAGTATAATGCTCACCTTTTTGCCCAAAGTGTTGAGGGGGAAATAAGGATGTGCATTGTATATGGGTAGCACTAATTACTTATCTATATAAGTGTTATTAATTCTTTTACTTATGCACCAAAAATGTGGGTGTGCATTATACACAGCAAAATACAGTGCCTAGAAATGGAATTTCTGGCTCATGTGAGTGTTATTTAATTTTATAATTAGTCACCAGCTTTTTCCAAAGTACTTGCACCCTTTACATTCCCACCAGCAGTTCCAGTGTTTCTGCTTCCTTGCCAGCACTTGTTATGGTCCATCTTTTTACTTTTGGTCATTCTGGTAGGTATCTAGTGATGTTTTACTATGTTTTTAATTAGCATTTCCCTGAGGACTAATGGTGCTAAGACCTTTAAAAATGCTTACCTTTTATTCATGCAAGTTTTTGAGTGCAATGACACAAGTTCTGAGTATGTTGTGAATGAGAAAAAACTCACTATAATTGAATACTTTCCTTTTCACTTCTTCTGTTAAGTGTTCTTTTTAATATTCTTTTTGAGCATTATATTTCTAAGAATGCATTACTTTGGGTGGTGGAGTTTCTTTAAATAGTTACAAATTGTTATTATTCAATTACTTGATTTGTTTTATACTTCCCACTAGGAAACATTCATATATGAAGGGGTACACCAAAATAACTGAAATCATCTTAGGGAGGGCAGGCCCCTTGTAGGTGAGGAACACTTACCCCACCAAGTGAGTGTTCTAGGAACCCGTCTATATCAGTGTACCAGCTGGCATTGTTGTGAGAGGCTGCATTTGGCTTAAGTGAATTTTTTAAAGACTCTTTCAATACATTTGCCAATTTCATCATGAGTGATTTATTTTTTAAATTATATTTATTATATTTTATTGATTATGCTATTACAGTTCTAATATTTACCCCTTTGCCCCCCTCCACCCAGTACCCCCGACTCCCTCCAGCAATCCCCACACCGTTGTTCATGTCCGTGGGTGATGTGTATAAGTTCTTTGGCTACTCCATTTCCTATACTGTACTTTACATCCTCATGGCTATTCTATAACTATTTGTAATTTTTTAAAAAGATTTTATTTATTTTTACAGAAAGGGGAAGGGAGGGAGAAACATCAATGTGTGTGGTTGCCTCTCATGTGCCCCCTACTTGGGACCTGGCCCACAACCCAGGGATGTGCCCTGACTGGGAATGGAACCGGGGACCCTTTAGTTCACAGGCCAACACTCGATTCACTGAGGCACACCACTCAGGGCACTATTTGTAATTCTTAATCCCCTTAGCTCTTTACCCATTCCCCCACAACCCATTCCCGGTTGGCAACCATCAAAACTCTCTTCATATCCAAGATTCTGTCTCTGTTCTTCTTGTTGTTTAGTTTGTTTTTTAGATTCAGTTATTGGTAGGTATGTATTTATTGCCATTTTATTCATAGTTTTGATATTCTTTTTCTTAAATAAGTCCCTTTAACGTTTCATACAATAATGGTTCAGTGCTGATGAACTCCTTTAGTTTTTTTCTTGTCTGGGAAGCTCTTTATCTGCCCTTTGATTCTAAATGATAGCTTCTTTGGGTAGAGCAATCTTGGCTGTAGGTTTCTGCTTTTCATTACTTTGAATATTTCTTGCCAATCCCTTCTAGCCTGTAAAGTTTCTTTGGAAAAATCAGCTGACAGTCTTATGGGAACTCCCCTGTAGGTTACTAACATCTTTTCTTTTGCTGCTTTTAAGAGTCTGTCTTTATCTTTAACCTTTGGCATTTTAATTAGGATGTGTCTTGCAGTGGACCTCTTTGCATCCATCTTGTTTGGGACTCTCTGTGCTTCCTGGACTTACATGTCTATTTCTTTCCCCAAATTAGGGAAGCTTTCTTTCACTATTTTTTTCAGATAGATTTCCAATTTCTTGCCCTTTCTCTTCTCCTTCTGGCGCCCCTATGATGTGAATGTTGATTTGCTTGAAGTTGCCCAGAGGCTGCTTACATTATCTTCACTTTTATGGATTCTTTTTCCTTCTTGTAGTTCTGATTGCTTGTTTTTGCTTCTTTATGTTCCAAATCATTGATTTGATTGTAGACATTATCCACTCTACTGTTGTTTCACTGTAAATTGTTCCTCATTTCAATGAGTGAATTCTTTGTTTCTGACTGGATCTTTTGTATGCTGTTGAGGTCCTCACTAATTTCCTTGAGCATCCTTATAACCTTTGTTTTGTACTTTGCCTATGATAGATTGCTTACCTATATTTTGTTTAGTTCTTTTTCTGGAGTTTTGATCTGTTCTTTCATTTGGACCATGGTTCTTTGTCTCTTTATTTTGGCAGCGTCCCTGTGTCTGTTTCTATGTATTAGATAGAGCTGCTATGACTCCATGTCTTGGTAGTGTGGCCTGATGTAGTAGGTGTCCTGTAGGGTCCAGTGGCACAGCCTCCACTATCACCCAAGCTGGGTACTTGAGGTGCACCCTGTGTGGGAAGAGTATACCTGCTTCTTGTAGTTGAGATTTGACTGTTGTTGGTGGATAATTGGGAGGGATTTACCCAGGCCAGTCAGCTGCAAGGACTGACTGTGACCACTGACCACCAACCTCTGCCCTCCATGGAGGATCAGCTGTGCAGAGGCAGGGTGGTGGTGCTCCAGTGTGGTCTGTAGCTGTCCACTGGGTGCACAGGCTCTGGGGTTTCCCTGGTGGTCTAGGCCAAGGTCAGGCCCCACCTGTGTTTTGCCCAGGGCCACCCTTCCTGAGCTATAAAGCAATCTGAGATGGCTGCTACTCATGCTGGGCTTGGGGATTTCCAGGCAAAGCCAAGTTATGAATCTAGACTGGCTGTGGCTAGTGCCAGGTGTTGGGGGCCACTTAGCAAGAGGTACGGGGCCTGGGAACTCACTGAGGCCAGCTGCTACTTGTTTGAGAAGATTTAGGAAGTTGTGAAGCATGAGCCAAGACCAGTCTTGGCTCATGGTTCCATCAGCCATTCATATGGAAAAGCTTTGGTGAGTCTGTAAGTTGGGTGGGCAGAGTCTCGGGGGATCTCCAGCTAGGGAAAACCAGATTGATAGAGTCTCCAGTATGGCACCTGCTGCTGGCTCTGTGGCTCTGTGAGGGGAGAGTTCAGAAAAGGGACAGTGGCCTCTGCCCGCCTTTCTCTCTGGGAGAAAGCTGTCCTCCTGCTCTCACCTGGATGCCAGATAGTTTAGTTCCTCCCTGTGTGTCACTAGTGCCTTTCAAGGTGCTACCTGGTGCTGGAGCTGAGAGGAAGTGAGTCTGAGTAGGTGAGTCCTTGTGTGGGATCTTTTTTTAAAAAAGAATTTTATTTATTTATTTTTAGAGAGCAGGGAAGGGAGGGAGAAAGAGAGGGGGAGAAACATTAATATGTGGGTGCCTCTCATGCACCCCCTACTGGGGACCTGGCCTGCAACCCAGACATATTCCCTGACTGGGAATTGAACCAGTGACCCTTTGGTTCACAGGCTGGCACTCAATCCACTGAGCCACACCAGCCAGGGCATGTGTGTGTATAGGATCTTTAAGAGGAACTGCGTAAGACTCCAGAAATTTCTTCTGCCAACTCAGTCCCTGCTGATTTTTGCAGCCAGAAGTTATGGGGACTTATCTTCCTGGCACTGGAAACCTGGGCTGGGGGGCCCGGTGTGTGGCTAGGACTCTTTGCTCCCAAGATATCCCTCCCAAACTTATCCACCACACATGGATTTGGGACCAGCCTGTTCTGTGCCTCCTACCAGCTTGGATGGATGTGGTTTCTTCAATTCTGTGGTGGTCAGACTTCCATTCAGCTTGATTTCAGGAAGATCTGAGTGATGCTTGTTCTATAATTTAGTTGTAATTTTGATGTTATGATGGGTGATTTATGACTGCATTTGCCCACACTGTGCTGAATGTTCAGTTTTTGACTAAAAATGGCATGACCCCTGTGCCCCACCCTCCATATTCACCCATCTTGCCCCAAGCAACCTTTTTTTTGTTTCCCTGAATGAAAAAAGTCCTCAAAGGGAAATGTTTTGCCAATGTGAAAGAGGTAAAACAAAAAATAGCAGAAGCTCTAAAAGGCATCATAAGTACACATTTTTTATAAATAATTTCTGGTTTTTTGGGGGGTCCTCCCTCATATGTGAAACTATATAAAATATCAGCAACAAAAATACACCAATGCACAGTCAAAAGTAGACAGAGTTAGCTGGCAGCAAACTTGCAGCTTAGCTGGTTTTGTCATTAGCTCCAGTTCTGTGTGTGACCCTCTGAATAGTTTCCTCATCTCTAAATGGAGATAATAATTATGGTATCTTCATCATAGAATTTTTGGGTGAATTAAATAACATCCCCTATTTGAAGCATCTAGCACAGTGAAGTGACTGGAATATTGTGTATTAAGCACTCCATAATTGTTAGCTATGGATAATAATTTCAAAATATATACTGTTATCAGTGTATTACATTTCTAGGTCTTGTAAAAAGCCAGTGAAAATAGGACACGTACCCTGATCCCAAGGGTATAAGAACTGATGCCTAGAAGCTGGGCCACTTCCTACCTCATCATACTCAAGAAGTTGGGAACAATTTAGTGTACCCTTTCCCTGTCCTGTTCCCCCACTACAACTACAGTCTTCTGTTCTTCTTTGTCTGAACCCCCTACTTCTGCTCTAAAAGTCTCAGATGTATATTTGATGTACTATATTTAGTTCTACTTAATTTAAAATAAAGTGGTATTTTTATACTGTAACTTATATTTCATATGGTAGAATTTTTATGCTGTCTATATTTTTTCCTAGGTCTGGTAACAATTTTTAATGAAGTGACATATTTTTTGTATCAATAGAGGCATAATTTTATAGCATTTGTCAATGTCATTTTTTAAATGATGTCTAGGTATCATAAGTTAAGTATTGTTTTCTTACAGAAGCATCACTCTGAGAATAAGGGCCTTGACAAAGTGATGGAGACTCAAGCCCAAGTGGATGAACTGAAAGGAATCATGGTCAGAAACATAGGTACGTTCCATGGCATAATCCACATGAATATGGGCAAAAATGATGATAGATTGATTACCAGGAGTCAAATTATTCTAGAAAGACTGAACTAGAACTTCCTTATTTTTACTAATGGAAGCTAATTGTCAGCTGAGATACGGAGATTACTTACCTGTGGTAGTGTCTACTGTATGAATGGTTTCTTTTTAGTACTTATGACTGTGTTCTAAAATTGTTGACTTATGTTATAAAACTTAGTACTTATGTTCTGTGTTCTAAAATTGTTGATTGACTTAGCCAGACTAATTTCCAAGACCCTTGTCAAGGAACATATATAAAGGACACATGGACAAAGCCAAAGGCGGGTAGGATCAATGGTTGGAGGTTGGGGTGGGTGGAACTGGGGAGGAGTGCTTGGGGGGAAAAATGGAGACCACTGTACTTGAATAACAATACAAAATTTAAAAAATTCTGAGACCCTCACAATAGTTCAGCAATTTAGCTAATTTTGGCTGGAGGTACACAGCTGATGTTATCAGTAGATAACTTGAAGTATAACTATTTAACCTTACAATGTTTGTAGCTCTTGATTGAGAGAAAGAAATGATTGGACCCAAAACTATTGTATTCTTCAGCAGTATGAACTGTAATATATGAGGTCTGTCCAGAAAGTATCCAGGTACCTTATCCAGAAGGTAATATGAAAAAAGGAGACATTGATTGAAGAAGATACAAGATACAAGAAACATCATTCACAGGACAGTGATGCCTCAGTCCCCTTCAGAGTAGGCACCTTGGGACTTCACACAGTTCTTCCAATTGCCATCAGCTGCCCCATTTCCCCCCCAAATGTGATTGATGGTCTGAAATCTCTTCCCTTTCAAAGGTGATTTTAGTTTGGGGAAAAGCCAGAAGTTGCAGGGCACCAAATCTGGGCTGTAGTGGGGCTGAGTCACCTGGGTGATTTGATGTTTTGTCAAAAAACTACATGAGATGTGATGCATGAGCGGGCACATTGTCATGATGAAACTGTCAATCATCAGTTGCCCATAGCTGTGGCCTTCTGAATCAGCTGAATAGTTTCCGTGGAGGAATGTTCAAGCTTAATGCAAAATTTGATGCCGATTTGTTGCTGTACTTGCTCAGTCATTTTGAATATGACAGCCACACAGTACACATGCTCACTCAATGGCGTCTACCGCCCCCACTGACTAGTACAGCTGAAGTCATCATTGTTCACACGTGTGTGTTCCAGTCCACTCTCCTTGGCTGCCAGGTTACATCAATGTCATGCAAAACATCCTCTTTATATTAACAATGGCTGTACATTTTCCGGACAGTCCTTGGATATAGATTTTATCAGCCTGTATGTTGTCAAGAACCTATTTAGTACATTAAAATGATCCAGAGAAATTCCTACAGGTTATTTTTAAATTGATTATTCAATGGTATTTAGGTTTGGGATGATGCTAATTTTTTTTAAAGCACTGGTTCTCACAGTTGGAGTCCTTGGGCCATCAGCATCTCCTAGCATCCTGTTAGAAATGCAAATTTTCATGTCCCACCCCAGACCTACTGAGTCAGAAACTCTGGGACTAGAGCCCAGAAATCTGTGTTCTCACAAGCCCTCTGGAGTGTTCCAGTGCACACTTCAGTTTGAGAACCACTCTTTTAAATATCTTTTAAGGGTAATATCTCACAGACAATCACTTCCATAAAATTGAACAAGAAGGATTTTCTAATTGATTTATAAGGTATATAATTGAGACATCGTCAAATTGCATAAATGTCTAGTCACATACAATCTTGGATGTACTCTGAATTATTTTTTATATTATTAGAATAGTTAACACATTGAGAACAGACATTTTAAAAAATTTACTCTTGCTTTCACCATCCTCAAGATTTATTTCCATTTTCCTTTAAATTTTTATCCACATGTATATATATTTGTAATCAGATTCAGTTTATATTCAGTTTCATGGAGACAGTATAATATAGCGATTAAACTTGGAGTCACATATGCCTGAGAATGAGTCCTGGTTTTACTTCCTGCTTTGCTGTTAGCCCTTGATCAATTCTCTGACCTCTCTGGGCTTTATTTCCTAATCTGCAAATAGGATAGAAGAAGTAATGATGTATGTAAAGCATTTTGTACAGTGCCTGGCACATAGTAAAAGATTGTTAGCCTGCCTTATGTTCATACAGTAATTGATTGAGTTATATCATAGGTTACCAATCATGTCTTTATTTTGGAAACTTTGATTCTGTACAGCAGTGGCACTCAAGAGTTCTGTTTTACAACCAGACAAGTAGCTTGCTTCAGAATGTAAGTCAGTGCTGTGCTTCCCTCATCAGGAATGTCTTACTGCGAAAACCTCAGCTGGACTGAACAGTGTGTTTAGAGACTTAAAGCAGTAGCACAGTCTTAGCACTGATCTAGAGGTTTGTGTTACAGGAACAGTTGTGTTATAAATGTGTTTTGGCTTTTACGATTTTCTTATTTACTTAAGATTAATTCCTAGGAGTGGGATTAATCATCAAAAGGCAGAAACATTTGTTTGTGTGTGTCTTGGCTCTTTGAAGTGATTTCCTTTCACTGACTTTTAGTTTTAATTATATGTCTAGATGCAGATTGAGAGAACCTATTGAAAAAATAGGTTCCTGTTTTTCATCTTTTTTTGGTCACCAAATGTATTCATTTTGCCTGAAAGTAGAAGCAGCTAACTACTACAGTATTATTTATTGCACATTCATAATGTTTACAGAAAATGAAACTTTTGAATCAACTGCCTTTAAATGACTTATTTATTTTTAGAATAACAAACAAAATTAAAAATGTAACACTTCTAATCATCTCCCTCTGATTTTTTAAACAGCTTTATTGAGATACGGTTTACATACCATACAATTACCCTATTTAAGGTATACAATGCAATGGTGTTTACTGTCAGAGTTATACAGCTATCAGCACAATCAATTTGAGAGCATTTTCATCACCACCTGGATGAAGTCCTGTACCCGCTTACAGTCACTCCTTTCCCCTCAGACTCCGGACCTAAGCAACAATTAACCTCCTTTCTGTCTGTATAGAGTTGCCTAGTCTGGTGGCCTTTTTAAAAAAATCGTGGCTTGTTTCACTTAACATAATGATTTTGAATTCCTTATTGTAGCATGTATCAGTGCTTTATTCATTCTTATGGCTGAATATTCCATTGTATTGATACATTTGCTTTATCTATTAGTTGATGGACATTTTGATGGTTTCTACTTTTTGGTTATAAATAATGCTTCCGTGAACATTAGTATACAAGTTTTTTTTTTTTTTTTTTTTAGAAAACTGTCTTTTTAAAAGATTTTATTTATTTATCTATAGAGGGGAAGGGAAGGAGAGAAGGAGAGAAATATCAATGTATGGTTGCCTCTCATGAGTCCCCTGCCGGGAACTGGCCTGCAACCCAGGCATGTGCCCTGACTGGGAATCGAACCGCGATCGTGTGGTTCGCAGGCCCGAACTGAATCCACTGAGCTACACCAGCCAGGGCAGTATACAAGTTTTTGTGTGAGCCTATGTTTTCAGTTCTCTTGGGCATAAACCTAGGAGTAGAAATGCCAGGTCACATGGAAACTCCTAGTTTATCATTTTGAGTAAGGACAAACTTTCCTGAAGTGGCTGCGCCGTAGTACCTTGCCAATAGCAATGCGTGAGAATTGCAGGTTCTCCACATCCTTGGAAATTTTATGATGTCTTTTTTTATTAGATCCCATTTAGTATGTGTGCAATGATATTTTATTGTGGTTTGATTTGTATTTTCCTGGTGACTAATGATGTTGAGCATCTTTTTGTGTGAATTGGCCATTTGTATATCTTTGGAGAAATGTCTATTCAAAATCCATCGTCATTTTCAAGTGGGTTGTCTTAATTATTGTTGAGCTATAAGGGTTCATTGTTTACTCTGGATACTATACCCTGTGAGACATGATTTACAAATATTTTCACACATTCTACGGGTTGTATTTTCACTTTTTTGATAGTAATCTTTGAAGCATAGCAGTTTGTAATTTTGATGAAGTCCATTTTCTTTTTTCTTTTGTTGCTTGTTGTTTGAATGTCATATTTAAGAGACCATTGCCAAAGCCAAGATCACAAACATTTACTTCTTTGTTTTCTTCTAAGAGTTTTGTAATTTTAGCTGTTACATCTGGTCTGTGATTTTATCGTTTGTGTATAGAGTAAGGAAGGGATCCAACTTAATTCTCTTAAATGTATATCCAGTTGTCCTGATACCAGTTGTTGAAAAGATTCTTATTTTCCCATTTAATGACCCTAGTACCTTATTAAAAACTAAATTTCCATGGATGTGTGGGTTTGTCTGCGCTCTCAGTTTTGGGGCAGTGCCATATGTTTGTCCTCATGGCAGTTACCACACTGTCATGAGTTTTGTAGATTTGTAGTTAAGTTTTAAAATCAGGAAGTAGGAGTCTTCCAGCCTTGTCCTTTTTTAAAAGATCGCTTTGGCTAATTCTGAGTACCTATCATTTCCATAAGAATTTTAAGGTGAGCTTGTCAGTTTCTGAAAACTGGGATAGCTGGGATTTTGATAGGGGTCGTGTTGAATCTGTAGGTCAGTTTGGGTAGTATTGCCAGTTTTTACAATATTAAACTCTGATCCAGGACCATGAGATGCTTTTTTATTTATTGAGGTCTTCTTTTAAGTTTTTTTTCAACAATGTTTTGTAGTTTTCGGTGTGCAAGCTTCATATGACAAAGACTCTATGCTTGACCAAAGGTTAAACAGACTCTTCTGAGCCCTCTGTTTGACCAGGGTTTATCCTTGGGCTCCGTCCTTGGCCTGCCTAAGCCAGTCTTAGCAAAGAATCCTGGTCAGTCAATCCCCTGCCCTTGCTATCTAATCACCCCTGATATCTGATCACCCCTGATAGCTGATCAGGTTCCTCATCCCCTACCTTTGATGTGTAAATGTTTGGCCTGCTTTTACAGAGATCCTTTAGGCCAGTTCAGCAACATTCTCATACCTTTGATTCCTCCTTCTAGTAATTTTCCACCCACTGACTACTCCCTCACTCTGCTCATTGGCTATAAATCCCCATTTGTTCTTTTTTCATTATTAAGATATCATTTACATAGAAAATCCTGTGAGTTTTAGGTGTACAATATGTTGATTTGATACATTTATATATTGCAATATGACTACCACCTTAACTTTAGGTAACATATATCACGTATATTATTTTTTTGTGGTGAGAACATTTAAGATCTAGTCTCTTAGCAATTTTGGACTATGTTACACAGTGTTGTTGATTATAATCTATGTGTTGTGTGTTAGATCTCCACAACTCATTCATCTTCTAGTTGCAAGTTTGTAGCCTTTAGCATCCCTCCAACTTTTCCAGTTCCCATCCCTTGGTAACCACCATTCTACTCTGTTTCTACAAGTTTGGCATTTTTAGATTCCATATATAACTAATATACAATATTTCTCTTTCTCTGTCTGATTTATCTCCCTAAGCATAGTGCCCTCAAGATCCATCCATGTTGTTGCAAATGGCAGGGTTTCCTTCTTTCTTGTGGCTCAGTAATATTCCACTGTGTGTGTGTGTGTGTGTGTGTGTGTGTGTGTGTACCTATCACATCTTTATCTACTTGTCCGTTGATGGACACTTGGTTATTTACGTGGCTTGGCTGTTGTGGATAGTGCAGTAAACATGAGAGCACAGATATCTCTTAAAAATCCTGTTTTTATTTCCTTTGGATATACACCCAGAAGTTGAATTGCTAGATCATATGGTAGCTGTGTTTTTAATTCTTTGAGAAACCTGGCTGAACCAATTTACATTTCCACCAACAGTGTAAAAAGGTTCCTCTCCCCCCACATGCTTGACAACACGTGTTATGTCTTGTCTTCTAGCTCATAGCCATTGTAACAGAGATGAGTTTTGTTTCTTTTCTTTCCCCTTTTCCTTTCCCCTCTTCCTTTGCTCTTCTTTTCTTTCCTTTTTTTTTCTTTTCTTTCCTCTCTTTCCAGGCTAGAGGTGGTTTTATTGACTTTGCTTTGTGTCTGCAAATCTCATTGCCTGCCCCTGAGCTGTGTGAGATGAGACCTGGAGAGCAGAGGGGCCCAGAGCACAGGGGAGTAGCAAGCGGTGAGGGAGACAAGGAGGGGCCTACGTGGCTTGTGGCACAAAGCCTGCACGGAACGCATTCCAGCTGCTCAGTCTGAGCAAAGCCTGTGATAGCCTGAAGCTACACCGCATTCCAGCTCCACCTGTGGCCTCCCCTTCTCTCCCCTCCTGGTGGTTTTAATTTGCTTGGCCCTGCTGATGTCGAGTGTCTTTGATGTACCTGTTGGTCTTTTGTACGTGTTTGGGAAAATGTCTATTGAGTTCCTCTGCCCATTTTTTTATTGGCTTGTTTGGTTTTTTGCTACTGGGTTGTACGAATTCTTTATATATTTTAGATATTAACCCTTTGTCTCATATATGGTTTGTAAATATTTTCTCCAGTTCTGTGTGTCATCTTTTCATTCTGTTGATTGTATCTTTTGCTGTTCAGAAGCTTTTTAGTTTGATGTACTCCCACTTGTTTATTTTTGCTTTTGTTGCTTGTGCTTCTGTTGTCATATCCTAAAACAACATTGCAAATACCAACATCCAGGACCTTCTTCCCATGTTTTTTTCTAGGAGTTTCATGGTTTCAGGTCTTAAATTGAAGTCTTTAATCCATTTTGAGTTAATTTGTTGAGTGGTATACCATAGTAAGCTCTCATTTCATGTCGTCAATAGATTCTTGGAAACTGTTACTTGGAGAGAAATGATGTGTAATGAAACCAGTTTTTACCATAAGCTAATCGATATAAACAAAAGTTAAGTTCTTACAGTGTGTTTTTTGTTACAAAAACATCACCAAACTTCTAAATAAAGACCTCAAAGACTTCTAATATTAAACCCCAAGATAAATGTAAGCTGTACATATATTTAAGAAAGATTAGCTCTGGCCGGTATAACTCAGTGGTTTGGGTGTGGGCCTGTGAACCAAAGGATCGAGGTTCGAGTCCCAGTCAGGGCACATGCCTGGGTTGCAGGCCACTTCTCAGCAGGGGACTCATGAGAGATAACCATACATTGATATTTCTCTCTCTCTCTCCTTCCCTTCCTCTCTAAAGATAAATAAATAAAATATTTTAAAAACCACTAAAAAATGCTCTTAAAAAAAGGAAGATTAATAAAAACAAGTAAAATGATTTTTCAACCCACTATTCCAGTTCAGGGTTGCATGTGGTTGGAGCCTATCCTTCCAGCTCAGGGTGCAAGGTGGGAGCCCATCCTGGATGAGGTGCCATTCTATTGCAGGGCTGCCATCATGCTGACTTTACCCACTTGTTGTATTCAGAGTTGAGCTCAGTCTCTTTTTTCCCCTCTTGTGATAGTTCTCCTTTGGCTATCTATAGTCTTCAATAACATCTTCCTTGCCATTTTAACAAGTGTCAGAATAATCTCTCTAATAGTATCTCTCTTCCAACATTTTTCTTGCCTTGTTTTCAAGGATTTTATTTTTTATGCTACTGTAAATAGAATTTTTCTCCTCCATTTTTGGATTGTTCATTACTTATATCTAGAAATACAATAGGTGTTTGTGTACTGATTTTTATCTTGCACAACTTTGTTGAACTTATTAGTTCTAATAGCTTTTTAGTGGATTACTTGTGAGTGTCTGTATATGTGATCATATATTCTGAAAATAAAGATAGGTTTAGTTCTTCCTTTGTAGCCTGGAAGCCTCTCATTTCTTTCTCCTACCCAGTTACCCTTTCTAGAACCTCCAGTACAGTATCAAATAAAAATGGCAAGAGTGGACATCCTTGTCTTATTCCTGATCTTAGGGTGTCTTTCACAATTAAGTACGGTTAGCGGTGGTACTTTTATAGATGCCCTTTATTAAGTTTAGGGAGTCCCCTTCTATTTCCTGCTTTTTGAGTGGTTTTATAATGAAAAGGTGTTGGATTTTGTTAAGGACTTTTTTTCATGTAATGAAATGATCAAACATGTTTGTCCTTTCTTCAATTAACACGGTATATTACAGTAACTTGCATTTCTAAAATAAATGCCATTTTATCATAGTCTGCAGTTCTTTTTTCTTTGTAACATTTTATTTATTTTTTAACTTTTTAAATTTATTTTTAGTGAGGGGAAGGGAGGGAGGAAGGTAGGAGAGAAACATCAATGTGTGGTTGCCTCTCATGCGCCCTCTACTGGGGACCTGACCTGCAATTGTTTTTTTATATTGCTGGATTCATTGTGCTAGTATTTTATTGGAGGGTTTTTTTTTAATGTCTCTGTTCATATCTGTTGTTTTCTTGTGAAGTCTTTGTCTGATTTTGATACCAAAGTAATCATGGCTTCATAGAATGAATTGAGAAATGTTCCCCCCTCTTCTATTTTTGGAGAAGTTTATGGAAAAAATAGTATTAATTCTGCTTGAAATGTTTGGTAGAATTCACATTTGAAGTCATCTGGGCCTGGCCTTTTCTTTGTGAAAAATTTAATAATTATTGATTCAACCTCTGTTTTGTATTTAATTTGTTGTAGATCTAATTCAGTTTTTCTGTTTCTTCTTGAGTCTAGTGGTTTGTGTCTTTCTTATATCTATTTCATATAAGTTACCTAATGTGTTCACATACTTTTGTTCATAGTAGTCTCTGAGAATCCCTCTAATTTATGTGAAGTTGATAGTGATTTGTTTAGTGATTTGAGTCTTTTCTGTTTTATCTTGGTTAGTTTTTGCAGATTTGTCAATTTTGTTGATATTTTTTAAAAATCTACTTTTGTTTTTTATTGATTTTTCTCTATTGCTTTTCTTTTCTGCATTTAATTTTTTTCTGCTATAATGCATATTATTTTTTTCCCTTAGGTGAAGCCCCCTCAAAGTAAATTTTTTAAAAGATTTTATTTATCTTTAGAGGGGAAGGAAAGGAGAGAGGGAGAGAAATATCAATGTATGGTTGCTTCTCGTGTGTCCCCCGCTGGGAACTGGCCTGCAACCCAGGCATGTGCCCTGAGTGGGAATCGAACCACAATCCTCTGGTTCACAGGCGCGAGCGTGCTCAATCCACTGAGCTACACCAGCCAGGGCTCAAAGTAAATTTTTAATCTCTGCTCTTTTTCTTGTGCATGGCTCCCATTTTGCCGTTTGTATTCGTATCTCAATTTTTTGTTGAAAACTAGATATTTTAGATAATATATTTTAGAAACTGTGGGTACTGACTCCCAACACCCATAGTTTGTTGTTTGCTTGTTTATTTGTTTAGTGATTCTGTTGGGCTTTATTTTTTAAGTATTTTTCCCAGAGGGTTCAGCTTCTAATGTCACTTCTTAGAAAACCTTGGGCATACACACAGTCACCCTGAAATGACAGGTCCCATTTTGTCTCTTGTTCTCTGTGTTATGCTTCTAGCTGGTCTGCCCCTCTTGGCATCTCACCCAGCTGTTAGCCATCACTAATTGTAGGCTAATTGCTCTATTTTTTTCCAGTAGTTCCCCAGACATAAATGTCTCTAGTCTGATCTAATTAGATTTGAGTTCCCTTTGTCTTTGTGGCCAGTCTTAGATATTTGTTCTGACCTCAGGAGGATCTTCTTAGCACTCCCTTTCCGTGGTACTTTGTTAAATTTCTAGCTGGCCTGTTGTTTAACTTGCGGTTCTCCTGAAGCTACCACCCTCATCTTAAGTGCATATCTTCAATATCTGTTTTGACAGCACTCTTAGGCTTGAACTTCCCCATATTCTATTCTGTTCCAAATAAGTCTGTTAGGGAAATCTCTATTCTTTTTTTAAATTTATTTATTTATTTTCAGAGAGAGAGAGAGAGAGAGAGAGATCAACGTGTGATTGCCTCTTGTGCACCCCCAACTGGAGACCTGGCCTGCAATCCAGGCATGTGCCCTGACTGGGAATCGAACCAGCGACCCTTTGGTTCATAGTCCAGTGCTTAATCCACTGAGCCACACCAGCCAGGGCAGAAATCTCTGTTCTTAAGGCCTTCTTCTTCCCCTGTGAACCATCTCTCAGCCACTGCTCTAGAGCAATGGATAGTGACAATGGACTGCTTCTCTTTGAGTGACATGGTTGCTTACCTAAGGAAGCTGGGAAACTGTGGCCTCCTTGGCTTACCTCTCCCAGCATGGGACCTCTGCTTGATGAGTAGGTCAGGGCAGGGGCACTCAGGCCCAGAATTCTTGGCCTGCCACCTGAGGTAAAGCTTCTGCCCTATGTGTTGGGGCTAGGGTACAGAAAGGGAACCCCATACCTTCCAACAGTGCCTTGCTGGTGTAGAATTTCTGCATCATGTAGCCTCAGATGGGGTGGGTGGGACATGAAATGGTAATGACTTGCCCCAACTTGCCCCTCCTGGGGAGAAAGCATAGTCTTTGACTGGGACCTGAGGGGAAAGAGAACCCTCAGGCTTTACCTGCCAGGAGTAGAGCTTCCACCTCACTGAGCTGAGGTGTGGAGCAGGTCATGGCTTAAATGTCTTAGGCTCACTGTACTTACTGAGAATTAGTTGATTTTCTTATATAAATGTTTCTTATTTGCCCTGTGTCTTTAGGACAGTCACAGTTTTCAGAGACTTTTAAATGGTAGTGGTTGTTTGTTTGCTTGTTTTTATCATTTTCGCCTGTTGGAGTTGTTTTGTCAGAGAGGATCTGTGGAGCTAGCTCCTCACACCACAATTCTTGGAGTGTCTAACTTGCACTCATTTTGACAGTTCCTTTTTGTCACTCTCAGATTACTCCCTTAATTTCAGGGTTTAGAGACTGTATCCCTTGGATCAAATCTATCCTGTTTTTCTACATAAAATTCCCTTGGAGTATAGTCATGCCCATTTGTTTGCATATTGTATGTCTGACAGAGTTGTGCAATTGCAACTGAGATTGGCCCACAAAGCCTAAAATATTTAGTATTTGACCCTTTACAGAAAAAAAACAACCCTGCCAGCCGCTACATATGTCAGTTAATTAGACTTACTAACATCTTCTATTACTTAAACATAGAGGTGCTTCTCTATGTTGTCAAGAGTACCAAATATAATGAAAACAGATTTGGCTTAAAACAAAGAGAAAAGTATTACATTTTAAATATAAACATGATATTTTCTGTTTTTTCCAACATCTTTAGACCTGGTAGCTCAACGAGGAGAAAGATTGGAATTATTGATAGATAAAACAGAAAATCTCGTGGATTCGGTAAGTACAGGATATGATGATATTTTTCAGGATATAAAGTAGAGAAACTGGTTGATGGCTAACTTAATAGGGAAATGTCTTAAATTCAATACTGTCTTTTTTCTTCTGACTTCCATTATATGATTGCATTTTGATTATGAGCATAACAATAAGGCATAGTTGAAAAGCCATGACCCATTAAGGAAGCTTTGGTTTGGAAAACATACTCAGTACAGAAACAGTTTTTTTTTTTTAAGCTTTGGATTGATGCCTATTAATTTAGCACCTCAGCTGCACATACCAGTCTGTTCTTCTCTGTGCATTTTGTAAAACATGAGAAAAAGAAATTTTCAGGCCACCATGACCCAGTATGAATCCTGAAACCTGGACAATTCAATCATTGTGTTGCTTACCGTGACAGCTTGAGCTTTCCTTATATCAAGCAAGAGGCACGGACGGGGAAGGGCCGCTGAGACTTAAAGGAATCAGTGCAGCCCTGTCACGTACTTCTGCTACAGTTAAGTGTGTCATTACATTCTCCATCTGGTTAGTAGATGAAAGTTTTGAGGAAAGCTGGTGGTGAATAGAAAGCGGGCAGAGAGAGGTTCTGCCTTGAGTCTGCACAATCAGAAATTTCAATGCAGAATGGAAGTTCACACTTAGAAATAGATCAGTGTGTGCTCGTGTTCATTTTTACTGGCAGCTAGATTGCAGTAGTTAATAGCACAAGCTCCAGAGTTGGGTTACCTAGGATTGAATCCCATCTCTGCCACTTATTAGTTGTGTGATCTCAAGCAAGTTACTTAACTATAACGCAGTCATTATCTGTGAAATGAAGATGTATCTACTTCATTAGTGGTTTGAGGCCTAAATCAGATAATGCATCCAGAGTGCCTAACACAATGTCTGATACCTAGTAAGAGTTATTTAAATGTTTATTGTCATTATTAGTTTTACAGGGACATTTGTTAACAGTAGGTTTTAGAAGAATAACAGTGTTTTCATCAAAGCATGTGGTAATTGGGGGAAGGGTGGCACCATACTGGAAGTCAAAACCCCAGGGTTCTAAAATGAATCACTCTATAACCTACTACTAGGATATGAAGAGGACAAAGAAGTATCTGATCCCGGATATGCAGGCTGATTGATTTCTTTGGTACTTCCAGTCCATCTCTTAGCTTTAAAAAAAAAATCCTCACCTGAATATGTTTATTGATTTTAGAGGTAACAGAAGGGGAGGGTGAGAGGGAGAGAGAAACATTCATCAGTTGCCTCCCATACACACTCCAACTGGGGATCAAACCCACAACGTAGGTATGCGCCCTGACCAGGAATCAAACCCACAAGCTTTTGGTGTACAGGACAGTGCTCCGATGCGCTGAGCTACCCAGCCAGGCCCATCTCTTAGATATTCTTAATCCTAAAATGAAGATTGGAATGGTCTGTGTTTGATCAGTACTAATATAGTTCGTACTTTCCAAATAAAAGCCTTCTTAATTTAGTTGACTACATTTCCCAGCATGACAAAAGGGGCTCACAAACTAACAGGTTTCTCTTTTTGGGGGGAATAACATGCATACAATAAAGTGCAGCAAGTATATTACTTTTAATACCGTAAAGATGTGGTACGTATATTCAGTGGAACACTACTCAGTCATAAGAAAAGATGAAATGCTGCCATTTGTGACAACATGGATGGTCCTTGAGAATATTGTAAGCGAAACAAGTCAGTCAGAAAAACCTAAGGAACATATGATTTCATTCATATGTGGGACATAAAACTGAAACTCATAGACACAGGCAAGAGTATGGTGGTTACCAGAGGGAAGGGGTGTGGGAGGGCAGTAAAGGGTAATCGGGACAAGTATATGGTGATGGAAGATGATTTCACTTTGGGTGTTGGGCACACAATGCAATAAACAGTTCATGTGTCATTCACTTGAAACCGACATAATATTATTAATGTCACCCCAATAAATTTAATTAAAAATACATAAAATTAAAAAAGTAGATGATTTGTTAATGTTCAAATATTGACTTGAGGGTCGTGGAGGAGTCTCCACCCCAACCAATTGCATGACATAATTCTATTCAGTCTTACTAGTTTCATTGCTCACTGCTTTTTCTTATCTACATTATCTTATTTCTTGAATTCTTTATTGTGATTTAGTTTGTAAATTATTTCAAAGAGTTCAGACAGCTGAGAAATTTACAAACTATACAGGTTAGAGGGCACGGTCCCAAAGACCACCTCAGTTCTGATACTGCACGTTTGTTTGTTCCCAAAACCACCCTCAGGTTTGATCATTTACTAGAGGGACTCACAGCCCTCCGTGAAAGCTGTCATACTCACCGTTATGATTTATTACAGGCGAAGGATACAGATTAAGCTCAGCCAAGGCAAAGAGGCACGTACGGGGGAATTTGGGAAGGCACCAAACCCGGAGCTTGTGTTATCATGTCCTTGTGGAGTTAGAACATGTCAGTCTCCCAGCATACATGTGTTACAGCATGCGTAGAGTATTATCACACAGGGAAGCTTGCCCAAGCCGTGGTACTGAGTTTTCATCGGTGTTTTATTATGTAGGCACAGCTGACTGATTGCCTACTTGCTTGATTTGGCTCTAGACTCCACCTTCTCTATGTGTGACCCAAAGCCTCTATCCTAAATCATACAGTTGGTCTCAGTCATGAATAAGCCCCACCCTAAAGTAGTCACATTGTTACTACTTGGCTAGCCCATCTATCCCAGGCAAGCAAAGATTTTACCTCCCAGGAGCTGCAAGTGAAGGTCACACCCCTTTGGGACAAGTTTAAGTTCTTTACTACATAGTACAGTTGATAGGCGTTTGGATCATTCCCACTTTTGAGATAAGTCATATAGTACAGTTAGAAATATTTTTGTACACGTCTTTTGGTGAACTTGTGCATACATCTCTTTTGAGTACATACCTAGGAGTAAAATTGCTGGGCAATTAGGGAATTTTATTGTTTGCTTGTTCTGAACTGTTTCTGTCCTGCTGGGAATGGTTCGGTAGATACTGAGAAATTGATGTTCCAAAAGAAAATGGATAACTGAAGAAGTGCAAGTAAATACACATCTTCATATGGAAATTGAATGAGTGTTATGCAAAATCCCAGAATTATACTGGGCAAAGTAGGCAAGTGTGTTTGCAGCCAGCAGGCTTAGAAGGAGCCTTTCTTATTGGAAGCATAAAGAGGATAAGGCTTTTCTACTAACAGGAAGAATCACTTCTGGTGCTTGGCATTACGTGCATGGCTATGGTGGAGAAAAAAAAAGAAGGGAAGCCTTTCCAGTGGGCTAATACTGCTTGCCATAGACCTGGCAGAGTTGTGCTTTTGGGGACAAGGGATTATGAATGGCTGTCTTTACAGGGAAGAGAGAGAAGGGGTACAGAACATTGGAACTTAACAGAATTAATGAAAGTAAAAGTTCTGCAGGTAGTGCTGCAAATCAATCGTGTAGTCAGTGCCAGAAATCAAACAGATTTGTGTTTTTTTCCTAGTCTGTCACCTTCAAAACAACCAGCAGAAATCTTGCCCGAGCCATGTGTATGAAGAATCTCAAACTTACTATCATCATCATCGTCGTATCAATTGTAAGTTTTTATCCTTTTTATGTGTGATTTTATGTTTTAATCTCTAAGCAATTAGGGTCTGGAATTCTTTTTTTTTTTTAAGATTTTACTTATTTTTAGACAGAGCAGAAGGAAGGGAGAGAGGCAGAGAAACATTAATGTGTGGTTGGCTCTAGTGCACCCCCTACTTGGGACCTGGCCCACAATCCACCCATGTGCCCTGTCTGGGAATTGAACCAGCGAGCTTTTGGTTTGCAGGCTGGTGCTCAATCCACTGTGGCTCAAGCCCTGAGCCACACGAGCTAGGGCTTGGAATTCTTTCTAATAATTAGCACTCTACAATGAGCTACATATAACTTTTAATGGTGAAACACATGACCAGGCAGTGGCTTTCTCATGAAGTCACATTGAAATATTACCTCTACTTAAACCCCATGTCCTTATTTAGAATCGTTATATGTTAGAAGTTGTGCAAGCCATTCCAAATATACCTGGATATGTGATGTTTTTGTTGCTACTGAAATTTTTAAGAGTGATAGTTAGCCCTGGCTGGTGTGGCTCACTGGATTGAGAGCCAGCCTGTGAACCAAGGGGTCCCCAGTTTGATTCCCAGTCTAGGACACATGCCTGGGTTGCGGGCCAGGACCTTGGTAGGCGGCACTCAAGAGGCAGCCATACACTGATATTTCCCTCTCTTTCTTCCTCCCATCCCCTCTCTCTAAATAAATAAATAAATAATAAATAAATAAATAAACAAACTTTAAAAAAAGAGAATGTTTAAAAAAATTTAAAAAGAGTGACATTTACTCTGAATTCGTGTTGGATTTTTATTGTCAAGTTAAACAACTTTAATTTCTATATTTTTTATTTTTTCAATTTTTATTTATTGCTTTGAAGGGGGACATCAAATATTTTTTATGCATTTATCGGTTGATTTTTGTATGTGCTGTGACTGTAGATTGAACCCACAACCTTGGTGCATCAGAATGATGCCCTAACCAACTGAGCTATCCAGCCAGGGCAGTTTTATTTCTAAATCGCTAAAACATTTTATCAGGGATAAGCATTTAATTTTAGGAAATGATATTTATCTACTCAATGAATTGACAGTGACTATTTATATTTCATATTAATGCATTGAATTATATTAATAACTGCTTTTATAATTGACTGATCTTATTGGAATAACTTCCTTCTGGGATAACTCTTATTAACTATGATTTCCGGGATAAATATTAAGAGGTTATTATGCAGTATTTTTTAATGCATGGTAAGTATAATTTTCTAATACTGATTTAGTAGTTTTCTATAAGTATGAATTAGATATGCTGTTCTTCTTTTGGTACCCATGTGGAAACAGATACTGGACCTCTTTGTACTATTCTGCATGTCTAGTAACCTTTTCAGCATGTTTAAACTCCATTTTGCATTTTATTCTGGGAGACTCATTCTACTAACTGTTCCAGCAAAGTAAATTAATTTTCAGCTCTGTTTATTCTGCTGTCCAGATCGCTTGCTTGCTTATTTATTTATTTATTTATTTATTTATTAGAATCATGTTTTAAATTTTTAAGAACCCTTATTATACATAGTTTAACCTTTTTTCATGGAACTTGTACTTGTTAACAAATGTACTCTATCCTTGCTGTCTTTCTTTTACCATTAGCTTTCCTTCGATTTGGTAATCGTAATTAGTGTGTCATTACCTACTGAAAGGGCAGTAGCAACATTCTTGCTCACAGTTAATATAAATGTAGAGTTTCTACTCTACATTTAAAATTTTTATCCTAATAATGATAAATTAATTCATGTGTAAAACTTAAGAATGTACTTAATAATAAAACAATCCTTTAAAGGAATTATAACTTGTGATGCTTATGCCTATTAATGATATATCAGTAAGAGTTTCTCATATAGCTGAATTCTTTCTAGTTTCCAGTGAAGAGAAGCAACCCCACTGCTTTCTTTCCCACTGAAAACAGCCTCATAGAATTATGCTTTCTGTGAGAAAAGCATAATTCCCACATGAGAATTATATCAGAAAGGATCATTTTAATTCAACTGATATCTTTGAAAATACTAAATTAGTGTATCACACAACTGCTACTCTGATGGAACCAGTATTTGTTACTAGGTCTTTACACTGCTTTACATATTATTTGGGAGCCTACGATAGATTCAAGAAAATAAGATTGCCTTGCTCCTCTTTCCAGGTGTTCATCTATATCATCGTCTCACCTATCTGTGGTGGATTTACATGGCCAGTCTGTGTGAAGAAATAAACAAGAAAAAGTTGTCACTAACCAAGGATATGAGAGAACAAGGGGTTGAAAGCTCCATGTGATTTAAGCCTTTTGATACTGACAGATGGTTTCTGCCAGTCTCTTCAACCTTCTTTTTCTGTGTTTAATCTTATACTCTGCATCCATATTGATCTTTGTCCTGTCAACCAGCTTATTCCAGTACCCTTCAGATTGAACCATTTATTGCAGCAGTAGCTTTTACTAAGGTTTTTGTTTGTCTCTTTGGTTAACTACTCCTGTCATCTACTTAGAGAAACATTTTTGTTTGTGATTGCACAAAGCTGTCACCAAGGTGGAAAGCACCAGTCTTCTGAGCTGTCTACTGTAACTATAGGTGAATTTTGTATGTGCATACAAAAGTATTCAAGAAGCTGATAGTATAGGTAATATCTCATCTTTGTTTTTTGTTCTCAAAGAGTTCTAGGTGCTTGAAAACAATGTAAGTGGAGAATCATTGTTATTTGGGGAATTGTTATTAAATTTGTGGTGCTGCTCGCTTCTAGGAGCTGAAGCAGAACAAGTATTAGACATTTTCTCTCAGTCAGATGGAGAACATTTTGCTAGCCCATTAGAAGCACATGGAATTATCTTTGACCTCCTGGTATTCACTTTCAAGAAGAACATTTTGACCATTTACAAACCTCACAGAGTTTGGTATCTTCTATTTCCCTATTGCAGTTAATTTGAGAAGAGGCTGGTTTCTTATTGAAGATTATGTTTTTTTATATACTTTTCTTCTGTTGATATTTAGGACAATTGTATAGTTAATAGAATATGTATTGGAGGGAGTGAGGAGGCAAATTCCTCTGGCTCACCAAAGAAAAAGGAGAGAATCACCGTGAATATGCTGGCATTTTAGCTGTACGCAGAGAGGTAGCAGGGGAATTTTTTTAACCCATCTGGGAAAAGCCCAAACAGAATATAGTCAACGGTCAACTCTGGGGTTTGGGTTGGACTGCTGTTGAATAGTAGTCTGAGAATCCTTTGTGGTTTAATAAGTTCTTTAACTGCCTAGTTTTGAATAATTCTTTTGTGAAAGAAGAGTAGGCAGTGTTGTGTATAGAAACAATGTAAGACAATTTAACATTCATATAAATGCACCGTAAGAAAACTGGAACGTAATCATATTGCTTTGGCTACTCTGGCATCTGTCAACTAGTATGTAGTTTTAGTGTGTATCTGAAAGGGTATTTGCAGCCCGAGATCTGATTGCATTTGTTTATCAATAAATGCCAGGAAGTGGAAATTAAATTACATTTGACTATTTTCCTGATGAAAGAAAAAAAATTAGTCAATAAAAACTAGCCACTCGTTTAGCCTAGTCATGTGCCTTGAATATCTATATGTCACAGTCTGGCTCATGCTAACTGTTTTTCAGTTGAAGCCTTTTGATTCATGCTACCAGACATTTATTTGACATGTTCAGTGGGACTCTTTTCCTGGTGACCATGCATAGTGCAAATGTTTTTCCAGTTTTGTTTATCAACACTAATGCCTTTTAATTACATCAGCATTTCCTGTTGGAAAACACTTGGCATTCCTGAATAAAAGTTTCTAAATGTCTTTAATCCAAAGAAAAAGACTTAAAGTGTATTTCCTTTCTTGTACACAACTGTAAAAAAAATGATGTGCATGTTTTAAGGATGAATTACTTAATATCCTTTGATCTGTTTATGTATAAGAATGCTCTTTTAAATCATATAATCTTGTTTTAAGTGATGCACAAACTGAAGGCATTAATAAAATTTAAGAGGAACACAGTGGGTTACTTGCTTTAGAATTTCTTCCTGGAATCTAATTTCTTCCAATGACACTTTGCCATAGTTTATAGAACAAAAGTGTTTATGCTGAAAAGACGTTAAGAAGTGTAACTTACAGCAGCCTTTCAGGAAAGAGCAATAGCATTGTCTTAGATTTATAAAATTTCTTCAAAACCAAAAGACATGAAAGAACTTAGTAAAAATATATAGGTCATACCAAAAGCAATGGAAGATCCTGAAATGACCACACAGTCTCCACAACCGTCATCCTGAGACCACGGTTGAGACAACAAAAAAAAGAACCCCAGAGATTGTAAGTATTTATCTCTCTACCTCAAATGCATGACCACAAGGTTAAATAGTGTCACAATCCCTAAGTTTCCCTCAGGATGAAGGGATATGGCTTACATCACATAGTGGTTTCTCCTTGTTTAACTCTGCTAAATTGGGTTGCTTCCCAGGGTGTCTTGATGGAAATAGGTGTAACAACAGTAATAGCACTAAGACCCTCCCCCCCCCACTATTCTACATTACAAGCAGATCTCCTTCAGACAGCTCTCTTTTGAAGAATAATAAATGGGGTGGAATGGTGGTTGGTGGCTGGCCTATGATTCAGTTTGAATTCAGTAGGAAACAAAGGGCTTAATACAAGATGCAGACTTGCACAGGTATATGACAAACTGGAACAGGAAGGTGTAGAAGGGAGGCATCAAGGTATCAGAGGAACTGTCCTAAGCATGTGCACGTGAAGCACAGGCACTGTGGACAGGATGGAGCTTGCTGAAAAACCTGATAGTCCCCACGTATCTCTTTGTCAAAGTGGGTGTGAAGATTGCCATGTGGAAAGGTTTGTTTAAGCCACAGCCTTGATGGACCTGATGCCAAGGGCCTAAATTGTGACTAAATAGGTGAGCAGGGCCAGTAATCAGGAAGATGAGCTGGCTGCAGAGTGGAGACTGAGGAAAAGCTGGGGTACACCAGGCACCTTTGCATCTTTGTGTCTGACTGCCCCAACCAACCGTCAGGGTATTGGCCTCCACTTCCCTCTGCTGCTTTCCAAGTCTCAACACGAGTTCCTTTTGCTGGCAAAACATAATCCTAAAAGCATATAGGGAAAGCGGTTTCTATGACATTCCCAGCTTCTGCTGAGAGCTGTGGTGTCAGTCCAGGAAAGCCACGTTGTTGCCAGATTACTCATTAGATCAGTTTAACTGCTTTATCTTACGGAGAAAGGCTATCAAAGCATTCCTTTGGTCAGGATACTTTGTGCAAGATTATTTTGGATTCATGCTGTTTAACAAACAAAAGCATTATCTAAATCCAAAATATGTTGTGATTTTTTATATCGGTTTTCTAAAGACAAGAAGAAGCTGTGAATTTACTGCAAACAACAATGTTGCCCTTTCAGCAAGTGGAATTGCTTCATAGCAAGAGAACTGAACGGGTGGCTGCAGCTGTTGACCCTAAGAGAACCCCTTCCTTCCCCCGCACTTCAGATCCCACAGCTGTGCAGTGGGCTGTCAGTGACGGGTATCTGCTGCTTTCCCCAGCCCAGCATCTGGTCTACACAAATCCAGCACCTCAGCTTTCCTTTGGGAATTCATCTCACTTCTTCCCAGTCCAAACAGTTCCAAAGGGCTGACCCTACGTCTAGGCAATCACATGTTCCATCCTCTGGGTGCTCTGATGGGTTCAAGGATGAGAATGTGACCAAGCCAGGCCAAAGGCATTTTTGATATTTTTATTTATGTTTCTCATTGAATATTTTGTATTGGTTTCAGGTATACAGCACAGTGGTTAGACAATCATATAATTTACAAAGTGTTTTCCCTGATAGTTTCAGTGACCAACCAGCATTTTTAGGCTGTGGCTTTTTGTGGAACCCAAGGGAAGGAGAATCCTGCCCATTTTGAATGATGGGTGAGTGGGCGTCAGCGCAAGTTGCTGGAGGCTCTGGATGCAGGGAGAGAGACTGTGCCTGTGACTGGTGCCACCCAAGGGCACTTAGCAGGGTGGGGTGTTGCAGAGGGACCAGGTCCCACTGCAACAGTGTGAGTAGCTGGACCTGCCAGGTCTAAACTTATTCTTAAAGTTGCCTCTTGCAAGTATTAATATATGTGGAATCTAATATGAATAAAACCAGAGGCATAGATATATGGAACAGACAACTCAGAGGGAAAGGGGTTTGGATAGACTTTAATAAATTAGTCAAAGAACATATATGCATATATGAATAGTCCATGAACACATACGACAATGTGGTGGGGCTCGGAGAGGGGCAAAGTGGGGGAAAATGGGGGACATCCGTAATAGGGTCAACAATAGAAAATGATTATTTTACTTCAGTAACTGTGTCCAGTTCTCTGCAATCAAGAAAGTCCTAGCTGACTAGTTCCTGAGACTCCCTCCAGCATGGTGTCCTCACTGGGCAGGCCACAGTTGGGAGAGATGAAGACTTGTTTAGGGTCAGATCTTAGGGGAGCTGCTGAACAGCTGTCACTAGTCCTCCCCTGTCCTGGGACAGGGGAACTCCAGAACAATGGGAGGAGAACCCACAGAGGAAAGAGGTCCATGGATGGATAATTTATCTGTTCATATTTTCCTTATTTTAGGTTCTATATTATTAGTCTTTATTTTTACTAGGAAATCACCCATTTCTTCTAGGTTTCCAGTTCAGTTCAGTGGGTTTATCTTATTTCGCTTTTAACTTCTCTCTTTCCAGTTTTTAAATAGAATTGTTACAATTCATGAACAAATACTGATGCATTATTATTCACTAAATTCTACATTTTATTCAGGTTCCTGCATTTAGGCAGTCTCAGTGCTGGTATCTCTATCTGTTAAAGCCCTTACTGATCATCCAACCAGAGAGGTTCATGCTGACAGCTGCGGTACCTGGTGGTGTTGAATTGTGGTGTTATGATAGGAAATGAGACCAGAGGAAGAAACTGGCCTTATAAAGAGTCTCAACACTGTGCTGGTGATACAGACTTTATTCTGTAGGTTTGGGGAGTGGGCAGAGGCTGTTAGTGGTTCTGTACATAAGAAGTGACAGGATTAGGTCCCTAATTTAAAAAGATCAAGCTGGTCACAGTGTAGAGGTTGGACTGGATGAGAGAGGGACAGGAAACAGACCTTGAGAAGACTGGTTACAGGTGATGCTGGCTTGGGCTGAGGTAGGGACCATGACTTTGGAGAGGAGCAGGGGTATGAAGAGCCAGGAGAGACTGTGGTTAATACTATCCTGAGGATAAAGCTAGCACAGATGTAAGAGTTAGTACTTAGGGGAACTCTGAATATTTGGATACTGATAGGAGAGCCCATTCTGCAAAAAGGAGAGTATTTGCTATTTTTTTGTTTATCCAGCCTGTAAAAGGGTAAAAAAAAAAAGACAAAGAAGGGAAGAGGGAGGGACAGTGCGTGCTGATCACATGTTGGGCAGGAGCTAACATACACTACTTCACTGAATCTTCTCACCATCCCGAGAGGGAGCAGTTATTCCATATGCCAGATGAGAAGACTGAGTTTCCATTTCTTTGCCTGAAGTCACACAGCTAGTGGGCGGTAGGGCCAGTAGTCACCTCTATGTTTGTCTGTGGCTCAGCATTCCTCCATAAGGAAACCTCCACCCTAGACTCCATTCCAAGCACCTAGGAAGCTCTTATTAGTAGAGACTTCAGAGGAAGGGATCATGGACAGAAGCAGACCAGTGCTCTGGACTGAAGAACAGATCTTAAAGGGCCAGAGGATAGGCAGGGGTGTAGAATTTGGGAAATCATTGTTACAGGAATCTGAGTCTGTCTCCATCCCCAGCCTCCTGCCCTAGTCCCACCCCATAAATCAGCTTGAGTGTAAGGCAGACTGAACCAGCAGATTTTCTTGAAGTACAGTGACCAAAATTCAATCCAAACCTTCAAGTACTATTTGGATTACTCTATTTGTCCAGGATGCTATGTGTGTATGTTCTTGTGGCCCACCTTGGCCCAGTTAGGTTCGGATCTGGACTTTGAACTGTGTTAGAGTCAGTCTTCAGATTAAATGTTATACCTGTAAAATGGGAAATGGTGGGAGTAGGTGAGATAAGGCATGTGACGGACTTAAAGCCATATGTATCTCAAAGTGAGCTTAATACAGAGGTTCTGGATTCTCATTTAAAAAAAAAAATTCTCACCGAAGATATATTTATTGATTTTAGAGAAGGGAGAGGAGAGAAAAAACACATCATTGTGAGAGAGACACATCTATCACTTGCCTCCTGTATGCACCCTGACCAGGAACAGAACCAGCAACCTCAGTATGTGTCCTGACTCGGAATAGAACCCACAACATTTTGGTGTACCCAATGATGTTCCAACCACCTGAGCCACCCAGCCAGGGCTGGATTCTCATTTTTTAAAAAAAATTAAAAACATTTTTATTAACATTTGCAAATCAATAAACATAATACCTCATATAAACAAAAGCAAAGGCAAAAATCACATCATCATATCAATAGATGCAGAAAAACAGTCGATAAGGTACAGCACCCATTTATGATAAAAACACTCAGCAAAGGGAATAGAGGGAGCATTCCTCAACATAATGAAAGCAATATTTGAGAGACATACAGCCAACATCATACTCAATGGGCAAAAACTAAAAACTTTCCCACTAAGACCAGGAACAAGAGAAGTTTGTCCACTTTCACCACTTCTATTCAATATAGTATTGGAAGTCCTAGCCACAGCAATCAGAAAATGAAAAGAAATAAAAGGCATCCAAATTGGAAAGGAGGAAGCAAAATTGTCATAGTTTGCAGATGACATGATAGTGTACATAGAAAATCCTATAGACTCCACCAAAAACTATTGGACCTAATGAATGAATTTGGCAAACTAGCAGGATACACAGTCAATATTGAGACTCAAAGGCATTTTTATAGATCAACTGAAATATCAGAAACAGAACTCAGGCTAAAAATCCCATTTGCTATACCTACAAGAAAAATAAACTACCTAGGAGTAAACTTAATCAAGGAGGCAAAAGACCTTTACTCAGAAAACTACATAACACTAAAGAAAGAAATTAAGGAAGACACAAATAAATGAAAGCATATAGCTTATTCATGGATTGGAAGACTTAACATCATCCAAGTGTCCATATTACCCAAAGCAATTTACAGATTCAATGCAATCTCTATTAAAATACAAATGACATATTTCACAGATATAGAACAAACATTTCAAAAATTTATATGGAATCATAAATGACCCTGAATAACCTCAGCAATTTTGAGAAAGAAGAACAAAGTAGGATGAATCACAATACCTTGTATCAAACTATATGGCAAGGTTACTGTAATTGAAATAGTTTGGTACTGGCATAAGAACATACACATAGATCAATGGAACAGAACAGAGAGCCCAGAAATAAACCCAAGTCTCTAAGGTCAATTAATATTCAACAAAGGGGGCAGGAGCATTAAGTGGAGTAAAAATAGCCTCTTCAACAAATGGTGTTGGGAGAGCTGGACAGCTACATGTAAAAAAATGAAAATCGACCACCAACTTACACTGTACAAAAAAAATAAACTCAAGGTGAATAAAAGACTTAAATATAAGTTGTGACACCATTAAAGCCCTAGAGGAGAACATAGGCAGGAAAATCTCAGCTATTCCACGCAGCAATATTTTCACTGATATGTCCCCTGGAGCAAGGGACAAAAAGGAAAGGATAAACAAATGGGACTTCATCAAAATAAAAAGCTTTTACATGGCTAAAGAAAACATCAGCAAAATAAAAAGGGAACCAACCTTATGGGAAAATATATTTGCCAATGAGACCTCCAACAAGGGTTTGATCTCCAAAATATATAAAGAACTTACATGACTCCACTCCAGGAAGACAAACAACCCAATTAAGAAATGGGCAAAGGACATGAAAAGACACTTCTCCAAGGAGGACATACAGAGGGCCCCAAGACATATGAAGGGATGCTCAGCATCATTAGCCATCAGAGAGATGCAAATTAAAACCACAGTGAGATACCATTTCACATCAGTCAGAATGGCCATCATGAACAAATCAACCAACAGCAAGTTTTGGAGAGGTTGTGGAGACAAGGGAACCCTAGTGCACTGTTGGTGGAAATGCAGACTGGTGCAGCCACTGTGGAAAACAGTGTGGAGATACCTCAAAAAATAAATTCCCATTTTAAAGCTAAGTTGGCCAAGCCCATAAGACAGGGAAAGGCTCTTCTCTGCTGCCATCTTGTGTACATATTGGAAATAACACCAGAGTGGACATAACCAGGAAAAGTTACTCTCTTCTGTCATCTAGTGGGCACCATGGGAATAACACTGAAGTAAGAAGGCTCCTGAGCTAACAAAGAATGTGTCAGACGTTGGGCCATGGCCCAGGTTCAGTCATTTGTGCCCTGGAAGCTTCCCACTGAAATGTGGAGTCCCCTAGGTGAAACCAGGGGCAGGGCTTGGCACACCCTGCGTCAACTGCCTTCTTACCTATGCATGCCTTATGCCACCCTCCCCTCAGTTTTTGAACTAATAGTGTGCTTATAAAACCTGTGTAAGTCATGGCATCTGGGGGCAGTGAGGTGAAAAGAAAAGATTTATTTTGCATGAAAAAAGAGGCAGCTCATGAGGACCTTAATCAAATGGATCCCATATGTGATAGCAGAAAGCATGGGTATGAAAAGAGCACAGAGAGGCCTTCACAAGCCAGACTGCAGTCCCTAGAATGAGCTGGAAAGGTAGGCTGTGGAGGAATCCCGGGCTCTGATCTAGGGTGTGGGGCTGAAGAGACACTGGAGACTGAAGGGACACTGGGGACTAAACTCCAGGTACAGCATTTTCAGGAGCTGAACATCAAGCTCCTTAGGCAGCTTTTCTGGAAGAGGCCCCATTCCCCTTCCAGCACAGCTGTGGTAGCTGGACTTGTCTGGAAGGTTGAGACAGAATCCATCAGCTTTGCCCTGTCAGAGGGTGTCTTTCTCAAGGCTGCAGCCATTCCCAGGTTCAGAGGGATGACCTGGTGTGGGAATGTCAAGCTCTGGTGGTGGGGTGAGGGGCTAAAGGGGTATATATATATATATATATATATATATATATATATATATATGGCAACCTTGGGAAAACAGTGAAGAATCAGCTAAGACTCCCCCAAGAGATACCAAACCCCTAGGGCAGCCAGACACAGTCAACAACCATAAGCTGGGAGCAGCTCAACCCCTCACACCCTACATTCTCCGTTATTTCGCTCTCTGTCAGATTATCTCCATCAACTTTTGTCATTTTCCATCACCACACGGCAGGCTCCATCACTCTCCGTCGATGTCTGTCTCCACAAAGGAGGTTTAAGGTTCCTTCTTTTCATTCCACATCTTCACTCTCTGACAAAGCTAAGCTCCTACTCCTAGTCAACCTGCTTCCTCCCTATCACTTCTTCACTCGTGCCATTCCTCACCGCTCTTCAACATCACCAGCTTTGGCACTTTTTGTTGACCCTCCTTACTCTTCCTTAATCTTGGTCTCTTTCTGACATTCTCTGATTACACTAGGCTCTTCACACCATGGCCTTCTTCTCTGTCAACCTCTGATCATTTATTTCTTCAGCCCTTGCCACTGTGGTCCATCTCTGCATGTATGCTTTGGGTGTGTGTCACTTCTGGCTCTTCCACTGGGAGCAGCCTTTTTTTGTCATCCCTGCCACTGCCAGAGTGGCTTCCCTATCACTGTGGTGGTACAGTTTACACTCTCAGCCAGTTTCCTCACCCTCTACTCTGCTCTCTGGCCACTAAGGTCTTCCAGGGCCTGTCTTGGGAGGAGGGTGGAGCCAGGTACCTGGAGAGGATGGGATTGAGCTGCAGGGGAATGCATTACCATCAACACAGCCTCCAAGTGTCAACTTGAAGGGCTCAGGCTAAAATCAGTTAGTGGTTTGGGACCAGTCGACCCTGTGTATTCCTGCCCTATAATTTATATATATTAGGTATCACAAGCAGTAATTTTTTGGTTACATTAAAATGAGAAAAAATGTTTAAAATAATAAAAAGATATGCAAATAACTTCTAGTCTTTCCTACTGGGTAGATATTGAACCATATCTTTCAAATAGGTGTCACCTTTTCATTATAATCTTGTGAAATATTTAAAGAATCATCAAGTCAAAGGTTCCCTAATTTGGTCACCTTCTGGCATTGATCGTCTTTTGACTGTGGAAGCATTTTTATCATTTTTATCTGACATCCTGTCTGTTAGGATGGAAGATGGTAGGTTGCCTCCCATACCTGCCCCAACCAGGGATTGGGCCCGCAACCATTTGGAGCACAGGACAATGCTCCAACCAACTGAGCCACCTAGCCAGGGTAAAGAAGACATTCAATTTTAAAGCAAAGTCTGGCCATGGATAGTCAGTCAGCAGAGAGAACTCATCTATACAGTATCACACATGATTCAGTTTCTAGTGCATATTCATTACTTTCCAAAAGAGCATTTAATAAGGCAATTACGTGTCCCACAGTAGAAAAAGCTCACCTTCCTGGTTTTTGTGAAGTTTACAATAACACTTAAACTCCATCATGTTCCTTTAGACACTTGAACTACCCATATCACCACCAATATCAACTTCCATTAAAGGGAGAAAAATCTTGGTAAATAATGCATGGACATTTTGTACTCAAGGTTCATTCTTCTCAAATAATAGAGAAAGAAAAAAAATAGAAAAAGACAAGGAGACCTCCTGGAAATTTGATGTTTCACATGAAAAAGGATTTCCTAACATCCTTGGCCAAAATTATTGGGACTAAATTAAGATGATTAAGATTGAATATGATCTGTGATGTAGCCTGTGCGTTTGTTGTAACAAAAATAAGAGGTTTCAATAGTTGGATTTTATCTAAGTTTTCAGAGGTTTGGGTTTTTTTAACCTCATTGACTTAATTACTGCATTTAGAAAACAATGTAATTCATTCTTGTGCTGCAAAAAGTATTCTAATCTTAATTTAGTTAAATGTATTTGTCTAGAATATTATCAGGCTGTTGCAAAAATAACTGGTAATAATGCAAATGAATAATATCTTAAAGAGAAACCAGAACCCAGTATCATTCTTTTTCTTTTTAGATACCCTTTTTTCTTCCTATAGAGTCTGTTGACATTACCCTGACAGGAGCGACTGCATGTTGGTGTGAAGAGAGGGTTGTTTGTTGGAAGATAAGCTGAACTCATACTTCATTCCACTATTTTTCTTTGGAATTCACAGTCAGGTTTCAGGTTTAACTCCTATTGCCTTTCCTTCCAAAAGAACTTCAGCCAATCAATCATCATATCTTCACATGTGTATTCAGTACTGGTTCTTTTCCTTGTGTTTACAATATGTTCACCTGTCACTAACAAAAGTAGTGTCTTTCTTTTGGCTATCTCTTCCTTGTCCTTTTTTCCACCACCAGATTTCCCACTTTAGAAGTTACCCTGCTGTTACATTTCATTTCTTCACCATCTATTCTCTTATTAACTCAGTGTAAGCCATAATCTGTACCTGTCATTCAACTAAAACCACACTATAGCAGAACCTCGAGGCTACCTGTCCTCATCTCTATGTACTGGTCACAGTTGATCCCCTCTCCTTGAAATTCTCTGCTTCCTGGATGCCACACTAACTAAACTCTCCTGATTCATCCCCTATCCTATGCTGATCTTCTGGTTCCAGGTACTCCCTGTCCAACATCAAGGTGCAATATATACTGCATCGTGTACCCATCATCCAAAGAAAAGTGTTTGTTGTTTGTACCTGTGTGTTACATATATATATTTGCTTAATCTCTTCACCTTTCATTCACCCAGCCCAGCAACCTCCTTTCCACTGACAGCTGTCAGTCTGTTCTATGTATCTATGCTCTTGGGTTTGTTTGTGTTAAATTATTTTATTTACTAGATTCCACATATAACTGAGATCCTATGGTATTTATCTTTCTCTGACTAGTTTATTTCACTAAGCATAATAATCCCCAGGTCCTGCGGCAGAAGGTAAGAATTCCTTCCTTTTTTACAGCCAAGTAGTATTCCACTGTGTGACTGTACCACAGCTTTTTTATCCACTCATCTACTGATGGGCTGTTTCCAGATCTTGACCATTGTAAATAACACTGCTATGAACATAGGGGTGCATATATTCTTTGGAACTAGTGTTTTGGGTTTCTGTGGATAAACTCCCAGAATTGGACTTACTGGGTCAAAAGGCAGTTCTTTTTTTAGTTTTTTGAAGTGACTCCATACTGTTTTCCACAGTGGCTGTACCAGTCTGCATTCCCACCAGCAGTGCACTAGGCTTCCCTTTCTCCACAACCTCTCTAACACTTGTTTGTTGATTTATTGATGATAGACATTCTCACAGGGGTGAGGAGATATCTATTTGTGTATTTGCCCCTTTTTAAAAATATAATCTTTATTGTATGTTCCCATTACCATTTAGTTCCCTTATACTCCCATCCCCGAGCAGTCGCCACCCTGTTGTCCAAGTCCATGAGTCCTTTTCCCTTTTTGCCCTCTACTCCTCCCTAACCTTGCCCCCCACTAGCTGTCATCTGCTCTCCATCTATGAGTCTGACTCTGTTTTGCTTCATAGTTCAGTTTGTTCATTAGATTCCATAGAGGAGCAAAATCCTATCATATTTGTCTTTCTCTGACTGGCTTATTTCTCTTAGCACAATGTTGTCCAGGTCCATCCATTCTGTTGCAAAGGGTAATTTTTTCTTTTTCATGGGCAAGTTGTATTCCATTGTGTAAATGTCCCATAGTCCTTTTATGCACTCACCTATTGATGGACACTTGGGATGCTTCCATATCTTGGCAATTGTAAATAATGCTGCCATGAACATAGGGGTGCTTATACTCCTTCAAACTGGTGCTCGGGGTACCTTCAGATATATTCCCCCCAAATACAATGAAGATTAAAATTTCAAAAAAAAAACACAATTAGATATCTCCTCATATCTCTGAGAATGGCTATCATTACTAATCATTAGTGATATCGAGTATCTACTCGTAAGTCTATTGGTCATCTATATGTCCTCTTTGGAGAAATGTCTCTTCCAGTCCTTTGCTCATTTTTTAATTGGATTGTTTGTCTTCCCAGTGTTGAGTTCTATAAGCTCTTCATATATTTTGGATATTAACGCTTTATCAAATGTATCATTAGTGAACATGTCCTCCCACTCAGTGGGTTGCCTTTTCATTTTGTTAATGGTTTCTTTTGTTGTGAAAAAGCTTTTTAGTTTCCTGTCATCCCATTTATTTTTTCCTTTGTTTTCCTTGTTTCAGAAGATATATTAGTAAAAATATTGCTTTGAGTAATGTCTGAGATTTTACTGCCTATGTTTTCTTCTATGACATTTATGGCTCCATAACTGATATTTAAAAAAAATTGTTTCTTTATTTTTTTAGAGCGGTGGGAAGGGAGGGAGAAAGAGAAGGAGAAAAACATCGTGCATGTCATGTCAATCAGTTGCCTCTTGTACACCCCCAGTGGGGAACCTGGCCCACAACCCAGGCATGTGCCCTGACTGGGAATTGAACCAGCGACCTTTCAGTTCACAGGCTGACACTCAATCCACTGAGCCACACTAAGCAGGGCTCATGACTTATATTCCTAAGTTTTTAATCAATTTAGAGTTTATGCTTGTGTATGGTGTGTGTTGGTCATCTAGTTTCTTTTTTTTTACTTGCAAGTATCTGCCTAATTTTCCCAACATCATTTTTTGACCCTCTTATATGTTCTTGCCTCCTTTGTCAAGTACTAATTTAATACAAAGGCACGGGTCTATTTTGGGGCTCTTTAGTCTGTTCCTTTCATCTGTGTGCAGGTTCTTATGTCAGTACGATTGTATTTTGTTTACTCTAGACTTGTCGTATAGTTTGCTATCAGGTAGGGTGACACCCGCAACTTTGTTCTTCTTTTGCAAGATTGCTCTAGCCATTGGGGGTCTTTTGTGGTTTCATATAAATGGTTGGAATGCTATTTTCTAGAACTGTGAGATATGCCATTTATATGTTAATGGAAATTGTGTTGAAGCTATAGGTTGCTTTGGGTAGTATACATGTTTTAATGATGCTAATTCTTGCTGTTTATGAACATGGTGTATGCCTCCACTTATTTGTGTCTTCTTCAGTTTCTTCCTTGCATATCGTATAATTTTCTGAGTACAGGTCTTTTACCTCCTTGATTAAATTTATTTCTAGATATCTTTAATTTTTTGGTTGCAATAGTAAATGGGATCATTTTCTTACTCTCTTTTTCTAATAGTTCTAATATTGGGGTATAAAAATGCCACCAATTTCTGAATAATTATTTTGTATCCTGCTACATCACTCAATTTATTTATCAGTTCTAGTAGATTTGGGGGGGGTTCTATATAGACAGTATCATGTCATCTACAAACAATGACAGTTTGACTTCCTCCTTTCCAATTTGGATGCTTTATATTCTTTTTGTCTGATCATCGTGGTTAGAACTTCCAAGACTATGTGGAATAAGAGTGGTGAATGTAGGCAACTTTGTCTTGTTCTTGGCCTTAAGGGGAACGCTTTCAGCTTTTGCCCATTGAGTATGATACTGGCTGTGGATTTGTCATATATGGCCTTTATTATGTTGAGGTATAGTCCCCCTATTCCTACTTTGTTTAAAGTTTTTTTAATCATAAATACTGATTTCATCAAATGCTTTTTCTGCAACTATTGACATGGTCATGTGGCTTTTAGCCTTCATTTTGTGTATCCGATAAACCACAGTTATTGATTTGCATATCTTGTACCAACCCTGCATCCCCGAAGAAACCCCACTTGATCATGCTGTAGGATGTTTTTCATGTATTGCTGGATCTGTTTTGCTGATAATTTTGTTGAGATTTTTAACATCTGTGTTCATCAAGGATATTGACCTATAAATTTCCCTTTATAGTATCTTTCCTTGGTTTTGGAATTAGAATAATGCTGGCTTCATAAAAATAGCTTGGGAGTATTCCATTCTCTTGAATGTTTGGGAATAGTTTGAGAAGAATATGTGTTAGCTCTACGTTGAATGTTTGTGGAGATTTGCCTGTGAAGCCTTCCAGTCCAGGACCTTTGTTTTCTGGGAGTTTTTTGATTATTGCTTTGCTTTCATGTAATTGGTCTTTCCAGATTTTGTTTTTCCTGATTCTGTTTTGGAAGGTTGTATGTTTCTAAAAATGTATCCATTTTCCCCAGGTTGTCCAATTTGTTGACGTACATTTGCTCATTATATTTGTTTACAGTCCTTTGTATTTCTTGGTGTTGCTGGGAGATTTTTGACTACCAGTTAAATCTTCTTAGTAGTGTTCATCTGTTCAGATTTTCTTTTTTCCTGGTTGGGCCTTGGTAAATTGCTGTTTGTTTAAATGTTAAAAAAATTAAAATGTTTCTAATCTTTATTTCTTTTCTCCTTCTATCTTTCAGGTCCATTTGTTTTCTTTTTCTGGTTATTGTAGGGTTATAATTTGGCTGTTTATTTTAGATCTTTGTTATTTATCAATGGATGTTTCACCTGCTATGAACTTACCTTTTACAACTCTTTTGCTGCTTCCCATTACTTGGTATAATATGTTTCCATTTCGTTCATCACATGATTTTTTATTTGCTCTTTAAATTTTTCTTTCTTCCACTGGTTGTTAAGTTCCATGTATTTGTGAGTATTTTAGTTTTTATTCTGTTGTTGATTTCTAGTATTATAGCATTGTGGTCAGGGAAGATATTTGGCATGCTTTTAACCCTGTTGGGTTTTTCAAGCCTTATTCTGTGGTCTAACAAGCAGTCTATGCTGCAAAATGTTCCACGTGCACTGAGAATAATGCGTATACTGCTGATAGAACGCTCTGAATTTGGCTCGGCTTCTTGTGGTCTATAATGTTGTTTAAGTAAGCTTTAGCAGCACCCCATTGGAATTGCATATGTTGTGGGATTTTTATTTGTTTTGAGACCATTTTTATTTCCTTTAAACAATTTTTTGATACATTTGTTCTTCACATATGTGTTGTGTATACACATTTGTAAACTTTCCCAGCTGCCTTTACGTTCTTGTTTTCTAGCTTCATACCATTGGGGTCAGAAAAGATAGTTAACATTGCAGTCTTCTTAAGTTTGCTCAGACTTGTTTTGTATCTTATGATATGATCTCTGCCAGAGAATGCTCCATGTGCACTTGAAAAGAATGTGTACTCTGCTGTTGATGGATGGAATGTTCTATGTGTGTCTGTTAAGTGCATTTGATAAAGACTATGGCTCAATTCCAACATACCAGGGAGGTTGCTGTTGCTGCTGTCAAAAGCCTCAGCCCTTGCAGCGTCCCCCTGGGGAGCAGGATTGCCTTGGCAAATTCCTCCCTCTCCTCTGCTTTCTATCTTGTCTCGATCCCTCTCTAACGCCATGCTCGAATTTCCCTTCAGGCAGGCTGGCCTTCCACAAGTAACCTCACTCACATATATCTATCCAGTTTTGTACCTTCTGGGTCACTTCTTTCCAATAACTGAGATTGGGATTGTGGCAACTTTGTACACTCCCTTGGATCTGAAGGCCCTACCTAAGTTCCAGTTGTGGGTTTTGAATGCACAGGCATGTTATCAACCTCTTGGATCCCTTGGTGTAATGGGCAGAGCCATGTTTGTTCAGCTATGGATGTCAAATTTGTTTTACAAATGCAGGAAAAAAAGAGCAATTACTTATACTGCATAATGCTGATGTCACTCACGGCCTTCATGTTTGAAGTACAGTTTTGCCGCACGTTTATGCTTGGTTCGCAGTTATTTTTTCTTTTGGCCCTGTAAGATTTTGGCTAAGAAAACCATTCATCCTTGTAGAGGCTCTCCTTGTACGTTATATGTCACTTTTCCCTTGCTGCTTTGAAGATTCTTCTTTTGTGTTTGATTTTTTGGCATTTATTTATTTATTTATTTATTAACAGAGTGAAAGAGAGGGAGAAAGAGAAGGAGAGGAACATGAATGTGTGGTTGCCTCTCACTCGCCCCCTAATGGGGACCTGGCCAGCAACCCAGGCTTGTGCCCTGGCTGGGAATCAGGCCTGTGACCCTTTGGTTCATCAAATGGCACTTGATCCACTGAGCCACGCCAGCCAGGGCTGTGTTTGATGTTCAAATATTTCTTACTTTGGGATTCTTTGGGTTTAGCTTATTTGGAGTTTGTTCACCTTTTTGCATTTGTGTATCCATTTCTTTTTTTCAAATTGGGGATTTTTCAGCCATTATTTCTTCAAATAACATCTATGTCTCCTTTTCCCTCACTTTTCCTAGGACTCTTATAATGTATGTATTATTCCACTTGGTGGCATCCTATGAATACCTTGCTCTCTTTTCACGTGGTTTCATTATTTCTTTTTGCCCCCGAGACCCAATATTTTCCAATGACCTGTCTTCAAGTTTGTTTTATTGACGTATTATTCTGCGTGTCTCAGCCTTCTGTGGAACCCTTTCAGTGAATATTGCAGTTCACTTATATTTTTTAGCTCCAGAAATCTCTGGTTGTTTCTTTATTGCAATTTATATCTGTGTGTTTATATTGTAACTTTGTTCATATCATTTTCCTGGCTTTCATTTGTCCATGATGTCTTTTAACCCACTAACATTTTGAAGACTGTTGTTTTAAAAGTTTTGTCAAGGAAGACAAGGGGACCGGTATCTAGAGAGTCATTTTGTTCCTTTGAATGGCTCTGTTTCCCTGTTTCTTTGTATGCCTTGTTATCTTTTTAAAAATTAGGTACTTAAAATTACATCAACCTCTCCTCATCTTCGTGGACTGGCTTTGTGTACAGGAAGTCCTTTACTAATTGACCTGGCCTAAAGATTTAGTACTCTGTGAAAACCTTTGGAGTTGGGTGTTTTTTGAGCCTGCACATTTTAAAATTCCAGTTCCTCTCTACATATAACTACTTCGTAATGTCTTCATCTCCCTAGGTGTCTCATCCTTGTTTCTTCTCAAACCCTCGGTTGTTTTAGAGTGTAGCTCTGTCTGTAATATCTTATACTCAGACACCCACAGGTCTGCAGTAACCATGCGACTCGCTCACGCCACAGCTCCAGCCACTGCTTTTGACGGTTTCCAACCTGATAGACAAACTATGCCTCTCTTCCGCCCATCAGTGTTCCCTGACAGGCAAGAGATAAACCAGTGCTCCGGGCTGCCCCTGTATCAGCCAGAACTCTGGAAGCAAATTCCACTCTTTTCTTCCCAACCTGAGGCAGAAGTCAGTAGTTAGCTGGGTGGCTTCCTCCCAATCTTTCTGGACCAGGCCAGGAAAGGGGTGGGACAAGAATGAGCAAAGGGCGCGTGAGATTTCGTAGCCTTTTGAGGGCAGGCTTTCTTTTTTGGTCATTTGTTTTATTGCTGCAGTTTCTTAACTGGTTTTCAGAGATCTCACCGAGCTACTTTGGCCTGTATGTTGGTGTTTCCATGAAGAACTGAGGGCCTGGGGCTTCCTTGTAAGCCGTCTTGCTGACAGCACTCTCCAATGATATCTCCTTTTCTCACACATGTTTATCTGTCGCCCTATCTTCATTTCCTAAGGTTGTGACTCACCTGGAAAATACATTAGGAGCCTCCATTCAACACGTTAAACTGAAGCAAATGAAGTATTCTTTTCAGTTATGGGTCACAATGATGTCAGCAAAAGCATATGATGGGAAGGTATGTTTACTACTTTTCTTCCTTTCTTCTTTCCTTTTGCAAATAGTTACTGGCCCTCTATGGTGGGCCATGTGTTCTAGATATGTAGGAATGAAGTTCATAAGCAAATAGGTGACATAGTTAAATACTTAGGGATTAGACAGTTTAGTGAGTGCTCTACTGGTAGAAGCATATATGGTTGTGTGATCACAGAGGGAGGGCCCATCTGTAGGTGGAAGTCAGGAAAAGCTTCCTGGTGTAAGATCGCTATTTACCAATACTTGAATAATTTGGAGGCCTTCACTAAGTAAAGAATTCATAGAAGGTGTTCCAAGCAGAGATGACATTATGAGCACGGATACGATGGCACGAGGTTTATCCCGGTAAAGCGTGTGTTGGACATCAGAGCACTGAGGCTTCAGTAAAGCATGAAGTGGTCGGGTAATTCCAGTTGTCCAGATCACAGCTCAACTCCCCCATCAGAGGTGTTTATGGACTCACGCACAATTATCTGCTTCTCTACAGTGTGTTTCACCCTCATGTTATTGGCTGAGTTTGGCAGTTCATGTGGGTACTTGTGAAAGATGCTTTACTTGTGATTTCTTTGGGCTTGTTGAAAATTTTAAACATGGACTCTTTAAGAATAGTAAGTTACATTTGACATCGTGAAGAAATCGAAAACTTTTTTCAAGTCTTTTAACTTTTGAACGTATGGTGGCCATTAAGAATGTGTGTGTTGGCGTATGACAGACCCAGATTCAATTGTTGAATTCTAATTTATACATCATGCAAATCACCCATCTAAAGCATACAATTAAATGGTTTTTACAACACAGAATGTGCAGCCATCATGGTAATCAATTTTAGAACATTTTCCTGAGATCACCACAAAAAGAGAGCCATACTCATCAGTCACGTCCAATATCCTCACTGCCCCGATCCACAGTCTTGGCAAAACCTAATCTGCTTTCTGTCTCTAGTGGCTTGCTGATTCTGGACATTTCAAATAAGTGAAATTGTACATTGTGTGGTGTTTTGTTATGGTCTTCTTTCACTTAGCTCAGTATTTCTTGCCTCTCACCTGTGTTGTACCTTGTATTAGTACCTTATTTCTTTTTATGGCTGAATAATATTCTACTGAATTGGTACAATTTGTTCATCTGTTTGTCAGCTGATCGGTGTGTTACTGGCTGTTACTTACTGTGCTGCTGTGCACATTCCTATTCATATCTTTGTCCTAAACATACCTTTTGGAGAGAATACGTGCGTTTCTTGTTTTAGCAGTTTGAGATGCTTGTTTTCACATTGACGTTTAATCTCTCCCTTTCCCAGTTCCTTTTTAAAATCAGATTTATTGGTGTGACATTGGTTAATAAAATTTTCTCTAATCTCAGGAACCTCTGAAATTTGTGGATCTGCTTAGTGACCGTGGGAAGCCCATCAACCCTCTGTGGGAACTGGTCAAATGGTGCCTGGGCCTATCAGCGCACACCATCCCTGCCATCGGTATAGAAATCATCTTTTCTCTGTTTTGATGTCTTTAGGGGAGGGAAGAACATCTTACCAAGAATACAAGAACCACTCACAACACTTTGGGAAAGCTGAAATATTAATACCGAGTTAGCGTTCATCATTTGCTGACACCTCACTCACTATGTGCCGAGCGCTGTCCCGTGCATTTGATCTCATCGATGTGCAGTGTATCTATTGCAGGGCCCATTTTGTCGGTTTCGAAACCTCAATTCACAAAGGTTAGATGGGTACCAAGTTAAGGGGTGTCCTTCCAATCTTTATCTTACAAACTCAAACACCTAGGATGCTTTCTCGTGCCATGTGTTGTATTTAAATATCGAAATGGACAAACACTTGGACAAAATATTTGACTTTAGGGATAGGGCCATCCAGGGATATTTTGGTGAATTAGCCTGTTGCAATGTTAATTATTGGTCATGTAGAGGAAGTTTGGTTGAAGCACCTCTCCAAAGAAGTCAATGCAGCTGTGCACCCTTGTTGCAGAGTTGGACACTGCCACTACTATGAACAAATGCTCACTGAGTACCTGCATGCCAAATACTAGGTTTTTGGTACTTTTACATGTGTGAGCCCTTTAAACATTTAAGGCAGTCTGATAGTGTATGTAAGTACCGTGACCTCTTTGTAGTGGGAAACTGAGGCAAATAGAGACTGGTTAATGTATTTCAGACTGGAGTCCAATCTTCACTTTTCTAGGTACCACTTGCTTAACGTTCATTCAGTTGTTTATGCTGTCAGTGATTCATTTTCCTCGTCTATAAAAAGGAGTTAATGAAAGTATGTATTGACTATGTGATTGAGTGGACTATGTGCTGCCTTGCATGGTTGGCCTAGTCAAATGACTTATGCATCTAACGCATGTGCGATAGAACCTAACTGTGTACATACTGGGAACTTCAAGTGGATTTTGGCCAGAAGCTAGGCTCTTCAGATAAAGACATATGAAGCCATAGTAAAAAAAAAAAGGTATAGACATGTACATTGCAGCATGTTTTACAAAAAAGTTATCAGCATCCTAAATGTTTAACAACAGAGGACTAGGTAGTGAGTGACCATTCATGTATAGAATAAATTGTATGCTGGCACTTAAGGCCAACTTAACAGAGGTGTATTTGTGACATGTGGATCAATGCACATTAAAATGGTGAGTGGGAAATGTGGAAAGTTTTACACACAGGGTGAGCAAAGACATAATATTTGCATGGAAAAGTACATGAACTAAGTGTAGTAACACATCTGCAACTATTTCCCCCAGGCACAATATTTTGGGGTGAGTGGTTTATTCCAGTGTAATCGTTTGAATGTTTTTTGTTTTCTATTAGACTTATGTGTTCCTTTCATCATAGGAACAATAAGCTTATTTTTAAATAAGTCAGTAAACTCTATTAACAAATATTAATATTAAATACTAAATAGGATTTCTTAAGCATGTATGATGCATACTTAACTAGTGTGCAAACTATGTGTACATGTGCGTGTATGAATGATCTTTTCCTAAAATCATCTAAAACTTGAAGATACATGGATAGAATCCTCTAAAACTATCCCTCCATTATAAAGTTTTTCTAAGAATTTCATGCATGAAGGTGTTTATTACAACATTTAAATTTTGGAACAGTTCATATGCCCGACAGTCATGGGCTAGTTCAAGAAAAAGCTACGATACATTTCACAGTCATAAACCCTTATGAGGTAACGCTCTGTGGGAGAAGCCAGGGGCTCCATGGGCAGCATCGCCGGAAAAGACTAAGACTCGGCGCTGAATGGTCAACAATGTTCATGTACGGGAGGCAAGGTGGTGAGGTTTCCTTTTCAACACTTTCTTACTTCCTCAATATTCTGCAGTAAGAAAAGATAAACTAGAGAACACGAGAGTTTATTTATTTTTTAGAAATCTAGAATTGAAAATGAAATTTCATACCGTAACTTGTTTTCTGTTCTCATCCTGTAGGACTGGCCTTGTTGGAAGAAAAGCTCAAATACAGCAGCGAGAAATGCAAAAAGTTTACGGCAGTGAAAGAAAGCCTGCGTAAAGAATTGGTGGAGATGCTCGGTGATGATGGTGTCTTCTTATATCCCTCCCATCCCACAGTGGCTCCCAAGCATCATGTTCCTCTGACAAGGCCTTTCAACTTTGCTTACACAGGTAACCAATTGCACTTCTTTTACTCTCTAATCTTAAAGACACAGAGGCATTTTCCAAGAAAAGTGTAGTTTCCTTTTGCTGTTGGACAAGTTTGATACATGCATGTCCAAAAATGATGTGTACTTTATGAAAGGCCAGAGAGCAGCTGCTGTGGTCACACGTGGAAGATGATTTGCTAATATCTGCACCCTGCCCTAGAATCCTGCAAGTGAGTATGGGCGTCACATTTTAGAGCACCGAGCTTCAGGGAGGTTCGGTGACCTCTTCAGCAACACAGTACGAACTAACCGAAGCCAAAGGCTGCCTTGGCTATTCTGATCATGCTAAAGCCAAGTCAGCTTTTTTCCCCAGGATGTGTGGCTTCCCCCAAAATGCTAGTACAAAATAGAGTTCTCTTTGCCTTAGCTATCATCTTTTCTGAGTTTGATTCAGTCCAGTATTCACCCAGTTAGTTTATTTCAGTTTCAGCTGGTTTGGGAACTGTGCCTGGGCCATGGTCACGTGAGGTCAAAGGCCCCTGGAAATGTACTCATACTGGGTCAGTTTCTATAGTTTCTCCAGGGTCTCTCCCAGGGACCCGCACTCTATTACTTTCCCACTCTATAATCCTGTGGTCCAATTTAACTTAGAATTTGGAGCTTGGTGTATTTGAGTTCAAATACTTGGCTCTATCATTTTCTCCCTGTGTTCCCTGGAGCAAGATATTGAGTGTTTCTGAATCTTGTTCTTCCTCTAGGAATAAAGGGTAATCTGTACCTTTCTCTGTTGCTGTCAAAAGGTATGATCATCAGCCCTGGCTGGTGTGGCTCGGTGGATTGAGTGCCGGCCTGTGAACCAAAGGTTCGATTCCCAGTCGGGGCACATGCTTGGGTTGCTGGCCAGGTCCATGATGGGGGGGGGGGCAGGTCCATGATGGGGGGGGTCATGGGAGGCATGTGGCGGGAAACCACACATGAATGTCCCTCTCCCCCCTTTCTCTCTCCTTTCCCCTCTCTAACAATAAATAAATAAAATCTTTAAAATTTTTTTAAAGAAAGCCATGTTCATCACAACACAGCAAATTGTTAAATCTGGTTACCGCCTGAGAATAGGATTGGGAGGGAGGGTAAGGGATTTGGGGTTTTATTTTCTATAATTTGGTATTGTTTTATAATTTTCTTCAAAAGATTGGGAGCATATATCACCTTTGAATGTTTTTGACCCGAAAATAAAATAATTGTTTTTAACAGTCAAGAAAGGGGTAAATTAAATAATGCATGCAAGGTACTTGGCATTAGGGTAGTGGAGGATGAGGGGGAGAGGGTATCAAATAATCGTTCTTATCCATCATTTTCTCATCTTTACTCTCCTTCTTGGCTCTGGTCAGTTCCTTCCAGTTCCTTGGATCTTTGAAACACATTTCTGCCTAAGCTTCTCTCACCTAGCTACTCAAGTTGTGAAGACAGGAAACGTAATTGTCTACAGGAAAGAACCGAAAGAGAAAGTTACCAGTTAAAGCTTTTTGCTTTTGTTTGGTTCTGCTTTTCTTTTCATCTGTATGTAATACATCTTTATAAAGATTTATATGTCATTTATTAGCTTGCTCACTAATTTTTAGTTATTAACAGCAGAGATGAGTCTAGTCCGATGTGCCCTGAGATTAACAAGGGCGACTCAGCCTGAATTTTAGGCCAAGACCAGCTCCCCTTTGGAAACCTGGTTCACATCTCAAGCCTGACCACTCCCATGTTCAGCCCGCAGTGAAAGATCCATCTCTTGAGATGCTCTACCACTTTTGTCTGAATCACTATTTGGTTGTTCCTGAGACTATTTCTTCTTGTTGTATTAGCAATCTTTTCATGTTTGTGTCTTAGCTCTCTGTCTAGACTGCATCCCATGAGGAAAGAGGTCATTTTGCCAGGCCGTTTTCTTTGTTATTTATTTATTTTTTCACTTGGGGGTTTCCCTGTGATATCTATATGGAGATGTCAGATAGGAATTTGGTTGTGTACGTCCAAAACGTGGGTCAGGGAAAGTAGATGCGAAGGTCCTTTGCTCCCAGGCAATGGCTGAAATGATGGCAGTGGCAGAGATTCCTGGGTAGGTGCCTGCTAGCATAAGAACAGGAAAGGGCAGACTGTGGTCTCCCATGTGCTCCTCGCTCCGATGTTTGCCCCCCCCCGATGTTTGCCCCCCCCTCCCCGCCCCACAGGCTCCCTAGGCAGGAGTCCCAAAACCTCCCACTCTTGACAGTGCTAGTGCTCTTGCCTATTTAATCTCATGGTCCTCCCCATCCACAAAGACAGCTCAGGAGACCTGGCACTGCATCCTTTATGTATCCCGGCCTGCTAGACTCACGTTTGTTTGACGTTACAGATGTCAGAGAACTGATACATGCTGCGGGGCCTTACTGGAGCAGATAACAAACCCCACTTGCTTATCTACTTGCTAACCGGAACACTTGCTTCCGGCCCCTGTGGCAAGATTCCCAGGAAGAAAATAAGGGGATGTGGGAGGAGTGTGTTTTCTTGGTGAGGCATGGCGACTGGCAGCCTCCTATCTAATAATAATTATTTGTATTCACACAGAAATCTGTTCAGCTAAGGAATTCAAGCTCAGAAGGAAGTCCTCCTTGATAATACACATCACAGTTCCACAAAGTGTTTCCATCATTTACTTTATCTGTGCCCGGGGGTTGTTTGAAGCACAGCGGGTAGCCCAAAGCTTCCAAGAAGAAATAAAAGAAGTTGACTCCTGTTCTATAGTCAAGGACACTGTAAGGTCAATTCTCCCACCAAAAATCACAGCCCCACTTCCCAATTTTTATTCCAGAACTCTTCCTGTGTCCCAACTATAGTTAACTAAAAAAAAGCTTACCCTACCTTCTAACCATTTTGTCAGTCTCAGCTCGAGGGCCAACCAATATTGGACCATCCAGGGATCATTCTGAAAGCAAGCTGAAAGCAAGTGAAGGATGGTTTTGTACAAAATGAGCCTCAAACCATTCTGTCTAAAGCTTCTCTGCATGTTCCTATCCGTTGTATATGGAATGCCAAGGTTATACATTAGAAGTCATCTAATCATATGTTGTTTCAATTCCTTTCTATGATTTGCTTACAGAGTGTTCATTCATTTCTGCTTGGACACCGCAAGGATGTGAAATTAACTACCTCCTAGGCCACTGCATTCAATTTTTATGCAGAACAACAAACTTACAGCTTTTTGGAGGGATTTTCCTCTGATTGAAGTTAGCCACCACCGGGAACCTTTTCCTGTAGTTATGTCTCCTGAGCCAGGTAATATGGATACAAGATCTACGATAGATAAGAGCAGTATTGATTCAGTGTCTCTTATGAGCCAGGCACTGGGGGCTAGCAATGCTGTACGTTTTCTCATTTAAGGCTCCCAGAAACCCTCCAAGGCAGGTACAGGTAGGCCTGTGAGAGAAATGAAGAAACAGTGGCTTCAGGGTCAGAGTCAGGACTGGAATCCAACTGTGAATTGTCTGACCTCAAGGCCGGTGCGATTTCCACTCTGTGCATGGATCCACGATACTTAGTAACTGTTTTTGCTTTTATTTCTGCCACTGAAGCTGAAAACTTACCAGTTTGGGAGGCCTTCCGTCAATGACATAGAATCGTCAGATGCCAAACACCTTGAGCGTTTAGCTGTGCTTTCAGGTTTCCTGTGACGCAATACTCCTGTTAGTTTCTACTTGAGCAAGTAGAAGATGTTTATACTTGCCTGATAGTTACAGGAGGGGTAAATTCGGTCAGATATTTAATTTCTGCACCGTGGTTTTTTTATGGTGAGGATGAAGGTGCCCCATGAATTTTTCAGTACCGTTGGATGAATGGTGAAGTGTGAGACTGTGTATTAAGTGCCTTGCAAGTTTTAATAATAATGGCAATGTTACAGTTCATTGAACACATGCCTATGTGTATGTTGACCTTAGGCAATATTAATGTCTCTGTTTTACTTCATAAAAATGGCTATGTATTTTCCCCTTGATTTTTCTGTTGCATGCATTGTTCTAATAGCTTTATAGGCCTCATCTAATATCATACTCACAGCAGTTCTGAAAACAAGAAACTACCATCATCCTCATTTCAGAGATGAAAGAATTCCAACACAAGGAACTTGGAGCACACTTCCACAGGCACATAGCTAAGGTGGTCTTGGAAATGGAAATGGAAGCCAGGGCCCCCGATCTCAGAGTTTGCACGTTAGTTCACTACACAGAAGAGGAAAAAGGGCATGCCCGAGCTCTCCAGCTCTGCAGGAAAGAGGGTAATGGTCCAAACACAGGTCTGCTTGACTGCAGCTGCCCTCCTCCTCTGTTCTCCTGCCCCACTTGGTGTTCCGGAAATGGTAGCACCTTCTACTACTACGTTTCATTGCGACTCTAGAATGGCCAGATCCCTCTTAAACGTTCACCGAGACCAGACTGTGTGTACCGGGGTTAGAGAGAGGGTTGCGATGCATTCGACACAGGCCTAGGAGGTGATATGAATAAGACTAGAGAGGGCTTCAAAAGAAGGCACTGAATACAATGGCAAAGGAAGAATTTCAGGAGCAAAGGAAACGGGACCTGGGTCCTGAGGGAAGATTAGTAATTACCCAGGTAGGGGGTTAAGGAAAGGAGGACGATGATCCAGGCAGTAGAAACCCCATGAGAAATGGTACAGCAAAGGTACATGGGGAACCTTGAGAATGGGAAGGTGAAGCATTATACTGTCTGCAGCGTGTGAATTGTCAGTGGGGGTGGAGGATGAACTTGAGTTGGGAGACGTAAGCCCATCATGAAGAACCTCGAGAGTCAAGCCAAAAACGGCACCAAACATATATCATGCTACCTGTCCTGGGGACATACCCATATTCCTCATTCTTTCTACGGTGCTGGTGGAATAGCACAGTCATAAAAGATAACGTAGTCTGCAGAATCTTGCAATGTTTTGCTATTCTTATTGTATTCTCTGGTGGCAATAAGGATCGATGACGTTACCGTTTAAGCCTTACCTCAATGGATTCGTTTACACATCTCCCACATAAGCTTCACCACACTAATCGCCACACCTGCACGCCATGTTAAGCGGGAGAGGCGATGACCGGGAGAGAGGGGAGGAAACAGCTTACAGAAGTGGCCTTCTACTGGCTCTCCCCATGCACCCCACTTTACTTTAGGTGTCTGTCCTCATGTACCTCTAGGGCCATTTACATCCCGAGATGAGCAGCATTGGGCAGTCAGCATTTCATAGACCTCATGTGGGAAGACCACTGTGTTTGCTTTTTGATTCTTCCCAGCGATTCTCTGACCTCCACAGCACCTGGCATCAGAGTAAACCTCAAGATGTCATGTGTCAGTTTTGGCAAAAGCCTAGTGCACCACCATCATCAGGGGTCCCTCGTGTACTCACAGCAGCCGTAATAATCGATCACGGCATTCTTCCTTCCTCTCAGAACAAATTAGACCTCAGGACATTTCCCTACAGAGAGCTTGGTAATTTCACTCATTGGTAAGCCAAGCACAGAGATGACACTTCCGTGCGCTCCGAACATAGATTCTACACAACCCTGCTATATTACGAGCTCTGTGAAGGCTGCAGTCCGTGCAACCGTCCTGTCCACCCATGCAATCCCTGCTGACTAGCACATTGCAGTTCTGAACATACAAACAAAGACAAATTACTAAAATGGGCTTTCCAAACTGATGGCGTGAAAAGCTGGGCAAAACCTCTCTTCAAAAACTGCAGCGGTGAAACTGGACAAAAATCACCAAGCAAAGTGTTCCAACTTTGACATTTGATCAAAGGGCATAAGACAATTTGAGAAGCATATATTGAAAAAAAATCTACTGATTCTTGGTCGGAACAGTTGGTGCCTGTGGCATTTGCTCAGGGGGCTGAGCAAATGGGGGCTGTTCCCATCCTTTCCTCTTAGGCTCCAGCTCCGCGGTGCCAAGATTCCACTGTGGGCAGGCAGGACAGAACCTAAAGACGCACAGCTCCCATCCATCCCAGCCCCGTCTTGCAAAAGTTCTATTGTGAGCAGACAGAAAAGACTATGAGATCCAGCGTCTTTGGCTCCTTTTTATGGATTTATTGGGGTGACACTGGTTAACAAAATTGTACAGGCTTTAGGTGCACAATTCCACAAGCATCTTCAGAGTAGGCTGTGTTGTGTGCTCACCACCCGAAGCCAAGTCTCTATTCATCCCCATTTATCCCCCCCTATGTCCCCCACAACCCACCTCCGCCCCCTTTCTCCAGCAATCACCACACTGGTGTTCGTGTCCACGAGTTCTTTCTCTTTTTTATTTTCAGCCCAGTATCCTCACCCAGCACCCCCAAAAGTGGTCCGCCGGCTCTCTGTCTGAGTCTGTCTCTGTTTTGCTTGTTAGCACATTTTCCTCATTAGACTCCACGTATGAGTGAAGTCATATGATGCTTGTTTTTCTCTGACTGGCTTATCTCACTTAGCACAATGCTCTCCAGGTCCAAGCATGCCATCATTGCCTAGGATAACATCTGCCTCTTTTTTTTATGGAATGGTAGTATTCTATTGTGTAATTATACCACAACTGTTTTATGCACTCATCTACTGATGGGCACTTGGGAAGCTTCCAAATCTCAGATATTGTAAATTGTACTGCTGTGAACAAAGGGGTGCATCTACTCTTTTCTATCAGTATTTTGGGTTTCTTCAGACAAATTCCCAGAAGTGCAGTCACTGGCTGAAAAGGCAGTTCCATTTTTATTTTTTTGAGGACCTTCCACACTGCTTTCCACAGTGGCTGCACCAGTCTGCATTCCTACCGATAACAGTGCACTAGGGTTCCCCTTTCTCCATATCCTGACCAGCACTTGTTGTTTGTTGAAGTATCGGTGGGTGATACTTATGCTCCCAGGTGTGAGGTTTAACTGTCAATCACTCAGGCATGAGGTTTCATGTCATTTCATTTGCAGTTCTTTGATGATTAGTGTCCTTGAGCATCTTTTCATGTGCCTATTGGCATCTGCACATCCTCCTTGGAGAAGTGTGTGTTCAGGTTTTTTGTGCATTTTTTAATTGCGTTGTTGTTGGTGGGGCGTTTTTTTGTGGGTTTTTTTTTTTGGTGTTGAGTTGTATATGTTCTTTATATATTTTGGATATTAACCACTTATCAGATATATCATTGGCCAATATGTCCTCCCATTCGATGCATTCAGTGGGTTGCCTTTTCATTTTGTTGATGGTTTCCCTTGCTGTGTAAAAACTTTTCAGTTTAATGCAGCCCCATTTTCTTCTCCTTTGTTTCCCTCCCTGTAGACGTCTCGGCAAAAATACTGCTACCAGAAATGTCCGAGTTTTCACTGCCTATATTTTCTTCTAGTAATTTTATGGGATCGAGTGTTACATTTAGGTCTCTGCTCTCTTTTTTTGAGTTTATTCTTGTGTGTGATGCAAGAACGTGGTCTACTTTCATTTTTTGCACATATCTGTTCTGTTTTCCCAGACACCACTTGCTGAATGAACTATGTTTACCCCATTGTATGTCCCGGCCTCATTCGTCAGATACTAATTGGCAACAAAGCCATGGGTTTATTTCTGGGCTGTCTATCTGTTCCGTTGATCTATGTGTCTGCTTTTATGTCACTACCATATTGCTTCGATTGCTAGGGCCTTTGTTTGCCTATTTAGTCATTAATTGATTTTGTGAGGCCAGTAACTGTTATACTATAACTGACAAAGACATCCCAAGGAAAGAGAACTATAAATCAATGTACGTCATTGATACAGATGTAAAAATTCTTTTTTTTTAAAGATTTTATTTATTTCTCTTAGAGAGAAAGGGAAAGAGAGAAGGAGAGAAACATCCATGTATGGTTGCTTCTTGTGAGTCCCCCACTGGGAACTGGCCTGCAACCCAGGCATGTGCCCTGACTGGGAATCAAACCGCGATCGTCTGGTTCGCAGGCCCAGGCTCAATCCACTGAGCTACACCAGCCAGGGCCAGATGTAAAAATTCTCTAAAAAATCAGTAAATCAAATTCAGCAGGAAAGTAAACATTATGCACTATCAACAAGTGCGATCTGTTCTAGGAATTGGAAAAATACATTAAAATCACAATAGATACCAAAAAAAGCTTTGGAGAAAAGTAAAAACCCATTCAAGGTGAACAAAAACAAAACCAAAAACTTTCAACAGCCCTGGGGCTGGTGTGGCTCAGTGGATTGAGCACCGGCCTGAGAACCAAAGAATTGCTGGTTCGAGTCCCAGTCAGGGCCTGTGCCTGCGTTGCAGGCCAGGTCCCCGGTAGGGGGACGCATGAGAGGCAACCACACGTTGATGTTTCTCTCCCTGTCTTTCTCCCTCCCTTCCCCTCTCTTTAAAGATAAATAAATGATATCTTTAAAAAAATGCTCAACAAATTAAGAATAGGTGGGATCTTCCGCAAGACAAGCAATATGTAAAACACCCACAGCTAGCTTCGTACTTATTAGTGAAAGACAGATTTCCTCCCTAAGATCTGGAACAAGACAAGGATTCCCACTTTTACCACATGTGTTCAACGCTGTGAGCACATGTAACCAAGGCAGAAGAAATAAAAGGCATCCAGATTTCAAAACAGCAAGTAAAATTATCTTTCTTCACTAAATACATAATTAGTATGAAAAGTCTTAAGGAACTTTGTCTTTTTTATTTTTAACGATTTTATTCATTTATTTTTAGAGGGGAAGGGAAGGAGAGAGGGAGAGAAATATCAATGTATGGTTGCCTTTCCTCCGTCCCTTGCTGGGAACTGGCCTGCAACCCAGGCAATGTGCCCTGACTGGGAATCGAACCGCGATCGACTGGTTCGCAGGCCCGCGCTCAATCCACTGAGCTACACCAGCCAGGGCTTAAGGACTTTTCAAAACCCTGAAACCAGTAAGTAATGCAACAAGATCATAGAGTACAAGGCCTTTTTAAACGAGGAAAAAAGTTGGAATACGCACACTTCTCAATTAACAAAGGTATAGTAATCAATAAAATGTGGTACTGGTACAAGGGTATATGAATATATTTATGTAATATATAAATGGGAATATATATATATAAATATATATAATGAATATATATATATATATATATATATATATATATATATATATATAAAATCTGTGGAAGAGAATTCAGAGTACAAATGTAAGTCCCCATATTTATATTTATGTTCACTTGACTTTTACAAAGCTTCAAACACAACTCGGTGGAGAAATAACAGGCCCTGCCACGGATGGGGCTGTCATAACTGGATGCCTGTGTGCAAAAGAATTAAATCGTACTCCTCTCACACATGAACTATACACATACTCTGTGAATAGGACAAAGAATTAAAACTTACAAATGTAGGCTACCACACAGTAGTGTTACAAATGCTCGTAGTAAGAAGAAAATTCATAATGCAGGAAGACATTGCCCCCACTTAGCATTTACTCTCATTTTTTTTTCTGAAAGTATTACGCAGGGCAAAGTAAGAGTCACGTATCAGAAAACAGCGCTAGCTCTCATTCACATTTTCTGCATTCAGATCCTAATTCGGACTCTCCTCGCCCAGTAACCGTAGGTATGTTGTCTAACTTGTCTGTTCTTCAGTTACTTTCTCTGTGCAATAGGAATAATTAGCAGTTTCTGTGCCATGGGTTTTGTTGTGGTAATTCAAATGTTTCAGACACATCAAGCCCCTAGAGGAGTCTCTGGCAGATGTAGGAAACTCTACAGGTGTGCCAGTATTTCCATCACCATTGTACAATTGAGGGGAGAAAATAAGTTTTTAAGAACATGCCTTGACTTCTTTTTTTTTTAAAGGTTTTATTTATCTTTAGAGGGGAAGGGAAGGAGAGAGGGAGAGAAATACCAATGTATGGTTGCCTCTGCCAGGGACACAAAATGTATCGTGTGTCCCCTGCCAGGAACTGGCCTGCAACCCAAGCATGTGCCCTGACTGGGAATCGAACTGCGATTCTCTGGTTCGCAGGCCCGCGCTCAATCCACTGAGCTACACCAGCCAGGGCTAGAACATGCCTCGACTTCTCACATTATTCTCGTTTGTTTCATTCAGGTGTCTTCAATGCCCTGGGTTTGCCTGTGACCCAGTGCCCACTGGGTCTGAATGCCAAAGGACTTCCCCTAGGTATCCAGGTCGCGGCTGGACCCTTTAATGACCACCTGACCCTGGCTGTGGCCCAGTACTTGGAGAAAAGTTTTGGGGGCTGGGTCTGTCCTGGAAAGTTGTAGTACGGCCTCCTCACGGTTTGTGAGTGTGTGTGTGTTTCTATAAGCTGGGTGACATCGAGCACTAAGAAGCAAGTAAAGGAAACACAATTGTACAATGGTCACTTGTTTAGTTATTCTTTCCACTCTGCTTTCCTTCACTAACTGCTGGCTTTAATAAAATGGCAATATTTGACTCCTGCCCTCAGTTTACCCTCCGGAGGAGATAAGCATGTAAATGAACGAGTGCAATAAAGTTTTCTATATGCTGTGATGGTATCTTTTCTGGGTATAATCGGGAGATCACGGGAGGCAATACTCAATTTGAATTAGAGAATCACAACCAACTTCGTGGAGTAGATGATGCTGAAACTGAGATTTGAAACAGTTATGTGTTTGCCAGGTAGGCCGTGAAGTAAGGGAATTCCACTTAGGGGTATTAGTGACAAAGACAAGGCATGGCAGCTACACAATGAACTCGTGTCAGTGTAACTTAGTGTGAACATTGAGGAGCTGGACAGGAGTGTGGAAGCAGGTGAGATGCCACAAGAAGCCCTCTTCCAATATTACCAGAAAAAGTCCACGTCATAGGTCTGTCCACTAAGAGGACCTAGAAATCAGTGCCATCTTGGCACAGATAATCGCACATAGCACCCAGATCGCCAATTCCAAATACCTCTTCCCAATAAAGAGAACCAGAACTTCTTGGAGGGAAGCTGATTCCAGGACTAAGAGTAGGAAACTGTAAGATGAGCCTGGAAGAGACTGCTGTGCTAGAAAGTTGTGAAGTACAAGGAGCTGAAGGAGAATATATCAAAATGGCACGGAAACGGTCTAAAGAGGCTCTCACTGGCCAAACGTGGGGCAATTCGAATATCAACACGAATAACAGCAATGGGTTGTGACTCAAAGGGCCGTGGAGGTGCGGAACAGCCCATACAGATCTAGATATTGAGGTAGAAGTAGATCCGCCTACTGTATAGTTTGATAGTTGCACAATGACTTTCTAATGCTTGTTACGTGCAAGAATAAACAATATATCAAGCGATGATAGAGTTATATATAAAGTTATACATGTTCATATTTTACAAATACATAAAGTTGTACATATTTGTATATAATGTATGCTATAAATATAACATTGTAAACATAAATTAGTATAAATAAAATGAATGCACATAATACATAAAATTATTTTATGTTCCTATGTAATATAACAATAAAGTAGTGTAGGGTTAGAAATACATGACAGGGGATAAGGGGGGAAAAGTTGGGAAAACTAGTAGCACAATCAATAACATATACTTAGAAACACATAACAATAGACACGTGCAGAGGTGAACACGCCTCGCCTCTGCCCACAACTACAGCGAAAAATAAACCTACACTGCAAAACAAGTATCATCCAGCATTGTCAGAAAACCAAGCAGTATGGAAGCCTGACAGCCAAGGATTTAAAGACACCTCATTCATCCAGAAGCGTAGGAGGGGTGAACATGCATAGACACGTGGAGAGGTGGAGTGGTGCAGAGAGGTGCGGAGATGGGAACGGGGGTCCCACATCCACGTGGGTGGCTAAAAATGGGAGGGACACCTCCAGAGTGAGGGGTCCCAGCACCAGGAACATAAGTCCCTGTAACTCCTGGCTGTAAAAACCAGTGGGGGTTGGGGCAGTGGAAGAACCCACATCTTCTTAAAGGGCCTGCAGCAGACTTAAGATTCCCACAGACACACCCCCTCTGGGATATAGCCCCAGGGCAACAGCGGGAAGGGCACCAGTGGCGTCTGGGGAGAAAGTCAAGTGTGAGTGGGGAGACAGCTCCTTCCCAAGGAAAACTCCAGAGGCCAGGCAGCGGTATTGTCCCTTCTGCGAGCCGTCCCTCACACAGAGACAGAGAGGTGACACAGATTGCCCCACCCTGGCAATTTCCTGAGGTTCTGCCCCATACAACTGGACAGGGCGCCAGGACAGGGAGTCACAGCAGCTCCACCTCATGCACAGAAACAAACACAGGGAGGCTGCCCAACTGTGGAGACAAAGAAATGTGGCCCAGATGAAAGAACAGAACAAAACCGCAGAAAACAAGCTAAATGAAATGGAGATGAGCAACCTCTCACATGCACACTTCAAACCAACAGTTATCGGGGTGCTGCCGGAACTCACTGGGCACTTCAGGGCCATAAAAAGACCCAAGAAGAAACGAAACAAAGGTTGCATCAAGTGAGATAAAGAAAAATCTACAGGGAACCAACAGTGGAGAGGATGAAGCCAAGAATCAAAGCAACAATTTGGAACACAAAGGAGGAAAAAGCATTCAATCAGAACAGCAACAAGAAAAAAGAATTCCAAAAAGGAAAAAAAAAAAACCCAACAACAACAGCAACAAGGAGAGCCTCAGGAACCTCTGGGACATCTTTAAAGACACCAACATCCAAATTGTAAGGGTGCCAGAAGGAGAAGAGGAAGAGCAAGAAATCGAAAAATTATTAGAGCCCTGGCTAGGGTGGCTCACTGGATTGAGTGCTGGCCTGCAAACCAGAGGGTCACCAGGTTGATTCCCAGTCAGGGTGCATGCCTGGATTGTGGGCTAGGACCCCAGTGGTGGGAGGGTGGGGAGCACGAGAAGCAACCAGATATTGATGTTTCTCTCCTCTTTTCCCCTCCCTTCCCCTCCCTAATACTAAATCAATACAATCCTTAAAAAAAAAAAAAAAACTCGTTTGAGAAAATAATGAAAGAAAATGCTCTAATTGGGTGAATGAAATTGACATGCAAGTCCAGGAAGCACAGAGCATCCCTCAAAGGGTGGAGCCAAAGAGAACCACACGAAGACCCATCATAATTAAAAATGCCAAAGATTAAAGAAAGAATCTTAAAAGCAGCAAGAGAAAAGCAGACAATTACCTACAAAGGAGTTCCCATCAGACTGCCAGGTGCTTTCTCAGAAGAGACCTTACAGGCAAGAAGGGGCTGGAAAGAACTATTCCAAGTCATGAAAGGCAAGGACCTACAACCAAGATTGCTCTATCCAGCAAAGCTTTCATTTCGAATGGAAGGGCAGATAAAGTGCTTCTCAGATAAGGTCAAGTTCAAGGAGTTCATCATCACCAAGCCCTCACTATATGAAATGTTAAAAGGACTCATCTAAGAAAAAGAAGACCAACAGGATGAACCTTAAAATGGCAACAAATCCACAACTATCAATAATTGAATCTAAATAACACACTAAGCAAACGAGCAGAACAGGGACAGAATCATAGATATGGAGATCATTTGGAGGGTTATCAGCTGGGATGGGGGAAGGGAGAAAATGGGGGGAAAGGCGCAGGGATTCAGAAGCCCCAGTGCATACAAAATAGACAGGTGTCTGTGTGTGTGTGTGTCTGTCTGTGTGTAAAGCACCGTATAAAAATGGAGTGCTCAAAGAACTTATATGCATGACTCACGGGCATGAAGTAAGAGGGGGGTTGCTGGAGGGAATGGGGGTATTGGATGGAGGGGAGAAAAGGGGTAAACATTGGGATAACTGTAATAGCATAATCGATGAAATATATCTTAAAGAGAAAAACAAGGAAATACTACATGACGATAGATTTTGAAAGTCATCACCTTACAACTATCAAAAAATATTTCGTTCAGACATGACTCATCAATGGATGCTAAAACCGTTGGATAAAAGTCAGGGAACACTTCTTGAAAGGCTGTTTCAGTCTCAAAACATTGCTGTACAATCTTCCTAATTACAAGAGTGGGAAGGTTGACTTTCAGGTGGAAACACATGCGTGACGTGCCCTTAATCAAATGATCAAAATTCGCATGCGCAATTATGGGACAAATTAATGTCACGCGTCTTTTGGTGAAACGCACCGAGAGGGACACATCATTAGTTCCCCGGTGTTCCTTCCAGAAATGTGCCACTTAGAGGTAGGCTACGTATGTGTGGGGACAGGGGCATATGGGAAATACCTGCACTTTCTCTTCCATTTTGCTGTGAACCTAGAATGGCTCTGAAACAAAGCAAAGTCTAAAAAAAATGAAAATGCAGGGTTGAAGATTATTAAGAATTTTGAACCCTGGCTGGTGCGACTCAGTGGATTGAGGGCCGGCCTGTCAACCAAAGGGTCACCAGCTCAATTCCCATTCTGGGCACGCGCGTGGGTTGCGCCCTGCGGCTGCAGTAGGGGGTGCGCGAGAGGCAAGCACACAGTGGTGTTTCTCTCCCTCTCTTTCTCCCTCCCCTTCCCCTCTGTCTAGAAATAAATACATGAAAACCCTTAATTACTTTTTAAGTAGCTTTACCTTCGGTTTTCTTCATTTCAAAGAGTGATGACATTTACTAAGCACTTTTTAACGTACATTTGTGGCAGTCAACTTTTTAGTTTAAAAACTAAGAGAAAAATTTCAGTTTTAGTAAGACATAGCTGACAATAACATTATATTAGTTTAAGGTATATAGCCTAATGATGTGATATAGGTATATGAGCCTAAGCACTACAAGTTTAGTTCACAGCCATCACCTTCTATAGTTACAATTGTTTTTCTGGTGACGAGAACTTGTAAGATCTGCACTCTCAGCAACTTTCCTATACGATACAACAAAACTCTTAACAATAATTTAGGGATGGCAACAGCAGTGCATTAAAACAAGCTGGGGGCCCTGCAATGCACAGTTGCACGCCCGCGAAGCCAGCCCCGTTGCCCACTGGATTCCTGAAAGCCACAGGGAGAAAAATAGAGAAGCTGAGTCATGTCCCAGCAGAGCTCCAGGGGGCTGCCTACTGACTCCCGCCGCCAGATCACAGCCACTGCCCTGGCTGTTGTGCTGTTCTACAACTGTGCCTGCGATTCTGGGAACTCTCACTCCTTCCAAGATGCCCCCTTCTGGTTTTGTAAAAGAAACAAACAAGACAGAAAGGGAAGGAGGGAGGGAGGAAAAGAATCAGACAAATCCCGATTTATGGACACATTACAAAATAAAAGGCCATATTCTTTATTTTTTAAATATTTTATTTATTTACTTTTAGAGAGAGGGAAGGGAAGGAGAAAGATTGGGAGAGAAACATCAATGTGTGGTTGCCTCTCATGTGTCCCCTACAGGGACCTGACCTGCAACCCACGCATGTGCCTGGACTGGGAATCGAACCACCGACCCTTTGCTTTACAGGCCCGTGCTGAATGCACCGAGCTACACCAGCTAGGGCTGGGCCCACATTCTTTAAAACAATTCAAGGAATCAGAGGCTAGGAAAGGCGGAGAAACTGTTCCAGATTAAAGGTGACGAAAAGCAGGTGATATCTCAATGCCCTATGTGATCTTGGATGGGAAAATACAAAGGACAACAGGAAGACGATTGGCAAAATATGAGTATGGGGTTTATATCAGATAGCGTGTCACTGTAGAAATTTCCGAATTTTGGTATTACACTGTGGTGATGTAAAAGACTACCGTTCTTCTTATCAAGAAAGGGGCTGGGAGCCAGGTGAGGGGTGCTGCTGTATGTGCGAGACATTGTAGAAGTATAAAAACTTGGAGATAACAGAGGATACAAATATATAACTGACTTGATGTTGTTTCTTGTGTCCAGGATACCTTTATAATAGTCATAAGGAGCTGGACATGCATTACCTTCTTTTAAAAAAAAAGATTTTAATTTATTTATCTTTAGAGGGGAAAGGAAGGAGAGAGGGAGAGAAATATCAACGTATGGTTGTCTCTCGTGTGTCCCCCACAGGGAACTGGCCTGCAACCCAGGCATGTGCCCTGACTGGGAATCGAACCGCGATCCTTTGGTTCGCAGGCCCACCCTCAATCCACTGAGCTACACCAGCCAGGGTGCATTACCTTCTTTAAAGCTTTCGAGAGCGATGATGGGAAGTACAGGTATTGTCCTCACTCCACAGATGAAGAAACTGAGACATGGAGAGAACTGACCCTTTGTCCAAGATGGCACAACTTGTAAGTGGCAAAGTGTCTGTCCTGTGATCCGGAGACCAGCTACCTCCCTCAGAAAAATCTATGTCGTTTGTTGGGTTGGCTAAGATGCTTTTGTCTTTAAACAATAGAACACCTTGATTCAAACTAACTTATAATCTTGTATAACAGGCATTCCAGTGGTAGGGTGAGGTCCAGGCAAGTTGGTTATATACAAAGTGCATCAGGAATGGTATTGAGGGCCCAGGTCTCCTCTGTCTCCGTGCTCTGCCATCCACAGGGGTAGCCTCCTCTTCAGGCTGGTCCCCAAATGGCTGTCCTAGATCCAGCCTTCATAGCCAGGCCAGGTAAAATAATGTTCAGGGACGAAAAGGACCATCTCTTCCTGGTTCTCTTTTTTGTGGAGAAGGGAACTTTTCCAGCAGTGACCCCCTCAAGGGGACATCACCCACCAGCACATTAGGCAGCGATGTGTCAAACACTCGTTCCTGGACAGTTCTGTGCCTGGTCTCAATCTGTAAAAGTGACCGAGTGACAACATGGAGGGGTCAGTGTCATTGTAAGAAAAATTTAACATTACTCACAGTGCCCCTAGAAACAAGAGACATGGCTCACCACACAAGGAACTCCAAGTTTGCGCCGCGAAGCAGAAGGACCGAGGAGACAAGCTAGGGCAGAAGCCTTTATGGGGGTTTCTCAGGGACAAGCCAAGGCAGGGTAAAGTGATGTGGACTCTGACCAGGGGCGTCGGCGGTGCTGTGGCTGCAACGAACAAATTCACAGGGACTGCAGAAGTCCCGTGGAGAAAAGGGATGGCCTGGCCACTCTCTGAGTGAGAGAGAGGGCCCGGACCCCTGCCTGGACAGGCTTTTCTGGCTTTTCTGGGAGCATTCCATCTAAGGAAGGTCCTCGTTCATCATGCACAGAAAAGGATGTTGCTGTTTGCTTCTTACAGATAACAAAGAAAAGCATGTTACAAATGCAAGGGGAAGAGCGGTCAGACTGGTTACACTCCATCCTTGGGAGGATTAGCACAGACTTCAGACTAAAGTTACTTTAGAGATATGCAGTAAGCATTTGCTGCCTCAACTCAGGGCGAGAGAGGGTTAGCCAAAGCAAACCTCAAAGCAGCCTTGGTACAATGCAGACGTGGTTCCCCACGCGAGAACCTCTCCGTGGGCATGGGTCCTGTGAGCTGCCTTCTGCCTGTTGGTTTTCCGAACCAGGGCTGAGCTACATTTGCCACTGCCACACGGACCGGTTCCCTACAGCAAAGTACACAGCCTGGGATCGATCGGCTAGTTCAAATAACCTCAGTGGGCTTTGTGTTATAGGGGTGGTCCTTACTTGCCTGACACCTGGCTGTGGGATTGATTAAGGCAGAGGGATGTTGTCCTGGGGAACAAGGGTCAGACATAGGCCCTGGATTGATTCGTTTGCATATGAGAGGCAGCCAAATGGCCTTTGAAGATGTGGAAACATCGCAACACCCACAACACGTTTTAAATGTTATTCAAACATGCACCAGTCACTGACAATAGGAATGGCATGACCTTGACTTGCTTCAGCGAGTGGCTTTGCAGTAACATGGACACGGGGGTGTCAACCCACTGCCCACTGCACAAAACAGGGTGCTAATGTGAGAAAATGGGTTGTGGGGTATGTGTACATATATGAAGGAGAGCTCATTTCTACAGTCAGGCTGACACCGTAAAAACACGCTGTTGCATGTGGTAACACAGAAACGGATGAAGGCGGGGAGAGCTAGCTAACATCTGGTTCACAGGTCGTTTAGTGTCTGATGGCAGCAGGCTGGAAAGCTTAACCACTGAAAGTACAAAACGTCAACATCCCTAGGCCTATACTTATTGGTCCCTTGAAATTGCTTGGTCGAGCGTCACCCAGGCTTCATTCCAGGAGTGACCAACCATCCTCCATCAGACTGACAAACTCTATCTGTAGCCTTTTTGTTAAAGGTTTTATTTGTTTACGTTTTCAGAGAGGGAAAGGGAGGGAGAAAGAGAGGGAGAGAAACACTGTTGTGTAGTTGCCTCTCGTGCACCCCTACTGGGGACCTGGCCCTCAACCCAGGCATGTGCTCTCACTGGGGATTGAACCTGAGACCCTTTGGTTCGCAGGCCGGTGCTCAATGCACTGAGCCACACCAGCCAGGGCTGCCTGTAGCTTTCATAATAGGACTAGATTTTTTTATAGATGTCAGGACTAGATTTTTAGTCAGGACTAGATTTTTTACAGATGGGGGAGGCAATCTTATTCCTTAAAATAACTTTAGATATCCCTGCTCTGATATTGTAGCATAACCTTAGACAGCAACCCAACTCCCCTTATTTCTGAGTTCTGGGTCATGACATGCCCCTGGTCCCGGATGTCAACAGCGTATCTGCCTCTTGGACACGTCTGTCTGTCTTCCACATTTATAAAATGTTAGTAACAGGAATCTTTCCCCTTAGCCATGCTACTCTAGATCTGAAATACCAGGGCTGGATGACATTGAAACATTGCATAGATTGTGGGAATATCGTAACCTTGTATGGTATTGTCAAAAAAAGAGAAATTTTGCCACCTACCAATTAGTGGTTTACAGATAGCTGATCTTCACAAGACGAGTAAACCGAGGACCAGAGAGCGTAACACACTTGCTCAAACTTCACTGCTGGGTAGTGATGGAATTAGTTTTCTTTCTTGTTTTTATTGTCAGCACTATTACGGATGTCCCCATCTCCCCCGCTTTGGCCCCCTCTCCCCAGCCCCCAGCCTCCTTGGCCTTCCCCACCTTTAATTGTTGTCTGTGTCCCTGGGATGCTCATATATGCACACATGCTCTTTAGCTAATCCCCTCCGGTCCCCCCCTCCCTGCTTCCCCCCTGAGATCTGTCCGTCTGTTCCACGTACCCATGCCTCTAGTTATTTTGCCCGTCAGCTGATTTTCTTCAGTAGATTCCACGTATGTGTGGGATCGTATGGCATTTGGAACTCGTTTTCAGTTCTAAGTCTGTTGGACTTTCTGCCATGATGTGTTTTACTGAAACCCATCAAAAGTACCCCCAGTTGCCACTACAAGGCAACTTCCATTGCCTTGTAATGGAAGTTGGTACCGTTGGACTTCCAGTTCTAAGATGAATAAGTGCTGGGAATGTAACATGCAGCATGATGACTGTAGTTAACACTGCTGTGTGTGTGGTGTGTGTGTGTGTGTGTGTGTGTGTGTGTGTGTGATACATTTGAAAGTTGCCAAGAATGTAAATCTTGGAAGTCCTCATCCCAAGGAAAAAAGCAGTGACTGAAAGGGGTGACGGAGGCTAACTAAACTTACCCGTAGTAATCGTTTTGCAATATGTGTCTGAGAAGTCGTTATTCTGCACACCCTACACTTATGCAGTGTTTATGCCAGTCACGTCTGAATGTAACTGGAAGGAACGCTTGCCCTTTCCCTGTTGGCTTCTAAATTCTTCAAATCTACTAAATGATTACTGCTATTCTCAGGAAGGTAAGACACTTGATGAAGAGACAATTTCCAAAGAGATATTGCTGGAAGCCTCTTTGTATTTTCTTGGTTCCTCCCAGCAGCTGGACCCTAAAAATGAAAGCTTTTCCCAGCTGTAAGTGGTGCAAGGCTCAGAAGCAAGACTGTCACTCCCCAGTTCCCAGGGACAAGCTGTGTGCCGGGAGCCGGCCCTCTAAGGATCTGGCCCTGCGTAAAAGACAGGGGGAACTTCATCTTCCTTGCATTGCAAACTAATTTGTGCATTTGTCTTCTCTGGAAAGGGCCTCAAAAGTTGATCCTTGCAACTTCTTGATTCAGAAGGTAAGTCCTGACAGTAGACCTCAGGCCTGATGGTTTCAGCACATCTCTTCTGAGGTCTTCCCCGAAGCTGGGGTGCTCACAGTGACTGACACCGATGAAAGTCATTCTGTCACGGTGCTCTGGGACAATTCGCTGTCTTTGTCCAAACCCATCATTCCTACTCTTTGGAAGGGAAAGGAATTGCCTTGCTTTGGGAAGAAGTAAGGGAGCTGGCACTGCACGAAGAGAAAGTGAGACCCACACAATCTGCAGCTGAGAAGGATGGAGAAGGCCACTCAGCAGCCCGTCACTCACTGTGTATAGGCCCCACTGTCCCTGGTGTGTGGGCTTCACCCTGATGCTACCCGTAGTAACAATATCCACGGGTAATGTATGGTGGAATCTTGTCTATCCCTTTCAGTATCTTCCCTTTGCATACTTGTACATGTATGTGTGCTTTTCTATTTGTAGAAATTTGTCCTATGAAGTACATTCTCTTTCGTATATTGATTCTGTCACTTGAAATTATGAGAATTTCCAAACGCTTTAAACTTTAAGAGTTGGAAGTTATAAAAAGGATTACATAATACCAGGGAAGCTCAGCAAGGAAATATAGAACAATATTTATCTAATCGCAGATAAGGAAAGGCTTTCTAAGCGGAGATGCTAAAACTGATATTTGGAAAATCTGATTCGGCTTCTTGAAAAGGAACATGTTGGCCCTGGCTGGTGTAACTCAGTGGAGTTGCACCAAAGGGGCGCACCAAACGGGTGTGGGTTCAATTCCAAGTCAGGACTCCAGCCTGGGTTGCAGGCCAGGTCTCCAGTAGGGGGAGCACAAGAGGCAACGTGCGGTTAATTAATGTGTTTCTCTCCCTCTCGTTCTCCTTCCGTTCCCCTCTCTCTAGGACTAAACACACGAAATCTTTCAGAAAATGAGCATGTTTATGGACAAGAACTCCACAAAAACTAAATGGCAATTGAAAGTTGTTGAAAGACGCTTGTAGCGATCAATCCATGAGGAGAAAATATATGTAAACCTCCCAAAAGTCTGCAAAGCTACTATTTTCCAGTAGCTTACTGGAAAATGTTTTGAATCTCTCCCCACACTTCTAGTAATCAAAGGCACGTAAAGTGAGATACCACTGTGCACCTTTTAAATTGCTACGAGTAGTGGGTAAATGATTATGTATTCAGTACTGCGGACACCGCATTCCCTCGTACGCTGGTATTGGGAGTGTGTGAATGTGTCGCAGTACTCAACCCGCCGATCAAAAAGGCGTCGGTTCCGCCATTTCCCTCCTAGAGCAACATTCTCAGGGAAAACCTTAGGCTGGCGCTCAGGCAAGGGGCCAGGCTCCACGGGAGACTGAAGGCAGGGGAGGGGGCCACAGGGATCGAGGGGCGGAACCCCAGGGATTGAGGGCGGGGCCACATGGGCTGGGGGCGGGGCCACAGGCATTGAGGGGCGGGGCGAACGATGGAGCGCTAACGGCCTCCTTTGTGACGCACCGGACTGCGTCAGAGGGTCCCAGGGAGAATAGGGCCTAGGCGGAGGGGTCGGGACCCAGCAACGCCATGGCAACTAAGTCTCCTCAACGGTCTCCGTGGGGGCTCTAAGAGTCTTCGTCTATGGGGTCCTTGGGCAGTCGGATCCTGAGATGCAGGGAATCAGCCCTAGCTGGCCCGCATCAGTCAGAAGCCCGAGCAGGCCCCGGCTCTGTAAGGGGCGACGACCGGAAACGCAAGCGGAGCAGGCCGTCCATGGGCCCCGAGTCTGAGGACGGCCCCACGTCTCCAGATGGGGACCAGGAGCTCCAGCAAGTCGTCACACCAAACCATGGTAAAAAAGTTAAGATCGCACCTGAGTGTGCTTACCAAACTTTATTTTTGACTGGGGAAACCAGTGACGTTAAAATCTGTGCTCTGGGGAAAGTATGGTGCTTACACAAACAGTTTTTATGTCAGTCGGGCTACTTTGCTATGATGTTTAGAGGTTCTCGGGAAGGCTCTCACAACGATATTATCGAGCTGCAGATTAATGACCGGAATATAGACGCAGAATCCCTACACTTTGTACTAGGCTCGTTGTACAGGGACAGCTGTGTCATAAGGGAGCCCCTTAAGGTCCTAGGAGTTTTGGCAACAGCACACCTGCTTCAAGTAGAGGGCGTAACTCGGCAATGTGAGCAGACCATGGAGGACACAATTAGTGAGAAAACGGTTTGCGGCTATTACGCAGCAGCAGAAACCTACGGTTTAGATTCTGTGAAGACAGGGTGCTTTGAGTGGCTTCTCCACAATTTGATGACACATCCAAGTGTTGAGCTTTACAAGGGACTCAGAATAGACCTCATGAATCTGCTCATCTCTTCTCCTAACTTATTAGTAATGCAAAAGGAAATAGATGTATACACCATACTTAAAGAGTGGATGTTCCTTCGTCTTAACCCAGCTTGGAAAGGATCGATGAAAGAGCTCATAGTTCACACCAACGACTGGTTTTCCAGGCACAGAGAACGCGTCGGTTGCATCGCCTTCCTTGAAACCAAACGAGGCAGAGCATTTCAATCGGTTTTTAAAAACTTGAGGTTCCAGCATATCATCTGCGACCTGGCCTCCACAAGAGTCATTGAGCGAGATGCTCTGATACCTTCAGAATGGTTATCGCATGTTTACAAACAGCAATGGTTCGCCTTTCTCAGGGCACAGCAATGCGGGGAAATTGGGCCCCGATACATCAACAGAAAAGAACTTGACGAATGCAGCATGCGATGCGGCAAAATGATTGTCAGGGACGGAAAGTACTCCTGGAAGTGGTCAGGCTTCAATTTTGGCTTTCCTGTACACGTCATCTTCAGCAGCCATTATGTCATTTTCAAGCAAAATACTCTCCCTCAGCCATGTGACGCCTCGGATTGTTTACGATCTCTAAGAAACATTGCATTCCGATTAACTCTGGTGCAGTTCGATTCTAGCGGAAAGATAAGTTTCCACAGAACAACCGGATATAAAATCCTTACCTTTGAAAAGGACGAACGAGTGGTGATGAAGTTGGATAGCAGAGCTCTGAGGTTCCCTTTATACATATTCTGTAACTTCCTGTTTATATCATTAGAAGACCCATGAACTTGAGCTTGCCGATTAGGATATATCAGCATTTTGAAAACTTCTGATGACTCGCGTCATTTATTGGCCCTCCTCTTAAACACGATGAAGAGGCCGAGTAACAGAAATGAAATCTTTCAAAACATAAAAACTATCATCAATGACTGTCTTCGTTTTATTTCTATGGACCTAAGAATAAAACATTTCATTTCAGGAAGATATCTGTGAAACCAAATAGCGACTGCTGTCAGCATCTCCTGTTTTTCGCTTGTCATCAACAGACAGCTCCAAATAGAAGTGAGACTGCATGCATGTCTAAGGAATCAAAGTAAACTAATCAGTTAGATAACTTTTACCCGTAACACGGAGGCAAAATAAAGAATTCTCTTCCTTGCTAAAATTGTTGTGCAAATGTTGGCTTTGACTGCAGCAATATTACACCAGAAGAGTTGATCATACACAGTTTTTAATAGCCAGACAATCTCAGGTTTTATGACATTACGTATTTGCTGTATAACGTAGTGCTATTTTACAATCCATTTGCCCTGTGGCCCTTTGACTCTGTGGTTTGGAGACCTTGTATGGCTATTTATCTGGAAAAAACTGTGTATCTTCCACATTTAATTAAAGGGTGCAAAAATGGACTAAAGAATATGTGTACATATTATATTATTATGTAGTATCTATAGTATGTATTATTATATAGGATATTCGCACATATATCAGAAAATGTGTATTATCAAATACATATAATTATAATTGTATCAAATACATATAATTATAATTATATCATAACATACAAAAGCACCATAGGGTTAGATGCAATTTTATAGATGATATGTGAATACATGTAAATAAATGTTGTTTTTACCCCCAAAGACCAAAGAAAAATACATTTCTAAATGGGTGAATAGATATTGTAATCTAAAATCAATTTCCATAAAAACTAGTGATTCCTACAGATACCCAGATATGAATGATTTCGAAGTATCTTTCTTTTGTATTTGTGCTTATATTGGGTTTACTTTTCATTTTGCCAGAGTTTGCTGTGCTTCACTGCAGAGGATTTGAGGTGACATTTATTTCAAAATAGAAACCAATAGGATAAACAACATTATCCTTTTTAAATTATGTCTTCCAAACAGTCCCCAAGGTAAGAAGAGAGGGTCAATTTGTCCAGTAACTGGTCAAACTTTCAAAGACTTTAGACCACCTTAAATGCTACCTACGTTGCTTTTGATGATTGCCTTTTACTACGAATATATATATATTTATATATATTCATATTTTCTATCAATATATATATATACATATATATAAATTAAATCACAAACTAATTGAGCACCAAGCATGCAGTCAAGAGCAGTTTATTTTAATGTGCTTACCACAGCCATTTTTCAATTTTTATTTTCCAGGCCCTCATGTTCTCAAAAACAGTAAGGATTTTGCAGTAAGTTACATCATGATTGTTTTTTTACAGGTTTTATTTTTTTATTTTTAGAGAGAGGAGAAAGGAGGGAGCAACACAGGGAAAGAAACCTCGATGAGTGCTTCCCTCTCGTGCTCCCCACACTGGGGACCTGGTCAGCAACCCAGGTGTGTGCCCTGACTGGGAATCGAACCAGGGACCCCTTGGATCACAGGCCAGCGCTCAGTCCACTGAGTCACACCAGCCAGGGCTACATCATGAGTATTAGTGACATTTTAAATGTGTCTGGACGGAAAAGGTAAATTTTATCCTACTTGTCTTCTTTTTCCATTTCTCTTTCAATTGTTTCTCTACTCTGGAGATTGAGGAAATGGTATGGAATCTGCAAAATTTTGAGATATGCCTATTTTACAGTCTCTCTAGGGAAATGAGGGCATCTGCCAATTGATATCTCCTGAGGTTGAGGATTCACTTTGGCATGCATAGAGTTCAATCTGTCCAGAAAACCAATCGTGAGAAGTGGAACACTAATTATGAGTTAACTTACAGGGAACAAAGTAAGAGTCCATTGAAGGCTCAGACAGAGACCAAGGGGGCTGAGATATGCCCTAGATTATTTACGGGCTTACTCATGTTTCGGTTTCGGCAGAGTTCATAAAGCAATGACCCTGAGTTATTTTGGAAAACTAAGAGGCATGCCAGTGATAGATTTCTAATGCTATTGTTAACTCCTTTGTTCATGTGTAAAAATAAGTAGAAACTTTAGGAAAAGGGGGCAGTAATATCTATTAAACAAATAGACACTTTATGGGAGAGTATCACAGATTATTGGGAAACCATGGGCAATTCTTTTTTAAAAAGATTTTATTTCTTTATCTTTAGAGAGGAAGGGAAGGAGAGAAATATCAATGTATGGTTGCCTCTCATGTGTCCCCTGCTAAGAACTGACCTGCACCCCAGGCATGTGCCCTGACTGGGAATCGAACCTTGATCCTGTGGTTCACAGGCCCGCGCTCTATCCACTGAGCTACACCAGCCAGGGCTTTCTACTTCTTTTTTTTTTTAAGATTTTATTTATTCATTTTTTGTATTTATTTATCTATTGTTTGAATCTTTACAGGCACTTTATTCAGATGGCCATCAATCTGAGAAGGTGGTGGATTACGTTCCCTAACAGACCGTCTTATATTCCATTTCAAACGGACCTCTTTTAGAGGGGGAAGAAAAGTGTAGGTCAGGGATTTGGAACTCAGGGAGAAGGTTAATCAGATAGAAAGCTGCGGAATTCTTTCATCTCTGGACACGTGGTTCCTTATCTGTGTACTGCCTGGGCTGTGGTATTTACCTGTGTCCTGGGAGGTGGTCTTACATGTGTCCTAGGTGGTGGATGTCTCCTAAAATGACTCAGATAACATCTCGACTGCTTGCAGTCCTCTTGGGGCACAAGGTAGAACTGCTTGTGGTGTCCTGCAGTCAGGGTGGGTCATCCCTTCAGTTCCTGAAACAACAGTGTTTTCTATACACTAATTGCTAAGTGTATTGACTATTACCTAAAACTGATTTTTTTTCAACTTTTATGTCCCCCATCAGTTCTGTTCCTGGTCAGGGCACAGGGCTGGGTTGCGGGCCAGGTCCTCAGTTGGGGGCGTGCAGCCCATCAGTGTTTCTCTCACACGTGGATACTTCCCTCTTTCTCTTCCAAGAAGTCCACTGATCCACATGTCGAAAGATGAAAGGAGTGGAGATAGATGCTTTAAAACAAGTACCCTAAGGCAAGTAAGAGGAGTATTTCGGGTATGACAGATAGTCCTTGGCAATGGAGAGCAATCTCCAGCCACCTCCCACAGTCACCTCCAGGCACTGAGGCAGTGAGGAAACCTAGCTTCAGTGTTGCCACGTTCAGAATTGTGAACAAAACGGGGCCACATACTAAACCTGCCAAGCTCAGGGAGGTCTGCATGGCCACCTTACATAAACTCAGAGACCGAAGTAACCACAGAGCACGATCTGAAATGGAAGTTTTGAACTAAAAGCAGCTCATGGCGGATAGTCATGTCCGAGGCGAGACTCTTCCTTGACGAACGTCAATCTTTACCTTAATTTTGAGTCTGTCTATTGTCTCTTTGCATCTGTGATAGCATAGCCTTTGGAGTGTCAAAGTGTAACAGAACGTCGGGCTATGCAGTGCAGTTCTGAAACAGATTTGGGGCTCTTTTGCCCATCGCTGGAAGTGTAACTCCACAGCCTGAGTTAGGGCAAAGGGAAAGGAATGATTTATTTACTTTTTGTAAATTTTCACTTTATTTTATTTTGTTAAAGTTTTTTTTAAAGATTTCATTTATTTATTTATTTAGAGACAGGGGGAGGGAGGGAGAAAGAAAGGGAGAGGAACATCAATGTGTGGTTGCCTCTCAAATGGCCCCCACTGGGGACCTGGCCTGCAACCCCGACTGGGAATCGAACCGGTGACTCTTTGGTTCGCAGCCCGAGCTCAATCCACTGAGCTACACCAGCCAGGGCTAGAATTGTTTATTTAAAAGTTATACAGATTTCACCCTGGCTGGTGTGGCTGCATGGATTGAGCACTGGCCTGCAAACCAAAGGGCTGTCACTTCCATACCCCATCAGGACACGCGCCTGGGTTGCAGTAGGGAACAAGCGAGAGGCAACCACACACTGGTGTTTCTCTCCTTCTCTTTTTCCCTCCCCTCCCCTCTCTAAAAATAAACAAAGATTTTATTTGTTTATTTTTAGAGAGAGGGGAAGGAAAGGACAAAGTGGGAGAGAAACATCAATGTGTGGTTGCCTCTCATGGGCCCCCAAATGGAAACCTGGTCTGCAACCCAGGCATGTGCCCTGATGGGAATGTCATTAGTGACCCCTCAGTTCGCAGGCTGGCACCCAATGCACTGAACCACACCAGTCAGGGCTGCTTCTTTTTTTTTCCCCTTTCTTTCTTTCTTTCCTTTCTTTTTTTTTTTTTTTACTGCTGTTCAAGTACAGTTGTCTCCATTTTCATCCCACCATTTTCCCATGCCCCGCCCACCCCCAACCCCCCACTCTCAATCCCACCCCCTTTGGGTGTTGTCCATGGGTCCTTTATACATATTTTCTGATGACCCTTCCCCTTCTTTTCCCTGTTATTTCCCTCACCCCTCCGCTCTGGTCACTGTCAGTTTCTTCTGTATTTCAAGGTCTCTGGTTCTATTTTGCTTGTTTGTTTGTTTTTGTAACTAGGTTCCACTTATAGGTGAGATCATATGGTATTTGTCCCTCACTGTCTGGCTTATTTCACTTAGCGTAATGCTCTCCGGATCCATCCATGCTGTCACAAAGGATAGGACCTCCTTCTTTCTTTCTGCTGCGTAGTGTTCCACTGTGTAAATGGACCACCATTTTTTGGGCCGCTCATTTACTGATGGGCACTTAGGTTGCTTCCAGCACTTGGTTGTTGCAGATTGTGCTACTATGAACATTGGGGTGCATAGGTTCTTTTGAATTGGCCCTTTGGGATTCTTCGGGTATAATCCCAGCAGTGCAATTGCCTGGTCAAAAGGCAGTCCCCATTTTTAGGTTTTTAAGGAAATTCCATATTGTTTTCCACAATGGCTGCACCAGTCTGCATTCCCACCAACAATATACCAGGGTTCCTTCCCTTTGCTCCAAACCTCCCCATTACTCGTGGTTTGTTCATTGGTTTATGATGGCCATTCTGATGAGTGTGGAGCGGTATCTCATTGTGATTTTAATTCACATCTCTCTGACTGCTAGTGATGCTGAGCATCCTTTCAGCATGAAAGGATGACTCTGGGCTCTCTGTATGTCCTCCTTGGAGAAGTTCTGTTCAGGTCATTTGCCCATTTTTCCATGGGATTGGTGGTCTTCCTGGAGTGGAGACCTGTGAGTTCTTTATATATTTTGGATATCAAGCCCTTGTCTGAGGTATCATTGGCCAATATATTTCCCCATATAGTTTGTTCCCCTTTCATTTTGCTGATGTTTTCTTTAGCCATGCAGAAGCTTTTTATTTTGAAGAAGTCCCACTTGTTTATTCTTTCCTTTTTGCCCCTTGCTCTAGGGGACACATCGGTGAAAATATTGCTGCATGGAATATCTGAGACTTTCATGCCTATGTTCTCCTCTAGGACTTTTGTGGTGATCAAGTTTCATTTTTTTTGTTGCATGTAGCTGTCCAGATCTCCCAACAAGATTTGTTGAACAGGCTCATTTTACTCTATTTTATGCTCCTGCCCCCTTTGTCGAATACAAATCAACCATAGAGACATGGGTTTATTTCTGGGCTCTCTAGTCTGTTCCCTTGATATGTGTGTCTGTTCTTATGAGAGTACCAGAGTGTTTTGAGGACAGTGGCCTTGTAATATAGTTTGATGTCAGACATTGTGATCCCTCCTGCTTTGTTCTTCTTTCTCAAAATTGCTGCCAGTATTGAGGGTTGTTTATGGTTCCATATAAATTTTTGAAATGCTTGTTCTGTGTCTGTGAAAAATGATATTGGTATACTTACAAGGATTGCATTGAATCTATAAACCGCTTTGGGTACTATGGACCTTTTGATGATGTTAGTTCTTCCACTCCATGATCACTGTATATGGCTCCATTTATTTGTGCCTTCCTTAATTTCTTTGTTTCCTTTTTTAATGATTTCATTTACTTATTTATTATTAGAGAGGGGGAGAGAGAGGGAGAAAGAGAGGGAGGGGAACATCACGTGTGGCTGCCACCCGTGCACCCCCTACTGGGGACCTGGCCTGCAACCCAGGCATGTGCCCTGATTGGGAATCGAACTGACGACCCTTTGGTTCATAGGCCTGCAGTCAATCCACTGAGCTACACCAGCCATGGTGGAAACCTAGATCATCTTATTAACCAATGTCACCCCGATACATTTAATTTAAAAATAAATGAAATAAAAAAATAAAGAACATTACTTGCTGCCGCAAAGGGTAGGAGCTCCTTCTTTCTTTCTGCTGCATAGTATTCCATTGAGTAAGTGTGCCGTGGTTTTTTGACCCATTCATTTACTGATGGGCACCTAGGTAAGCTTCCAGCGCTTGGCTATTGCAGATTGTGCTGCTACGAACATTGGGGTGCATAGGTTCTTTTGGATTGGTGATTCAGGGTCCCGAGGGGAGGCGGGAGGGAATTTCAGGGGAAATTCGGGGGGAAAGGGGAAGGGTTTACAGGAAAACAGTATAAAAGACACATGAACAAAAACTCAAGGTCGGGTGGCAATGGGAGGGAGGGGGGAGGGCTGGGTGGGTGGGCTAGGATGAGAGTAAAAGACAGAAAACTGTACTTGGACAACAATTAAAAGTACAAAAATAAATAACGTTCCTTGCAAGAAAGATCTAATGGTGATGAATTCCCTCATTTTTTCCTTTGTCTGAGAATGCATTCATTTCCCTTTCACTCTTGAAACACAATTTCATGAAGTACAGAATTCTTGACGGGTAGTTTTGCTTCTCTAAATATGTTGGATATTTCATTGTACCCTCTTCTTGCTTGTTTCGTACTATGAGCTCATTGTTTAGGCTCCCCAGCGCAAAATTCTATGGTAAAATTCTGAACCCCAAGGTAATCATGGTAGGAGGTGAGGCCTTGGAAGGTGATTAGGTCATGGGGGTGGAACCCACATGAATCACATTAGTTGTTTTTTTTTTTTTCTTTAGAGAAAAGGCTCTCCAGAGAGTTTCTTACCCCATTCTAGTACGTGACTGACAATAGAATGACAAGTCTGCAACCCAGAAGAGGGACTTCACCCCACCATGCTGGACCCCTGATCTCAGACTTCCAGCTTTCAGAGCTGTGATAAATAAATGGTTCTTGCTTTTCAACCACCCAGTCTGTGGTATATTGTTAAGAGCAAAACAAATAGACTAAGACGCTTTTTTCTGATAAGGAGTCAGGTGCCATTTTTATCTTTCTTTCTCCACACACAAGTTATTTCTATTTTCCTCTGGCTTCTTTCAGAATATTTCATTTACCTTTGATTTCTGTAGTTCAAAATGATTTCCTTAAGAGAAATGTTTGCCAATTATCCTGCTTGACATTGTCTAGATTCTGAATCTGTGGTCTGGGATTTGACATTAATTTGGAGGAATGATCAGCCATAAGTTTTTTCAAATATTTCTTTTGTTACTTGCTTTCTCCAGCTTTTGGTATCCCACGTACACTTATGTTGCACCTTTTGAGGTTGGCCCATAGTCTTTGAATATTTTGCCTTCTTTTTCAGTGTTTATTCTGTTTAGTTTCTTTGGTTTTTCAGGGTTATGGAGATATTCGCATGCTCGGATACGTTCTCTTCTACCACGTTCAGTCTACTAATAAGCAAGTCAAAGGCATTCTTTATTTGTGTTGCAATGTTTTTCATTCGTAGCATTTTTTTCATTCTTTCCTAGGATTTCCATATCTGCTTGCTTTGCCCATCTGTTCTTGCACGCTGTCTGTCGACTTTATCAGAACAGCCCTTAGCTACTAATCATAGTTGTTTTAAGTCCCTGGTCTAATAATTCCAACATCCTACCACGTCTGGTTCCGATGCTTGCTCGTGCCATCAAGATTGTGTTGTTTGCCTTTTAGTTTGGCTAGCAGTTTTTCTTGATAGCGAGGCGTGCCATACAAAGTAGAAGGAACATAGATCTTACATACATACATAGATACATAGATCTTGATCGATGTAGTGGTGAGGTGTGAGGGTAGGGCAAGCATTCTGCCATCCCACGATTAGGTCTAAGTCTTTTAGCAATCTAATGCCTGTGGACGGTGAACCTCACAAGTGTTTCTCGGTATTTCTGTCCCCTTCTCCCACCCTCCGTACCTCCTTAGCTGGAACAGGATGGCTAGAGTGGGTTGGAAGTGGGCTACTGTGAGGTGTTTTCCTCCTCCCATGTGGAAGGCTAGAGGTGACTGAAGTTGCGTATTTTCTTTCCCTCAGATTAGTTAAGGCACGATAAAACCCCAGCAGGTTAGACGCTGATTAACATCTCCTCGGACAGGTCTTATTAAGATTTAAATACTCTGGCATATTTCACAATAGGTTCCCTTCCCTCCTGCTGGATGTATGAGGGATTTTTTTTCAGTGATGTGTGCTATAAAAATCTAGTTGGGCTCCTGAGCATAAAACTCGCAAAAGCCAGTGAAAGAAAACTGCCACACGATCTCACTTATATGTGACATCTAATAAACAAGGTAAACTGACGAAAAAAATAGAAACAGAGGTGTGGATGCATGGAACAGACTGACAGCTGTCAGGGTGGGGACGGGAGACTGGAGGAAAGATGTTGAAGGGATTAGACAAATAACACACGTGGGTGACCCATAGAAATGGACAATGACGTGGTGACGGCCTGGGGGAGGGGGAGGCGGGGACTAGGTGGAGGTGGGCAAAGGGGGACAAAGTGGGGACACGTGTGATAGCGTAAACAATGAAATATAATAAGAAAAAGACTGCTACAGTGCCACTTTGGTTTCTTCCCTCTAAATCAATAGGTCAAAAACAGAGTGACTATGCTGGCTGATGTGGTTGCTCCTGACCACTAAGGAGAAATTGGACTGCTCCCATACAGTGGCGGTAAGAAGTAGGTGTGGAATAGGGAAGAGCTTAGGGCCTCTCTTAGTATTACCACGCTGTGTGACTAAATCGATGAAAGACAACAACCCAGCCCATGCAGTACTACCAACGGCCTAAGATCTTTCAGAGTGAAGGTTCAGGTCACCTAGTGAAACAACTAATCACAATCAGGTGAGGCACTTGCTGAGGTCAAAGTAATATGGAGAAGAGTGAAAGAGGGTAGTAACAAATACCAGACAAAACCATGGGGCCAGTTGCAGGAATTAGGACGGTGATTGTCATGAGGATTTCTTCCTGGTTTTGCTTTGAATGTGCCTGTGTGATGAAGCAAATGTCATTGCTTTTCACCTCTTATCCCCTCTTTATGTAACATAGGGTGTACTGACTTTGTATCATTTAATATTCTTAGTTTTTACATGATAGTATTTAAGTTATGGGACATTAAGGGAAGGAAATATCACACAAGGACTTTTTATAACCTCTTCTAGCGAAATGGGAAGTGGTTGTACGCAGGTTATTTGTGTGATGGTACATAGAAGTATGGCCTTGTTGTTGACTTCATTTTGAGTAGCCTCCGGCAATCATCAAACTACCATGTAAATGCTTCTACCAGTTTGTGAACCTAACACTTTCTGCTTTAGGTAAGTGGATATCAACTGTGTTCTCGGTCTCAGATTTCGGGGGGTGGTTTTCAATGAAACGAGTTTCTAAAGATGTTTAATTATAGCTGGCAGACAATATTATACTACTTTCAAGTGTGCAACACAGTGATCAGACGTGTACATAACTTAAAAGGGGATCACCCCAAGTAATCATAATTACTTATGAAAGTAGAATGCTCTCACCCTAGGATCAGGAAGAAGAAGATGAGGATGTCCAATCTCACCAATCCTATTCAAATTGCACTAGAGGATGCAGTCCGTGGACTACGACAGAGAGAGAGGGAGAGACAGAGACAGAGACAGAGAATGAGAGAGGGAGAAGAAGGAAGGCCAAAAAAGGAAGAAAGAATTGGCATTCAAACTAGAAAGCAGGAAGTAAAACTCCCTTTATTTACAGGTAAAATGATCTTGTGCATAGGGAACCTAAGGAAATCCATAAAACTATCAAACAAACTAATAAACAAGTTAAGCAGTTTACCAAACACAAGATCGATATACAAAAATCTACTTTATTTTTTCATACATTTGCAATAAACAGACTTAAGCATTCAGAGATAAACTTTACAAAGCAAGTGCTCACCTCATGCCCTAAAACCTACACAAGATTGTTGACAGAAATTAAAGACCTGAATAAACAGAAAAACTGTTAGGGTGGTGGGTGACGCAGCCCATGAAAGGATTCACAAAGAGAAGAAACTGTAGAGAGTAAAGATGTCATTCACTCCTCAAGAAAGCAGAGGGGCATGGTGTGGAGAGACACATCAGCATTAAGGGGTGGGGGCTTTGAGCTTTTATTGGACTATCATTACGATGACCAGCAGTTGTGTTAAAAAAGATTGGGGGTTGCTGTTGTCTGGCCCTGGGCTGTTGGAGCCTAGAAACACGAAGCTGCAGGGAGGGGTTCCAGTGTTATCTCCTGCCTGTGGCTGTAGGGAGCGGTTAGTCAGGCACCTTCCAGTCCTTGCTTCTGGTAATTTCCAGTCCTGGGCTCAGAAGCTCCGAAGAGTAAAATGGCAGTCGTGTTTAGCAAGGTCATAGGCCTGCTAGGCAAATGGTGTCACAGTAGCAAGTGGGGCTGGCTTTGTCCTTTCCAAAGCCATGCCCTCTTCGCCAATCAAAAGGTGTAACGTCGTTAGATGACAATACTTCCCTCAAATAACTTACAAACGTAATGCAACCTCATTCAGAATCCCAGCTGACTTTTTGTATGATTTTACAAACTGACTCTAAGTGTGTCTGGAATTGTGAGGGACCCAGAATAGCCAACAATCCTGGAAAAAAAAAATAAACCAAAGTAGGAGGACTCACATATCCTGGTTGAAAAACCTCCTACAAAGCAATGGTAACTCAAGCCAGTGTGGTACTGGACCAAACAGACAGATATATAGAAAATGGGGTGGAACTGGAAGCATGGAAAGCAACCCAGACCTCCAAAGTCAACTGATAGTCCAAAAGTCGCCAAAAGAATAGTCTTTTTAACAAATGGTGTTGGGATAGCCATGGGAAAAAGAAGGAAGTCGGAAACTAACACCGCATATAAATGTAAGAGCTGAAACAATAAAACACTGAGAAAACAGCATTGGAGTGAATGTTTACAACTTTGGATTCAGCAAATAATTCTTATATGTGACACCAAAAGCACGCGGAATGAAAGAAAAATAGATAAATTAGAATTAATCCAAATTAAAACATTTGTGATCAAGGAACACCCACAATAAAGTGAAAACACAACCCACAAATGGGACTACTGGTAGCTATTTGAGGTTAAGGTATCTATCTGATAAGAGACACGTCAAGAACACATAAAGAACACAGACACGAAAAAGAAATAATTTTTTAAATGTCAAGAGCATCTGAATGGGTATTTAGCCATGGACAATGTACAAATGTTCAGTAAACACATAAAAAGACGATTAATCATTAGTTACTAAGGAAATGCAATTCAAACCCACAATGAATTCCATGTTCCATGCACAAGGATGGCTACTGTCAAAAAGTCAGATCAGAAAAAGTGTTGGTGAGGTGTGGAAGACGAAAGTCTCGTACACTTCTGGCAGGAATTTAAAATGGCGCAGCTATTTTGAAATAGTCTTGCAGTTCTGTTGCAGGAGATGGCACAGGGAGAATCCTGAGACTGTGCTTACTGTTGCTGGGCAGCAGCTAGCGTCCTGGGTGCCAGGTGACACCTTTTAACACTGAGGTAGCAGCTAGGAATGAGTGGCCAGAAGGGAAATGAAGGCAGGGCCCTCGCCCTTACAATCCAACAGAGAACTTCATACAGGAGGCTCAGAGCAAAAGCTCACACAAGGACCCAGTAATCCTGAGCCTGGCCCGACAAGGTTGCCAGGCATCCCTAACAACACGAGTAAACTACTATGGGGGGCGGGGAGGGCAGGATAGGGAGAAGCCCTCAGAAGTCTGTGAGCCAGTATCATCTCCACTCTCCGGGAAAAGGAAAACCTTGAGACAGTTTACTCATCCATCCCTAGGCCTGGAAGAGAGAAGGGGAGGGGGACTACAGTGCTCCAAAGAAAAAGCCCATAAACAACTTTGGTCAATCACCTGCCTTCCATCCCGGACAAAATGAGAAAATAGAGTCTGAAGCAAGATAAGGATTCTGGCTAACAGACCCCCACCCACACCTACGTTTAGGCGGGCAGTCGGAGCTCCACGGAGAACTGGCAACACCTTGACCTGTCAAACAAAATGTAACTCCCTCCCCTCCATCCCCGCCAACTGTGTAAGTCCTCAGAACAAAGGACTCGCCCTCTTCTCTTGGCTTGTGGCTCTCTTGCCTCCCAGGGCCCAGGCCCTGGCCACCCAGTTTTGGCCACCTGGGAGCTGGCCACTGAGGCCTCAGGCCACCCTCAGTGCAGCTACCCTTGCTTTTGCCCTCCCATTCACTAATAAACTTTGCTTGCACCCGTAGGCTCGCTCACCCGTGATTCTTTACTGCGTTGCCGAGAAGAACCAGGGTTTCTCCAGTAATGGTTCCTGAAGGAATTAAACAGCAAGTTAAAATTATGACCCAGAAATTTCACTCTCGTAGTTTTTAAAGCACATGTCCTCACAAAAATTTGTATACAGGTATTTATTACTGCATTATTCATAGAAAGAGCCAAAAGGTGGAAATAACCTAAATGTCCATCAGGGACTATTAGAAAAACAACTGTGGGCCCTGGCTGGTGTAGCTCAGTGGATTGAGCGCGGGCCTACGAACCAGAGGATCGGGGTTCGATTCCCCAGTCAGGGCACATGCCTGGATTGCAGGCCGGTTCCCTGCAGGCCAACTCCCAGCAGGGGACGCACGAAAGGCAACCATACATTGATGTTTCTCTCCCTCTCTCCTTCCCCTCTAAAGATAAATAAATAAATAAAATCTTTAAAAAAAAGAAAAAGAAAAACAACTGTGGTACATGCATAAGTGAAATATTATTCAGATATGAAAGGGAATGAGGTACTGATACGCATAGGACTAGGACAAACCTTAAAGACACACTAAGTGAAAGAAGCCAGTCGCAGAAGACGATATTTTCTATCATTCCATTCATTAGAAATCCCTAAATAGGGGAATATGTGGAGACAGGATGTTGATTAGTGGCGACTTAGGGCTGAAGGGCAGGAGGGGTTAGTGGGACATGCATGCTTCTGAGGTGATGAAAATGTTATAAAATTCACTGTGGTGGTGATTGCATGTGTGTGTGTGTGTGTGTGTGTGTGTGTACAGTAAAAGGCTTTAGCTATACACTTAACATAGGCAAATCGCATGGCATAGGAATTGTTCCCCCCAAAAAGCCACTTAAAAAAAGCCCATATGACCCTCACAGGTGTGGCTCTGTTGGTTGGGCATTGTTCCACAAAGCCAAAGGTCGCCAGTTCGATTCCCGGTTTGCCTAATAGATGTTTCTCTCTCACATAGATGTTTCCCTCCCTCTCCCTCCCTCTCCTTCCCTCCCCCTCGCTCTGAAAAAGTAATTATGAATTAAAATCTTTTCCTAAAAGGCCCATTTGTTCACAGTAAACTTTTTCCCTAGAGATAAATAAAATCATATGTCCGCAGACTTGTAGATGAATGTTTATAATGGCTTAATTTGTAATAGACAAGAACTGGGCTACACAACAATACAAAGAAGCGAACTGCCAATCTGTACTTCTCCATCTCTTCCCCTTCCTCACCCAGTGCCCCAGGCCCACTCTACTCTGGCAACCGCCAGTCTACTCTCTTTACCAATGAGGCAGTTTCTGTTTTGTGTGTTTGTTTATATTTATATTGTTCTTTAGATCCCATGTATCACTGAAATTATATCACGTCCGTCCTCCTCTGCCTGCCCTATTTCACTAAGCATAGTACCCCCTAGACACATCCACGCTGGCGCAATTGCTAAGATTTCGTTTTTTATGACTGAGCAACATTCCATTGTATATATGGATCACTGCTTGTTCACCCACTCATCTATGAATGGCCACTGAGGCTGTTTCCAAATCCTGGCTATTGTAAACAACACTGCAACAAACACAGGGGTGCACATATTCTTTTGCATTAGTGTTTTGGGTTTCTTTGGGTATACACCCAGAAGGAGGAATCACTGAGTCATAAGGCTGTTCCATTTCTAATTTTTTAAAGGTACATCCGAACTGTTTTCCACAGTGGCTGCACCAGTCTGCGTTGTTCCCACCAACAGTGCGAAAGAGTTCCCCTTCCTCTACCTCCTCGCCAGCACTTGGTGTTTGTTGATTTCTTGATGGTAGCCATTCTGCCGAGTGTGGCGTGATCTCTCGTGATGGATTTAACTTACATTTCTCAGTGTGTCACCAGGTAGAGGCGAGTGGTGTTCGCCAGGTTGATGCAGATTCAAACTCGGTGCCAGCACTAGGTAGGTCTGAGGCCACTCAACAAAAGCCTCAGGGTATATATACCAAGGCCAGTTGCAGGCACCGGGGGCCAGGGCACCTTTGTGGTAGGGCAGGCTCTCAGGGAGTCATCAGGGTGGGGACAGCAGAGTTCACCAGGCTGAAAGGTTTGGTCTTGTGGAGGGAGGGCTCTGCACAGGAATGGTGGAGTTGTTGGGCATGGGAGGGAAAAATGGCCCCTGTCCCAAATGCACACAACTCAGTCTTTTCCTGCTCGTCTCTGCCACCCAGAGTCTGCCCAGACCTCCTTGACAGCCTTCCAAGAAAGTCTGCACCATGGGCCCTGCCTGGCCACAGGCAACAGACTCCTCCAGGAGGTGTGAGCTCAGCAGAGTGGGGCCACAGGGAGTAAGGAGGGTGGGGCTCGTTCACTCCCCCAGGCTGATGCTCTATGGAGGGGTGTGCTCCATTCAGGGAAGATGACATCTTTGAATGGTGTGGGAGAGGGGCTCAGCACAGGGACCTTGGTGGCTGTCCCTCCAGCCCTCCCCCAACAGCCACACAACCCAGTGTCTCCTCCTACGATTCCAGTTCACTCTGAGCCACCTTCCCTCTGCTGGAGCCCGGGTTGAGTGGCTACAAATGAGATATTGCGTGCTGGCCCTTTAAGAGGGTGACTGGGCGTCAGCAGACTGCTGTCCTCCTGGGGGGACAGAATCCCCACTGACCCACTGATTTTCCTGTGTGCGGATGTTATGTCAGCACCTCTTTCCAGCTCTGATGCTCCCGGCTGGGGAGCCTGGTGTGGGGTTCAGACCCCTCTCCCCTCAGGGAGGAGCTTTGCAGGGGAAACACCTCTCTTGGAGTTCTCAGCTGTGGCACGTGGCTGCAGGGCCAGCACTTTTTGCTTCTCTGCTGTTCCTACCGGCCTAGATGGGGCTCCTCCTATAAATCTCTGGCTAGAAGACTTCTGTTCACCCAGCCTTCAGCTGGTTATTCAGGACGACTGTTCTGTATTTTAGTTGCCAATCCAGTTTGGTCCTGGGAAGAAGTGAGTGTGACTTCCACCTACTCTGCCGCCCTCTTGGATCTCCCCTGTTGTTTTCCTATTTCACCCGTGTCTGGCCTAATTTTTGTTATTTCCTTCCTTCCGTTAGCTTTGGATTTAGTTTTTCTCTTTTTTCTTTTGTTTTGTTTTAGTTGGGGAATCTGTCTGTGGATTTGAGATCTTCCTTTTTGTAGGAAGTACCTTTCACTATACATACCCCTCAGGGCACTGCTCTCACTGCACCCTGTAAGTTCTGTCTGGCCTGTTATGCTTTTGTCATTTGACTAAACATACTGTCTAAATTCCATTTTGATTTCTTTTTTAACCACTGGTTGGTTAACGGTGCATTGTCTGATTTCTACCTATTTGTGTATTTTCCCGATGTCCTTCTATTTTTATTTGATTGGTGGAGGACTCTTTTACACCTCCGTCCTCCCCCTCCCCCAACCCTGCATGTCCTTATGTTATTGATTGTGGTTGGAAAAGCTCCTTTATATGATTTCAAATTTTCAAATTTATCTGAAAATCTAGATTTTCAGATCTAGAGTATGATATAACATATGGTCTATCCTGGAAAATGAGCCACGTGCATGCGAGGGGAAAAAATGTTCCTGTATTTTGCTGTAGTTGGGGACCCTGTTCTCTACGTGTTTGTTGGGGCCAACTGGCTTAGAGTGTTCTGGAAGGCTATTTTTCCTTAGGTGCCTTTTGTCTAGTTGTCCCATCCACTACTGAAATTGGGCTATTGAGGTCCTCTAGCATTTTTGTGCAACTGCGTGTTTCAACCTTCATTAATTTCAATGTTTGCTTTGTCTATTTTGAAATTCTGGTTTTTGGGGCATGTCTTTTTATAATTTCTATAGCCTCTTGGTGACTTGACCCTTTTATAAAGATATAATAATCTCTTTCTTTTTCTCATATAGCAGTCTTACAATGATGTCTACTTCGATATTGACATAGCCACCCAAGTCTATTTGGATTACAATGTGTATGGAATATAATTTTCCACCCTTTCGGTTTCAGTCTACGTGTGTCCTTGGATCTAAAGTACTTCTCCATTAGAAAGTATATGGTAGGGGCACTTTTAAAACCCATTCCAACAACCTTTGTCATTTGTTTAGGGAGTTAAATCCATGTACAATTAAGGTATATATTAAGGTGGGGAAGGGCCTCCTCTTTCCTATTTAGTTATGTGTTTTCTGTATGTCTTGTAGTTCATTGGTCTCTTGTGGCCACCACGCTGTCGTCTTCTTTGTGTTTACAGTAGTTCTCCTTATTTGCAGTTTTACTCTGCATGGTTCCATTTATCCATGAACTGCAGTCTGACAACATTACATGGAAAATTTTATGAACAAGTAATAAGTTTTAAATTGTGTATTAACCTTAATAGAATGTAAAGTCTTACATGACCCATTTTACCCCCAACTCAGGACACGTTAGATAACTACTATAAATACATGAACAAAACCACACATGACTATACATATTGAGAGCCCAAGGTACGGGATTATCAAATGATGGCAAAAAAAAAAATTCGTATCCAACATAATAGTTTGCCTTTTGCCTTTTAAAATTGGACTCGTACAAACTGGGGGCCCTGAAAAGGGCAATAAGCAGCTGAGTGAAACTGGTTGCTTTTGTGTAAAAACAAAACAAACAAACAAAAATCACGCAGCTCTTTTTCGGGCCTCCTCCCCTCAAACACCATAGGAAACAGAAGACGATATAATATGTGAAAAAGAAATATTCTACATTTTTGGCCTGCCTGGGATGGCTCATCTGGTTCAAGCGTCGTCCCGTTACTGAAAGCTTGTGGGTTCGATCCCTGGTCAGGGCACATTCCTATAATACATTTTGAGTTTGATCCCCAGTCTGCCTACATACCATCCCTGGTCCAGGTGCATATGGGAAGGCAGCCGATTGATGCCTCTCTCTCACACTGATGTTTCTCTCTCTCTCCCTTCCTCTCTTTCTAAAAGCAGTGAAAAAAAAATACCGTACGCCTTCAATGGGAGCACGAAGTAGACAAACACTCTAGCAATATGGATTATTGACACTAGATTAAAAAATCATCCATGTCAAGTGAGGGCAAGATTCCCCAGAGCTGGCTGGTAAATCTCTGAAAGCAGGGCATCTAAACGTGCATCGGCTGTGCCCATCCACTCCGCTTAGGATTCGGAGGTGTCATTACTGTCTCCTTTGGACATTATACCATTTCTTGACAACTGCGTGTCAAAACTTCTGAAATGTCACAGATTTCACCCTACTGTAAGCTAACAATTTGTTTTGACACAGATGCTGGAAGAAGATATAGGACTCCGGAGTCACACGGAAAAGGTGGTTTATTACTCATGCCACAGTGGGCAGCATGAACTTCTTTGCACTGGTCCCCAAATGTCCCCAAGTCCCATGATAAGAAGATAAGAAGATAGGAAGTACTGCAGGTGTGCATGATATGCACAAAGTGAGTTTGCATTGCGGTGTAGGAAACGCCAACATTTCATTTACTTTATTTTATTATTTTGTTTTAGAGGAATGGTGTAGTGTATTAGTTTTCTGTTGTGGCCATGACGAATGACCTACAAACTGCGGCCATTCTTTGTCTCGCACTTTTCTAAGTGAGCAACCTGGTGGGCTTGACCGGGTCTTCTGCTCAGGGACTCGCAAGGCTGTCATCCAGATGTCAGCTGGGCTGTGTTCTCATCTGGCGCCCAGGTCTCTCTTCCAAGCTCATTCAAGGATATTGGTAGAGTTCATTCCTTATAGTTACAGAACTGAGTTCCTAGTTTCTTGCTGACTGTTGGCTGGTGGTAATTTCAGCTTCCAGAAGCCACCCTCAGGTTCTCACCACTTGGCCCCCAAATCTTTGGAATTTCCTGTGTGTGTCTTCCCCTGTCTCTGACCTCTGGATCCCAATTTAAAGGACTCACGTGATAGGTCAGGTCCACCTGAATAAGGTCCCTTTCTTAAAGTTAACTGTGCCGGGACCTCATGATAGGAGTAAAATCCATCACGGGCAGAGTCCTGGGGATTATGCAGGGTGTGTACACCAGGAGGCTGGGGACCTTGGGCCCCATCTTAGAATTCCACCCAACATAGAGAAGTTTAGCGATGCACTGCAGGAGCAAGAGGACAGCGCACCCAGGTCCACCCATGGGGGAAACTCCAATATTTTTAAAAGGCCTTTTAACAAACCTCCTCAGAGGGAAACACTATCTCTATTATCCCGAGCAGCAAACAACTCTGCCCCAGGGGAAAACATTATCTGTATTTTCTTCCAAGGCTGCTAGTTACTACCATTCGCATTGAAGAAACAGTTTGGAAACAAACAAATGACCAAACAAACAAAACAGCTAATGCCTCTGACCAAAACTCAGGGAGGAATAGGAAACCTATAAAGAACTGTTTCCCAACAATGTCAAGGTACTTCTAAGATTTATATGGCAATACATAGGACTTAGGATATCCAAAACTATTTTGAATACGAATACGAATGCTGTAGGGCTTATACTGACCGCCAGGTTGCAAGACATTTTACGAAGCTGCGAAATTTAAGAAAGGGTGGCCTTGGCACACAGATCAATCTAGCAGAAGCAAGAATACAGAAATACACCCACACGGACAGTCCATTGATTGTCAACCAAGGTGCAAAGCCAGTTCAGTGGGGAACAAACGCATAGTGTTCTCAGGAGCTGGTGCTGGAACAGTTGGACACCCATAAGTCAAAAGAAATGACTGTTAAACCTTACCTTACGCCACATGCAAAAACCAGCCAGAAACTGACATTAGACCTAAGTAGTAAGACCTAACACTGTAACATTTCTAGAAGAAAGGGGAGGACAAAAGTCAAGTGAAATTGGATTGGGGAAAAAATATTTTAAATAGGTCACGAAAAGCATAAAGTATAACAAATAAAATCAACAAATTGGGCTTCCTTTCCTTCAAACTAAAATAATTTGTTCTAATAAATACACTTTAGGAAAAGGAAGGATAACACAGAATGTGGAAAATATCTGCAAAAATACACCCATCCGGGGTCCTGTAGTTCCAATATATAAAGCGCATTTTCAAACATGAAAAACATACATTGAAACAAATGAAATGACAGCACAACAACCCAAAAGCTGTGGGACACAGGAAACAATCCCAACGGGGAAATTCATAGCATTGCAACCCCATCTCAAAAAAAAAAAAAACAAAAACAAGAAAAAGCTCAAATAGACAATCTAACTTCATACTTAAAGGAACTTGAAAAACAACAACAAAGCCCAAAGTCAGTAGAAAGAAGGAAATAATAAAGATCAGAGGAGAAATAAAAACNATAGCATTGCAACCCCATCTCAAAAAAAAAACAAAAACAAGAAAAAGCTCAAATAGACAATCTAACTTCATACTTAAAGGAACTTGAAAAACAACAACAAAGCCCAAAGTCAGTAGAAAGAAGGAAATAATAAAGATCAGAGGAGAAATAAAAACAGACTCTAAAAAAATGATACAAAAGGTCAGGGAATCCAAGAGCTGGTTCTTTGAAAAGATAAACAAGATTGACCGACCTTTAACCCGACTTATTAAGAGGAAAAGACAGAGGACCCCAATAAATAAAATCAGAAAGAAAGAGGAGAAATAGCAACAGACACCAAAGAAATACTAAGGATTGTGAAAAAAATATTAGGGACAACTCTCTGCCAACAAACCGGACAACCTGGATGAAATGGGTAAATTCGTAGAAACATAACATCTTCCAAAACTGTATCAGGAAGAATCAGAGAATCTGAGTAGACAGATTACACCTGTTGAAATGGAATCACTAATAAAAAACAACAACCAAAAAACCCTCCCACCTAACAAAAAAAGCCCAGGACCGGATGGCTTCACGGGTGAATTTTTACCAAACATTCTGAGAAGAACTAACACCTCTCCTCCTCAGACTATTTCAAAAAATTCAAGAGGAGGGAGGTCCCACAAACTCATTTGACGAGGCCAACGTTATCCTAATGTCCAAAACCAGATAAAAACACTGTGAACAAAGAAACTTACAGGCCAATATCTCTGATGAACATCCATGCTAAAATCCTCCACAAAATATCAGCAAAGTGAATACAGTAATACATCAAAAAGATCATACACCACGATCAAATGGGATTTATCCTGGGAACGCAAGGTTAGCAAAACATTCCACAAAACAATAAATGTGATTCACCACATAAACAAAATGAAGGATACAAACCACATGATCATATTAATGGATGCAGGAAAAGCATTTGATAAAATCCACCACCCGTTTATGATAAAAAGTCTCAGCAAAGTGGAATTAGAGGGCACGTACCTAATCATAATAAAGGCCATACATGACAAACTCACTGCCAGCATCATACTCAACGAGCTAAAATGACAAGCATTCCCCTCAAGATCGGGAACAGGATAGGGATGTCCCCTTTCACCTCTCTCATTCACATAGTACTGGAAAACCTAGCCACAGCAAGCAGACAAGAAGAAGAAATAAAAGGCATCCAAATTGAAAAGGAAGGAGTACAGCTCTCTGTACTGGCAGATGACAAGAGAGTATCCCAAAGTATCTTTGGGATACTGTACACATCTCTGTACTGTACACATATCTGTACTGTACATCTCTGTGTACAGTATCCCAAAGATACTTTGGGATACTCTCTTGTCATCTGAGATGTACACATCTCTTGTCACAGAGATGTGTACAGTATCCCAAAGATGCCACCAAGAAAGTACTAGAACTGGTAAAGGAGTCCAGCAAAGCAGCAGGAAACAAAATTGATATCAAGAAATAAGTTGCATGTTTATATGCCAACAACGAAGTAACAGAAGGGGAAATTAGGAAAACAATCCCATTCACAATTGCTTCAAAAAGGACCAAATACTCGGGAATAAACCTAACCAAGGATGTAAAAGACCTCCACTCAGAAAACTATCCATGACACTGAAGAAGGAGACTGGAGAAGATACAAATAAGTGGAAGCACATACTGTGTTCCTGGATAGGGAGAATTAACATCCTTAAAATGTTCATACTACCCAAAGCAATCTATAGATTCAACACAACTCCTGTCGAGATTCCAATGACGTATTTCACAGAACTAGAACAAATATTCCAAAAATGCACACGGAACCTAAAAAGGCTCCACGTAGCAACAGCGATCCTGAGAAAGAAGAACAAAAATGGAGGAATCATGCTACCTAACACGAAACTCTATTATAAGGCCGTCGTAATCAGAACAGCATGGTACTGGTATAAAAACAGACATGTCAATCAATGGAACAGAATAGAGAACCTAGAAACGACCCCACCCCTTTACAGTCAATTGGTATTTGAGAGAGGAAGCAGGCACATACAACGGGCCTATTGATAGTTTATTCAATAAATGGTGTTTAGAAAATTGGACAGATATGTGCAGCAAAATGAAGGTAGACGGCCTTCTTACACAGCACAAGAATAAATTCAGAATGGATTGAAGACTTAACTGTTAGAACCAAAACCATAAAAATCCTAGACAAAAACAAAGGCAGCAAAATCTCAGATACCACTCATAGCAATAGTGTATCAGATATATCTCCCCAGGCAAGGCAAACAGGAGAACGAAATACGCAAATGGAACCACAACGAGCTAAAAGTTTTTGCACGGCAAAGGAAAACATCAACAAAATAAAAACACGATCCACAGAATGGGAAACATATTTGCCAATACATCCGATAAGGGGTTAATGTCAAAAATTCATAAAGATCTTAGAGAACTCAATACTGCCCCCCCAAACAACAACAAACAACCCAATCAGAAAACGGACAAAGGACCTGAATAGGCACTTCTCCAAAGAGGACCTACAGATGGCCCAGAGACATAGGAAGAGATGATGAATGTCACTAATCATCAGAGAAATGCCAACTAAAACCACGATGAGACACCATCTCACAGCTGTCAGAATGGCTATCGTCAATGAATCAACAAGTGACAAGTGCTGGTGAGGATGTGGAGAAAGGGGAACCCCTCTGCACTGTTGGTGGGAATGCAGACTGGTGCAGCCACTATGGAAAGCAGCATGGAGATGCCTCAAAAAATTAAAACATGCATCTGCCATTTGATCCAGCCATCTCACTTCTGGGAACAGGTCCTAAGAAATGCAAAACGCTAATTCAAAAGAACATAACCATCCCTGCATCCATTTCAGTATTATTTACAACTGCCAAGCTCAGGAAGCAGCCCAAGTGTTCATCAGTAGATGAGTGGATGCAACCACGGGACATTTACCCAGTGGAATACTACTCGGCCAATTAAAAGAAGACAGTTTTAACCTTTGTGTTGGTACTGACGAACCTGGAGAATTTTAGGCTAAGTGAAATAAGCCATCCAGAGAACAACAAATAGCATATGATTTCACTCATATGTGGACACACTGAGCTAACAAGCAAAAGAGAGACAGACATAGATAGAGAGCAGGCTGACAGCTAAGGGGGTGAGGGTAAGGGGTGGGGGTATTGAGCAAAAGGAAAAAAGGACTCATGGACATGGACAACAGTGTGGTGATTGCAGGGGGTGGGGTGTCTAAGGGGACTCCGTGGTAATGGAGAACAGATACCATAAAAGAATTCTTTCTGGAAGAAAATAAAATGCTTGAGAAAGAGAAAACAAAAATCAGTAACACGAAAACAACAGCACAATTACTTACAATGGGCCAATATTTGAGCACAAAGTTCACCCGCTGAGATAAAAGGATGGCAATTAAGCCCATGAGAAGATGCTCAACATTATAAGCAATTAGGGCCATGCTAATGAAAACTAAAATGATATACCACAACACGTGTACTCCAGAATGGCTCCAAGTAAAATGACTGACCATAGCAAGGGTCCATGAGTGTGTGGTAAAAGTCTAAGTGGTTTGGCACATTTGCAGACACCTGGTCAGTTACTTGCAATGTGAAGCACACTTGCCATCCTGCTGCTCTTGAGTTTTCATCTAAGGTAAATGAAAGCATACAACCAAAGACCGGTGCGTGGATATTCATAGCGGCCCTACTTGTAATAGTCGAAAACTGGAAACAACCCAAATAAAACCACACACTGAAATACGGCACGACAGCAAAAAGAAATGAATCATTGCTTAAAATGCCAGCATGGGTAATTCTCAAAATAATTACGTTGTGTTAAAAAAAAAAGACAAACCAGAGAATATAGTATATGATTCCACTTCCATAAGATTCGGCAAAATGCAAGTTAATCTCTAGTGAGAGACAGCAAATCAGCGGTTGCCTACGGATGGGGTGAGGTGGGTAGGGAAGAAAGCAATACACAGGAGAAGAAGGAAACTCTGGAAAGTGATGGTTGCGGCCACTATTTTGATTGTGATCAGGGCTTCATGAGTACCCACAGATGGGCCTTTTTCAGTGTAAGACACACAAAAAAACATGGAATCAAAGATCTCTGGAAAGCATACTCTATGCCTTGAAAATTCTCTGACAGTTTATTAGCCACTTAGCTTTTCTTTAAAGTGAATAATAAATCAGACTCTTCGAAACATATTTTTGACTTGCTTTTTTATTTTTTCGATTGCAATTGGCGTTCATTCATATTATTCCGTATTAGTTTCGGGTGTGCAGCGTAGTGCTCAGACACCTTGTTAGACACTTTACAAAGAGTTTCCCCCGATACTTCCGGTACCACCTGGCATCATACATTCTATTGGTCTATTTTAATGTGCATTGCCTTTTTTGTACTTGGGGTCATATTTCCCAATGATTACTTCAGATGCTATCCATGTACTTTTTTCTTCACTGCTAGTAATGTTTTTTTCTCTCCTGATTTACTGGTATCTTACTCTATCTATTGAACATAGACACACCAAAAAGAGGTTTTTACTAGAGCGTCGATCATTCTCAGTATAAGCTGGCAGTTCAATCACTAAAGCATGGATTGTTTGCCACTTAAGAAGGGCAACAAATACGCGCCATTTTCTCCCGTCAGTTTTTTTGTTTTTGTTTTTGTTTTGTTTTGTTTTGGTCCACCTTGGAGTCTGAAATGGAGAAAAGTGCAATTAAAGCACTCAGATTGCCAACACTGGTAAATGTATACACACTGTAAGACTAACACAGGAATCTTCTGCCCTGCTCCTCTACAGGCAGGGCTCCCTCGGGCATGACTTTAAATGAGATCCGAGGATCTTCTCTCCCTGTTCAGCTCCGGTGCAGCTACCAGAAGAGCAGAGAGGCATTCAAGGTATAAACCAGTCTATTCCTCAGGGGGGAAAAATAGCTACTCACACTTATCGAGGAAGAGGCAATGTCAGCACACACCAAGGCTCTCCTTCAAGGTGCAGCAAGCTGGCCCTGAGGAAGGGTTCACTGCAGAGCTCACAGGCTCTCTGACCTCACACCGGGACATGCGTTTGTGCCAGAGCCTGTGTTTTGCAGCAAAACTCAGTTCAAGCCAGGGAACCGAGGGGCCACCAACCATCCGAAGCAGTCTCTTAAAACTCCTGAAATGCACAGCCCGGCTCCTTTCATTATTATTGTGTTGGCCAAAAACTTTGGTTTTTTTCTGCACCATGGCTCAAGTAGGGCTTAGTTGTCCAGTACCGCATTAAGTGGATTTGATCCAATTTTGTTAGACTTACGGTGACAGCTGTCATGTCAGCGTGCAGTTTTGAAGACTTACGAAAACTGGTGGATTTTTGCATAGCCATTTTAACATTGAAGATGGAAGGACATATGCAACACTTTCGCCATATCATGCTTCATTATTTCGAGAAGGGCAAAAAGCAACTGAAACACAAAAAAAGATTTGTGCGGCGTATGGAGAAGGTGCAGTGACTGATGGAACGCGTCAAGAGTGGTTTGCCAAGTTTCGTGCTCGGGATTTCTCGCTGGACGAAGCTCTGGCGGGCAGAGCAGCTGAAACGGATAGCAATCAAATCGAGACCTTAATTGAGAACGATCGACGTTATACCACACAGGAGATGGCCGACACACTCAAAATGTCCAAACCAATAGCGTTACTGGTGAAAATGAAACGTATGCCTTTTATTTTACGTTAAAAACTAAACAAACATTTTGGCCGACCCAATAACGTGCAGAGAAACAACAGGATGCAGGTATTCTTCCTTGGGTGAGCTAGCAATAACCCTGGCAGGCAGGGTGTCTACTATTCACACAAACTAAGAATTAATTGAAGGGTCTCCCCTAAACTGATAAACGACATGAAGCCAATTACTAACATATTGCCTCTCTGCTCTAAATTCACCCTTCAATATGCGCTCCCCGATAATGGACAGACTCCTCCAATATGTCTTCTTCCAAGTGAGCACGATGTTGGACTTGACCATAGAAGATGCTAGAGGGACGCTAAAGGAGGAAGTGGCTCTCCTGTGATTTCTGGCTCTCAGAGGTGTGGCTGGGAGGACATCCTGGGTGTCCTTTCACAGGCACGGGCCCATAACAACTGTCCCTGTGTCAGTGAACGTGCCATCCTGATGTGGCCCTGGGATCAGCTTTCTGTGGCCCTCTTCATAGGCATATCCTATGCTCCAAGCCACCTACTCACTGTTTCCCTACGCTTGCTTGCTCTCTCGTCCCACCCCTACCAATACCAGCCTTATTTATCTCTTGTAGCGCTCCCAGTGCTACAGCCTCCCCAACACTAATGCCCCCCCCCGATTCCATGTACATGACATTGTCATCTCCAGGCCTCCAGCTCAACCGGGACCCCCTATTCCTACTACATGTCCACACACTGGTCACTAGCTATGGCATGTCCACACTGATATGCTCCAGAGGGTTGCTTGCTGCCTACCCTGCAACCATAGCCCAGCTACGGTTCTAAGTCCAGCTGTGGCACAGGCAAACCAGCAAACTTCTCTGCTGTCCAGTGGCATCTCCTACACCTTCTCCAATGAGGAGTGAACTCCATCCCTGGGGAAGGGCCCCCACTGCACGTTGGTCTTTCCTTGGGTCTTTCCTCTTCCTCCGCCCTGAAATACCATATAATGTTTTATGATATCCTATATGTTTGACATTTGTCATAGTTCAATAATTCTTTATGTTAAATTTCCCCTGTCCGGTGTGTACTTTCTGTCTCCTGATTGGATCATGATTGCTCTAGAACACATCTATTCCGAATATCATTCTTAGAATTACTGAAAGCTTCCTCGTTCAGAGCTGCATCAAGTAAGGGTGTCCACTATCACTCAGAGAGACTAGGCAAAAAAAAGAAGGGAAAGAAGAAAGGAAGGAAGGGAGGGAGGGAGGGAGGGAAGAAAGAAGGAAGGAAAGAAAGAGGGAGGAAAGAAGGAAGGAAGGAAGGCAGGAAGGAAGGGAGGGAGGGAGGGAGGGAGGGAGGGAGGGAGGAAGGAAGGAAGGAAGGAAGGAAGGAAGGAAGGAAGGAAGGAAGGAAGGAAAATGGAAATAAATAAGACTGGCATGTTTGTAAATGATGTGATTGTGTACATTAAACTCTACAGGTAGTAACAGACGAAATGCTGGACTTCATAAACATATTTGGGGATTTGAGGACAAACCATTAACATATAAATGCCATTTGCATTCCGATTACTAGCAACAAATTTAGAAAATAAAAATTTCAAAATAATATTCCTTTCAAAATATGAAGTACCCAGGGTAAAATGTCCTCTTATGGGAAAAATAGAAAATATTATCGGGGCACATTAAGTAGTGCTTATGAAAGGAGAGACAGACCATCGCCGCCATTAATCAAAGATTCAATACTGAAGTCAAATCTACAAACGCAACACAGGCATAATTAGAACGACAAACAAGCTTGTGGTTGAACTTGTTCTCATGATTAATACTTTAAACGGAGTCAACAGAGGCTGAAAATAACCAAGATGATTTGACAAACCAGGTAGAATTGACTGGCCTCACCCAAATATCAGGATTGGCTATAGAGCTGTAGTAATTAACAGTGACGCGTGGCATTTCCAATAGGCAGAGGGACCGAGACTAACCCATAGCTAGAGAGACCCCGGATTTATGATTCATGTGGTGCTGCAAATAAGCTGGAAAAGTGCAGACTTTTCCACAAATGGTTCACTGAGACCAGCAGGTATCCACACGAGAGAAAACAGAGCCCCCCTCCACACAAACGACAATTGCGAGGGGGATTAAGACCTAACCGTGAAAGGCCAAGCCATAAATATTTTTCAGAACAATATGGAGAATACTTTTGCAGCCCCAGGACTGGGACGGATTTCTTAAGACAGAAAGCGCTAACCACAAGGGGAAGATTGATAGTTTTGACTGCAGTAGTCCTCCTTTACCCGCAGGAACTACGTTTCGAGACACCCAGGGTATGCCCGAAAGTCTGTATGTACTACGTTTTTTCCTATACATGTATACATGCATACATACATAGAATCAAGCTTAATTTCTGTATTAGGCACAGCAAGAGATTAACGACTACAGCTACTGATAAGATAGGACAATTACAACGATATACAGTAATACAAGTTATGCAAATGTGGTCTCTTTCTCTCTCCCCCTCCCCACTCTGGAAATATCTTTCTGGACTCTGTGTACAGCGTTGCTATGCTGCACAAAGGGATGGTTCGCATCCTGGGCAGGAAGGAGTACGGACAGTGTGAGATTTCACCATGCTACTCAGAATGAGGTGAATTCAAAACTTGTCAGTTATACACTTCTGGAAGTTTCCATTTCATATTTGAGACCATAATTGACCACAGGTAACTGAAACCACAGACTGCGGGACTAGACTATCTCACGATTGAGACCTTCTATTCCCAAAGCGCGGCGTAAAGCACGTGAAAACACAAACAACAGAGCAAGGGAATACTCTGGCCAAACATATAACCACCAATGGACCGGTATGTAAAACACATAGAGGATTCATGCAATCAGTAAGCACACGATGTAAAACAACAGAGAAATGGGTGAGAGTTGCATTTGGTCAGACCTGCCACAGGAGAGAAGAGTCGAAAAGGCTAAGACACATATATCAAGCGCGCAGTCGCTTGATATTAACAGCAAACAGTGATTTAAAGTCTGGCAATTCTTGGGGTAGGTTAAGATGTATACCAGCAGGAACTCTCTCTGCTACTGTTAAGATGGGAAATTGTTACCACCACTGCAGAAAACAATTTGCCACCATCTAGAAAGGCAGTTTTCTTTCAGCCGGCAATGCTAGCTAGCTACATGACCTCAGCGTTCTGCCTCAGGAGTGTGTTAACTCCCCGGCCCTGTGTCTTAATTTAGTTCGCAGGCATCTGGGCTGGTCTTTCCTTCCACAGCACATAACGCTGGTTCAACACAATGATGTCGACTGGGCCTGATGACCACGAACTAGCCAGTATCCTAGACTCATTGGTAAGGAATTTGCCTATCACACGGTGAAAACTAAGCCCAGCAGAAATACAGGGGCCCTTTGCTTCGGGGATACTCCTAGGCTTCCGATGCTGCGGGGCATGCCTAGGTAGCTTTTCTAAGGTTAAGGGTAAATTGTTGTATTTGGCTCTCCTACAACCAAAGAAGTGACACAATAATGAGCGGGCCTCTTTAGGTTTCTCACTGGCTTGTACTGTTCTGGCCTATTCGCCACGGGACCAGAAACTCTGCTAGTTTCCAGGGGAATCCACAACAAAAGAAGGTTCTGCAGTAGGTCAAAGCTGTCACGCCAACTTCCCTGCTTTTGCAATTTGTGTCATATGACCCGGTGGATCCAAGTGCTTCAAATGTCAGTGTAAACAGGAATGCTCTCTGGAACTTTGAGCAGTCTCCTAGAGGTGATTTACAGAAAACAAACTTAGAATTTTGGAGCAAAGTCTTGTCACCACCTGTGCATTACTACTCTCCTTTAGAGAAACTTCTTTTGGCTTGCTAGTGCGCCCTCGTAGAGACTGAACACTTGACCACGGCCCCCCAGGTAGCCAGCTGAACTACCTATCATGAACTCGCAGCTGTCTGGCCTGTTCAGACATAAACTTTGTTGCGCACAACAGAACTCCACCATCAAATGGTGCTGGTATAAACTACATAAGGTCCAAACATGCCCCAAAGACACAAGTCATTCACATGGAGAAATGGCCCACACGTCCACGTCCCCACTCCTGCTGCATTACCTTTTATCTTCCTGGTGCACGTGTGGACTCGTGGGCCATTGCCTCCCATCGGATTACAGTGTCAGAACACTTAGCACCGATTCATATATGAGTCTGTGTGATATGCAGGCATAGTCCCCAGATGGAGAGCCGAGACACACAGCCTCTTTCGGGAACACTTCTGGGGAACAGCTGATTCATTCTGGGGCATGTTCATGGCTTTATTCAACCAATCCTCAGGTATCGTTCTACCATAAGGAAGAAAAAAATAATGTGAACTTGTAAGTGGAGTTTAAGGTCTAGTAGGAGTGGGCGAAAGTAATAATGTGAATAAGTGTTCACAAATCAAGAACATTTACAAAATACTTGAGAGCATAAAACAAAGGAAGCTGAAGTAAAGGGATGGGTTTTTTTTTTTTACACAAAGGTTCTATTTATTTACTTTTAGAGAGATATGAAGTGAGGGAGAAAGAGAAGGAGAGAAACACCAACACGTGGTTGCCTGTCAGATACACCCCACCCCCGGGAACCTAGCCCACATCCCAGGTATGTGCTCCAACTGGGAATCGATGGGGCGACGCTTTGGTTTGCAGGCCCGTGCTCAATCCACGGAGCCACACCAGCCGGGGCAAGTAAAGGGGTTTTATGAGAGGAAGGTTTCCCTAGGCGCTGACTTGAACTGAGTTCTAAAAGATGACTTAGCAGAAGCTGGGGATGGAAGCCCCAATGGCCCGTGTGGCTGGAGAGCAGAGAATGTAGCGGGAAGGTCAGGTAGAGACTGTGGATCACCTGGGGTCCCTCGGATACATGGGATGACAAAAGGATGTACAGACAAGCAAAGCAAATGCTGTTTCCTCTCCTTTTTCTTCAAATCATTTTTTATTGCTAAATACAAGTCGTGACACCATAAACGTCCTAGATGAAAAGACAGGCAGGAAATTTTGGGCTATCCCACACAGCAATATTTTTGCCAATATGACTCCTAGGGCAAGGGATATAAAGGAAAGAATAAACAAATGAGACTACATCAAACTAAAAGCTTCTGCACAGCTAAAGCAACACATCATCAAAATGAAAAGGGAACCAACCGACGGTATGGGAGAACATATTCGCCAGTGGTACAACGGACAAGGGTTTGGTGTCCAAAACATGTAAAGAACTCACACGACTCAACACCAGGAAGACGAACAACCCAATGGAAACATGGGCAAAGGGTCTGAATAGATATTTCTCAAGGGAGGACAAACAGAAGGCCCATGAGCCTAGGAAAAGATGCTCAACGTCACTCTCCATCAGAAAGATGCAAATTACAGCCACATTGAGATATCACCGCACACCTGTCACAAATGGCCATCATTAATAAGTCAACAAACAACAACTGCTGGGGAGGGCGGGGAGAAAAGGGAACCCTGGTGCCGTGCTGGTGGGAATGCAGACTGGTGCGGCCTCTGTGAAAAACAGTATGGGGCTTCCGGAGAAAACTAAAAAGGGAACTAACTGCCTTTCCAGTCGGTGATTCCAATGCTGGGAATACACCCTAAGAATCCCAAGTCACCAGTTCGAAAGAACCTATGCCTCCCTACGTTCATAGCAGCACAACTGACAATACCCAAGTGCTTTAAACAACCAAAGTGCCCATCAGTAAACGAGTGGATCAAAAAAATACTGTGGTACATTTACACAATGGAACACCACACAGCAGAAGGAAAGACAGAGCTCCTACCCTTCACGACAGCTTGGGTGGGACTGGAGAGCATTACGCTAGGTGAAGTAAGCCAGGCGGTGAAAGACAAATACCATAGGATTTCACCTAAAACTGGAATGTAATGAACAAAACAAAGTAAGGAACAAAACAGAACCACAGGCATGGAAACATGGAGTGGACTGAAAGTGCCCAGAGGGGAGGGGGAAGGGGGACCATGGTGGAAAGAAGGGGAAGGGACTAGACAAAGAACATGTAAGAATGACCCACAGACATGGGCGACAGTGTGGGAATTGACTGTGGGAGTGGGGGTGGGGGGTGGGATGGGCGGAGGGGGGAGCATTGAGACAACTGAAATAGAATAACAAGGAAGGACACTTTAAAGGAAAAGCCTTCCAGTGGGCACCACTGAGAACAATGCACGGGGTTGTTCATTCTGTTTGTAAAAAGAAATGGCGACATGTGCAATCGTATGCCAATTCAGGGCTGCCACCAAGAGTTTGGCTACATGAATGGGCCTTGGAAGGGAAATGTTTAGAAAATTAATGACAAGGAGGGCTGAGAAGGGGTCATGGAGGTAGACCACTCTGAATAGGCAACATCAGCAAAGATGTTTGTATCCCATGTGAGTGCCTACCAAATGGTGATGTATTTAAAGGAGGATTTCAATAAGTCAATGAATAGGATGGCCCATTCTGTGGCTACCCACCTCTTTCCCCGGCCGTTCTGTCAATGTATGATGGGCTTACGAACCTAATGGACATAACAGCAGAGCCTAGAGTATGCGGTCTCAGCAACGTGAAGTTTCTGCCAACAGGGCAGACCCGGCTACGGCCACTGCTGGATTCCCAGTCTGCCACAGACACGGACCAATACAGAGTACTTAGCTCAGTATTATCCCCGGGGTGATCAGCCTGTTGGCGGGGTGATCACATTTAACAGCTTCCTTCCATCACGTCACGGCAGCTTTTTGTGCTTGCCATAGTAGATAGACACTTACTCCGGGTAAGAATTCGCCTTCCCTGCATGCAGTGCTTCTGCAAATACTGCCATCCACAGGCTCACACGGTGCCATAGCCACATTCACGGTATTTTACAAGCATTAAGTTTTCTCTTAACATGAGGTCTATTCCGATTGACAAATTGGAAATTGTGCAATGCATTATTGTTACCTACAGGCACACAGATCTCTAAAGATGCCTTCACCTTGCAAAACGAAAACTCTGTACATGTTGAAAGCAATTTTCCGTTTCCCCATCTCACTGGCACCTGGCAAACACCATTAAAACCTCGGTCGGCTTCTGCAACAAAATAGGATACCAGCACACACTGATTAGAACAGCCAAGTCCAGAATGCTAACAACATGGAATGCTGCCGAGAATGTGGAAGAGCAGGAACTCTCGTTCATTGCTGGTGGGAGTGCAAACGCGCACAGCCCATCTGGGAGACTGTTTGGTGGCTTCTTACAAAACCGAACATACTCCTACCATAGCATCCAGCGATCGCGATCCTTGGCATCTACCAAACTGGCTTTAAAACACATCCACACAAAAACCTGCACGCTCTTACAGTAAGAAGTTGTATTCATAATTGTCAAGAGTTGGAAGCAATCAAGACGTCTTTTAGCAGGTAAGTGAACTAACTAACTATGATACACACAAGGGATGGAAAATTATCCGGGACTAAAAAGAAACGAGCTATCAAGCCATGAAAAGACACCGGGGAACTGTAAATGTATATTATGAAGCGAAATAAGAGCCAACCTGAAAAGGCTACATAGCGTACGATTCCAGCTAAATGCGACTCGGGAAAGGTCAAAACTACGGAGAGAGTAAAAAGGTCAGTAGTTGCCGGGGGCTGGGAGGAGGGGTCAATAGGCAGGACACAGGAATTCTAGGGCAGTGAAACTACTGTTTATGATACCATGATGGTGGGTATATGTCCTCATGCCTTTGTTCAAACCAGGAGAATGGACAGCACCAAGAGCGGACTGTCACGTAAACTATGGCTTTTGAGTGATTATCAAGTGTCAAAGTAGGCTCACCAGTTGTGATAGCTGTGCATCTGATGGGGAATGTTTCCCAGGGGGGAGACTGCACACATGACGGCAGGGTTCATAGAAAATGTCTGTCCGTGCCCGTCAATTTCACAGAGAAAGTGAAGCTGCTCTAAGTAGTCAAGTCCCACTAAAAGTAAACATCTGCCTTTATGAGCTTGACTATTTTACACTCTACATAGATGGAATCACACAGCACTTGTTATTCTGTGACTGGCTTGCTTCACTTACCATAATGTCCTCAAGGCTCTCCGTTGTGTCCCACCTGGCGGGATTTTCTTGTTTTTTAAGGATGGATGTCATTCCATTGCAGGCTCCTTGGCCATTTCCCTGATCGGTTTCTCTGTTGAGGGACATTGAAGTTGCTTTCACGTCTTAGCTATTGTAAATAAGGCTGCAATAATCATGGGGGTGCAAATGTCTCTTAAAGATCTTGACTTCAACGCCTGTGGACATTTACCCAGAAGGGGGACTGCTACGTGACATGACAGTTTCATTTTTAATTTTCTGAGAAGCAGCTGCACTGTCTTACATTCCCACCAATAGTGTGAAAGTTTTCAATTTCTCCACGTCCTCACCAATACTTATTATATCTTTGTAATAGATTTTAAGAAATTTGTCATTGTCGTTCAAGTACGTTCAAGTACAGTGGTCTCCATTCCCCGCCCCCCCCCACCACCACCCCCGGTCAGGAAATCCATGGATGCATGTTTAATTTGGCCATATGAACAAGCGATATCTCCTCGTTGTTTTGTTTTGCACTTCCCCGGTGATTTAGGGATGTTAAACATCTTTTCGTATAACTGCTGGCCCTTTGTATGTCTTCTCTGTAGTCATGTCTGTTCAGGTGCTTTGCCCACTTTCAGTGATTTTTTTCTCCTGAACTGGGGGGGAAATCCTTATTTATTTTCAACACTATCCCCTCATCAGATATACGGTCTCTTCCATTCCATGGGTTGTCTTTTCCCCGCTGTGGATTATTTCCTTTGTTGGACACAACTTTCTAGTTTGATGTGGCCACATTTGTCTATTTTTGTTTTTGCTTGCCTCTGATTTTGGTGTTGTATCCACACACAAAAGAACCATTGGCCAGGTTCATGCCCAGAACCTTTCCCTAATATTTTCTCCTGGGAGATTTGCAATTTCAGGTATTGCACTTAAGTTTCTAGCCCCTTTCGAATTAATTTCTGTGAATGACGTTAGGTAAGGGTCCAATTTCATAAATGGATGTTTGGACAACATTAAATCTTCCAATCTATGAATATGTCTGTCCATTTTATCTTTGTCTGACTTTCTCTCATCGGTGTTTTGTAGTTTTCCACGTATACCTCCTTAGTTTAGTCTTCAACGTTGTGTACTTTTTGATGCTACCGTAAATAGTATTATTTCCTTATTTTTACTTTTTTGAGTAGGTCGTTAATGTTTAGACACAACTGGATTTTTCGTACATCGATGTCGTGTTCGGAAACTGTACTGAATTCATTTATTAGTCCTAACACTTTTGGTGAAGGGTTTTTAAGATTTTCTATGCACATGAGCATGTCATCTGCAAACAGGTAGTTTCACATTGTTCTTCTTGAACGGAATGACTTTAGTTCCTTTTCTTGCCTAATTGCAGCACTGTTCAGGGAGCCACGGTCAAAAAACTGAAAACGACCCTTAGTGCCCATCTAGTACAGATGGTATAATCATACCATAATCACTTTGCTAAAATCATACACTGCAATTCTAGTCAACAATGGAGACAGAGGATCGACAGCTACTCTAAATGGCGTGGATGAGCCTCTCAGTTATGATACAGAACGAAAGAAGGGGGCTATAAAAGGAAGCACACATTATAATTCTGACGATATAACTTCATGTAGAGTGGTGAAGCGATAAAGAAGTGCACGGAGTTGATTATCACAAAGTCATGAGAATGACTCTGTGCATAGGAGAGGGAGTGGGTTGTGATTGGGAGGAAATCTGGAAGGCTGGCAGCGGTCCCTCTCTTGACCGTGGTCCCGGTTACATCGCTTGACCATGGTCCCGCTTTAGACACTTTTTATAAAGTGTCTAAACCTGGCACATATGGTTTATGCAATCTTCTGTACTGCGGATGTGAAAAACGCTCCCTCCAAATAAATGTAATACAGAAAAAAAAACTATGTGGAGTAGAAATTTTGGTGAGGTTTGAATTGTCATGGATGAAAGACTTGATCTTCTAATCAAGAGATCAGCAAGTATGCATTGTCATTGAAAAGGGGGGAAGCAGGGATTCTTTAAACTATAGGTACCCCATCATCAAGTCATCTCTCTAAACATCTCTCTTGCTAGGCATTTCACCCCATCTTTCTATCGATTCCCAACTTACTGATGACAGACGAACTGGAGGATCAATGTCAACGGTAAGATCATTAGGCGCCACAGGCCAAATCCGTCACAGTGAGACTGGACCACCACAACTAAATGCACGCAGGTGCATGGGGTGGTGCTAGTGGGATGCATTGCACATGGTCATCTGTGCGTTTTTCTCGGGAGACTTCACTGCAGTGACTTAGGGTTTAACCTTGCCACATGGAACTGGTACTTCCACCCAGAGACCTCCTCGGGCTAAAGAATCTAGCGAAAGCTGAGGCCTGTCCTCCTTGTGCTGTGAGACTGGACATAAAAATGTCCATGCCGGACCCGATGGTGGAAGGGCAGAGTTGGCCTAGGTCGTGCACTGTATAGAGAGAACCAGGCAGTGGTTTTGTCACCGTGGGAGATTGTAACCCACCCCGCCCTTCTTTTGATGTTGCTCCTGTAAGTGCTGACTCTAATACGTGGCTCCTAGATGAACAGCATGCTCCTCTAAGAATCCTAGGAACTAGTTTCAGAAGATAACAGACCCCGACCCTCAGGCATTCCAGCGCCAGGAGATTTGCTGACCTTCAACCGCGGAGCCCTGGGGCCCGTGAAGCCAGCATGGCTAAACCAAGATGATGCACACTGGACCCCCGACTTGCCTTACTGGAACGGACCCTGCTCCTCCGCACTAGAGAACTTTGCAACCCCCCTCCCTTGATCCCTTGGTTCTGTTCCCTTCTCCCTCCTCATAAAACACCTCTGCCTTCACTGAGAGGTGGAGATGGGCTTTGAGACGGGGTCCCCCATCTTCCAGGAGACGGGCTTTGAGACGGGGGTCCCCCATCTTCCAGATAGCCAGCTGTTGCAAATAAGCCACTCTCCTTTACACGGGCACCTGTCTCTGGAGTACTGGCTTTCCGCAGTGGCAGGCAGCCGGACCCGCGTTCGGTTACAGTTGGGGTTTTCCAGATTTCAGTAGAAATTGTTCCATCCCCCAGGCTTTGCGTTTCTAGGCTGATCAGTGCTGATCTGTTTTGGCCCCACCTCTTACTGGTTGTAATTTCTGCATCAGCAGAACAACAACAACAACAAAAATTAAGTATGTGCCACACTTTCCTGCTCAAGACAATTCTGGATATGGAAGTTGGCCAGGAAAGCAAACAACAACGACGACCTCATTTTCAGTAGCAATTCCTAGCGGCAGGGTAGAGTAACGCTGACACAAACTGTATTCTCTGAGGAATAGTCTCTCATCTATCAATCCAGCCAGCCAGCCAGCCAGCCAGCCAGCCAGCCAACGATTTTTCACACATGAGCAGTACTAAGCACCGTGCTTAGCACTGGGAGGGGCCGCGGGTGTTTGTTTTGGGATATACAGGGAGGTACCGGCTTCGGCTGCCTTTAGCAGACAGACGGGTAGGTATTCCCGCAGCATTTACCAAGTGAACTGTCTCTTGCCCATTACCTGGGAAGATCTGCTGGATTTCCTCCTCGTGTTAACGGTGGAATTTATTTATGCATACCAGGCTCTGCCTCTGGGCTTTCTTTCTGTTCCAGAGACCCAGTACCACAATATTTAAATCACTGTGGCGTTAAACACGTTTTAATATCTGATAGGGCCAGTTTCTGCGCATTGCACATTTTTTTTTTTTTCCTTTCAGGAACGTGTTCGGGCCCGCGGCAGGGGGCGGGGTCGCACCTCCTCCGCGGCTCTGGTTCCAGCAGAGCCTCTCAGACGCGGAGATGGAAATCCCGAGGCTGCTCCCGGCTCGCGGGATGCGACAGGGCGGCGGCGCTGGCAGCCCCGCGGGCGGCGGCCGAGTCCACGGAGGCCCTGACCCGCGGGCTGGCCAGGCCCCCGCGCGCCGCCTCCTGCTGCTCCGGGGCCCCCAAGATGGCGGGCCCGGGCGGCGGCGCGAGGAGGCCCGCGCGGCCTCACGGGGCCCGGGCTCGGGCCCGAGCCCTTTGGCGCCCAGGCCCGATCAGGCCGGCGGCGGCGGCGGCGTCTGCGGCGGCGGCGGTGGCGACTTCTTCCTGGTGCTGCTGGACCCGGTGGGTGGCGACGTGGAGACCCCGGGCGCTGGCCAGGCCGCAGGGCCCGTCTGGAGGGAGGAGGCAGAACCCGGCCCAGGGCTCCAGGGGGGCGAGAGCGGCGCGAACCCCGCGGGCCGTCCTGCGCCAGGGCCCCGCTGCCTGTCCGCGCTCCCCGCCCCGGCCCCGTCCCCGATCCCCGCCCCAGGCCTGGGCCCCGCCGCGGCCTTCGCGGGCACCGTGACCATCCACAACCAGAACCTGCTGCTGCGCTTCGAGAACGGCGTCCTGACCCTGGCCACGCCCCCGCCGCCAGCCTGGGAGCCCGGGGTCGCGCCTGCCCCGCAGCCCGGCGGGCTGGTCGCCCCGCAAGCGGGGGTCGCACACGCCGCGCAGCCGGGCGACTGCCCGGAGCTGCCGCCGGACCTCCTGCTGGCCGAGCCGGCCGAACCGGCGCCCGCCCCTGCGCCCGAGGAGGAGGCGGAGGGCCCGGCCGCCGCCGCCGAGAGCCCCCGCGGGCCGCTGGGCCCCGGCCCGGGCGTGGTGCTCTACCTGTGTCCAGAGGCGCAGTGCGGGCAGACCTTCGCCAAGAAGCACCAGCTGAAGGTGCACCTGCTGACGCACAGCAGCAGCCAGGGCCAGAGGCCCTTCAAGTGCCCCCTGGGCGGCTGCGGCTGGACATTCACCACCTCCTACAAGCTCAAGAGGCACCTTCAGTCGCACGACAAACTGCGACCCTTCGGCTGCCCCGCGGAGGGCTGCGGTAAGAGCTTCACCACCGTGTACAACCTCAAGGCGCACATGAAGGGCCACGAGCAGGAGAACTCGTTCAAGTGTGAGGTGTGCGAAGACAGCTTCCCCACGCAGGCCAAGCTCAGCGCCCACCAGCGCAGCCACTTCGAGCCCGAGAGGCCCTACCAGTGCGCCTTTTCGGGCTGCAAGAAGACGTTCATCACGGTGAGTGCTCTGTTTTCCCATAACCGTGCCCACTTCAGGGAGCAGGAACTCTTTTCCTGCTCCTTTCCTGGCTGCAGCAAACAGTACGACAAGGCCTGTCGCCTGAAAATCCACCTGCGGAGCCACACCGGCGAGAGACCTTTCCTTTGTGACTTTGACGGCTGTGGCTGGAACTTCACCAGCATGTCCAAACTGTTAAGGCACAAAAGGAAGCACGACGACGACCGGAGGTTCATGTGCCCTGTGGAAGGCTGTGGGAAGTCTTTCACGAGGGCCGAGCATCTGAAAGGCCACAGCATAACCCACCTGGGCACGAAGCCTTTCGTGTGCCCCGTGGAAGGCTGCTGTGCCAGGTTCTCCGCCCGCAGTAGTCTCTACATTCACTCCAAGAAACACTTGCAGGATGTAGACACCTGGAAGAGCCGTTGCCCAGTGACCACCTGTAATAAACTCTTCACGTCGAAGCACAGCATGAAGACCCACATGGCCAAAAGGCACAACCTGGGCCAGGATCTCCTGGCTCAGCTGGAAGCTGCGAATTCTCTCACACCCAGCAGTGAACTGACCAGCCAGGGACAGAGTGATCTCAGTGATGCAGAGCTGGTGTCTCTCTTCTCTGATGTGCCTGGCAGCAGTTCTGCTGCGGTGCTGGACACGGCATTGGTGAACTCGGGCATCTTGACTATCGATGTGGCTTCTGTGAGCTCCACTCTGGCCGGGAGCCTCCCTGCCAGCAACGGCAATTCCTTAGGGCAGGCTGTGGACCCGCGCGCCTTGATGGCCACCACCGACCTCCCTCAAAGCCTGGATACCTCTCTCTTTTTTGGAACGACAGCCACCGGTTTTCAGCAGGGCCCCTTAGATATGGATGATGTCACCAGTGTGAGTGCGGGGCCATTGGGGTCTCTGGGCTCTCTGGCTATGAAAAACTCCAGTCAGGAGCCCCAGGCTTTGACCCCCAGCAGTAAGCTGACTGTGGACACGGATGCTCTGACGCCTTCAAGCACCCTTTGTGAAAACAGTGTCTCAGAACTACTGACGCCGACCAAAGCAGAGTGGAACGTACATCCTGACGCTGACTTCTTTGGACAGGAGGAAGAAACCCAGTTTGGATTCTCCAACCCGGTGGGAAACCATGGTTGTCAGAAGGAAACAGATCTGATCACAGTGACTGGCAGCTCATTTTTGGTATGAACTCGCTATTCATTCCTCGCCACGTGGCTTACTTTTATTAATTATGCTCATTTTCAAGGATGTTCTGGACTAATTGTGTAACTGCGCTTCTTCTTCTTCTTCTTCTTCTTTTCTTTCTTTCTTTTAAACAGGTTTGAAAAAGAACAGAGCCCCAGGCTACAAGTTGGGCGGTTTCCTTGCTGATCTGGAGTCTGGAACTGATGAGTTGTGTGGCCCTGAGCAAGTCACTTAACCTATCTGAGCCTTAATGTCCTTATTTATAAAATGAGGTGGTTTGAATAGAGTGTTTCTAAGGTCCTTAAGCTCTGTATTTTCACGATTCTGTGCTCTTTTTTGATAATTTTAGGACATTTTATATTCATTAACTATTGCATGTGCTTCTAATGTAATGAAAGCTGCATTGAGAGTTCACGATCAGAAATGGTGGAACTGCTGTTTAACTTTAAAAATAATGGAAATTTTCCATAATGCCAAAGCACTTCCAAAACTTAATGGTAGAGCTTGAAAATAGGAAGCTTAAAATATGTGCTGGTTCTTTTTACCTGATAATCTTTATAGCCTCTTTTTTTTTATGTAAGACTGTGTTGTTGTTGTGGAATGTGCTAGGGCTTTGATATAACTGAGTCCCAGAAAAAAAATGACTTTGTGTGTTGAATAAGTGGCCTTAAATAAGTTATTTAGTTTTGCTAAGCCTCCGTTCCCTAGCTGTAAAATACTCAATGCAGTGTACATATACATGGTGCATCTTAGACTTCTTTTTCTATCCCAGTAGTTAGTGTTGGGCAGAAAATGTTATATGTTTTGGCATGTTTTAGTAAATGTTTATCATGTTTCCTGCCCCTCTTATTTCTCCTCAAAGAGCATAATTTGGCATAGTTCATTATCACACTTGTGCAGTCAATAAAAGTTTAAGAAAGTTAAGGAGCAGGAAAGGAAATCTTTTTTCCCCCACAGATTAAGAAGAATTTTTCTCCACACAATTCTTGTATGACATTGCTCATGTGTTTGTCCATTAGAGAAAATTATACTGTCTTTGCTCTGTCCTCAAAGGCAGCCCATAGAGTCACTATAAAGCCTGCAGTTGCGAGAAAATCTGGGATTGGATCAGAATGAAATTTTCTCCCCTCTCTCTGGAGAGCTCATTGTGTGCCTTCTCCAGAATTGGAATAAGAAGTTTTGTTTGCATTTTGAGTAAATAGTGTCTGTCTTACACAAGTAAAGCATTTTATACTTTGTATAGCACTTTCACAAATGTTATATTTGATTTTCATAATGTTGTGAGATAATTGTGGCCAAGATTTTACTATAACTCATATTACAATCTACCTAACTTACATTACATTACAGAAGAATTTTGCTTAGTAACGTATAAAAATTCCTCCCCATTCTCTTCTGAGATTCATGATCACTTTTGTTTATAGTTATTTGTTTTGTTCAACCTAAACCTCTATCTGTTACTTTCTGCCAGCTCTGCTCCCTCTGCAACCTATTCTCTAACACGTGCACACCTGTCCTTGCCATGATCTCTTTTGAAATATTTTAATTAGTTTTTTTCCATAGCCACTATCTCTCAGCCTTTATCTCACGCCCCGCCCCCGCCTTTTTTTTTTTTTGGTCACAAAATTTACTGTAAGTTTGTGCACTAAGAAATTATTTTCTGGATTAGATGTCATTATGTTTATATATGAGTCAATAATGAGATATTTTATGTAAGATTTTAGTGAAATATGTACTTTTACTTTTCTAAATTTTTTTTACCATGTAGTTCTGCTAACAAACACTATTAGTTGCTCTGAATCATTCTAACCCACTACCGTTTGCATGCAGATGTTTGTGGACAATAGTTGTCATAGCGGTTTGGCCTTGCGCTTGAAACTTTGCCACTTTGAAATGCATCTGTACTGTCTTTCTAATTCGTATATTGGTTGTACTCATTTTGTGAAAAAGAAAAAGTATACATAAATTTGTATTTCAAACAAATGATCACAGTTTGATTGTTTCTAAACATTTAAAATTCTCCCTCATCATTTGGAAAGACTTCTAAGTCCATTTTGGGAATGTATGATCATTAAGTCCTCTTAAATATGTTCTTATTTTTCTACAAATGGGGAATGTAGAGGCCTAAGGTGAACATGCAGGTCATAGGCATCTGTTAAGATATATAACCATAAAATATTTGAAAATCCTTTCACTTTGTTTCTTTAACCCCTCATTCTTATTTCCTCCCATTAAACACTATCAGAAAATATACTTTTGTTACATTCTGTGGAATTGCCAAAAGACAAATTTTACTTTTCTTGAAGATAATCTTGTAATTGTTTGTGGATTCACATGGTTTCTTTTATTACATTTGTTCAAAAGATCTCTCTTTCATATCATTTCCCAGCATGATGACAAAAAATGGCATAAAATTATAATCAGAAGTGTGGCTACAAGTTAATTGTTACATTTCTCTTAGTGTTGGCATAAATTTTCCCTTAAAAAAATAATGGGACATGATTTAATGTTCATTATCTCATTTGCCTATTGTACCTCTTCAGTCCTTGTTTTATTAGAATGTTGTCAATAGAAAACATGCTTTTACAGGAAGGTTTAGGTCCAAGAGACTCTGTTGGACATGGTCATCATGAGTTAAAATATGTTAACCTTGACATTTTTACCATTATTTCATTATAGTATTACATAATTGATAGCCCTGACTAGTAGATGTAAAATGTGATGGAATGTGAAGATCATTTTTTCTCTGTGGATTAAATGCTTCCTATTCCAATTCAGGAACAATAACAGAAGGTTTTGGCATAACAGGGTGTTTATGACTGCTCCTTGATTCCAGATAAAATATTGATTAACTCCCTGTTTGAGAATATTCATAATCCTTTACTAATTATTGATATCGAACAGATCCACTTGATGATTTAGTAATAAAACCCAATTTAGGTATAGCTCACTTGAACTATAGGATAATTGAAATATAAGGCTGAGATAAAATTTATGTATACATTACTTTATACAAAAAGTTTGCTGAGAAATTTTTTTAAATGTTCAGAATTTAGAGAATGGATTGTCTAACCACTTTAATAGAACACAACTACATATAAAAGCAAATCACTTATTACGAATGAATGTTTTATATTTGTCAAATCTGAATTGATGGGCTTTTGGTAATAATTTTTTAAGCAAGGGACCTTATTGTATTTTTGAAGTTAATTTACTACATGCAAAATATAATGTATGGTATTAGGGATATAGATCGGAGGAGTAGAATGTGAGCTGCATCCTCATTTTAAAGAGGACAATAGGAATTCATACAGTAAACATTTCACAGCTAAGTAATAGCAGCAAACATGTTTTTCAGACACCAAATTAATGGGATGGAGGAAAAGGAGGGGCAGTAGCTATGCTTTAGTAGATGGTTATATGTAGTTATATAGAGAAGACAGTAAAAGAATTCCAGCCAAAGAGAAAAACACAAGAATTTGGAATAAAATTGATCACACCACACTGATCAAGACAACCTAGCTCAAATACAGAGCTTGTGTTTGGTAAGTGCTGGGTATCAGGTAAGACTTTCAGTGTGGAAACAAACTCTGGAGAGCTGTGAAACCAGTCACAGTGGACAGGATTTTATTGTGGACGTGGTTAAGAGTCAGTGAAGATATCTAAGAAAGGAAGTCAAATGATGACTAAGCCGGGTGGGGCAAAAGTAGGTTTACGGTTCTTTGTATTGAAAATAATACAATAATTAATAAATAACAGTACAAGAATAAATTCTTTCCTATACTCACAGCTGTAAATCTACTTTTGCCCCATCACATATACAAAGTTTAATATAGTAGACATGTACAATGTGGATTTAAATAGGGGAGATAGGAAAATCATTTAGAAATCTATTGTAATAATTTCAGGGTTCTATGATAAAAACTAGGAATGGAGTTGTGTCAGGAAGGGAGAGATATTGGAGATGTTTCCAAATTGAGAAAAATATAACTGGGGGATCCACTGAATATTTTGGATATCCATCAGAAAAAGAAAGAGCAAAATGACTTCTAAGGATCTCTTAGATATTGTAAATTACATTTCATTAACATAAACAAGTTTAGGTATTGAATCTTTCAGAAATGTATACGGGAAAAAGACTAGTTTCAGGCATTTTTAATTCACTGGGAAATGGCAAGTCTTAGTTATTCCTAAATACACACTATTAGATCGCAAAGACCATTTTATTTCCCTTGGGTCCCTCATATGTTCTCAGATTCACATTTGATATTTGCGCTCTTATTTGCCTTTGAGTATTTACAGACTTCAACCTTGTACAGTACCTTCACGAAATACTCTACATCAAAATGAGCTGTCACCTCTGCCTGACACTTTTTTCTTACTACTCTCTTCCCTACTATGGATCATCATTGGGTATTTCATGTAGTACTTAATAATATGCGAAATCATTTTGCTATAAGTTAGAAGATGCTATGTAGTCATGAATTTCAATAGTTCCTCAATGTTAACTTTGTTAGATTGAGTTATACCTGTATTTTTCTTAGCTTGGAAAATACAGGACTAGGATTGTCCAACACTACCATGTGATCCTTAGAGCTTCTTACTCATAATCCCCATCACTAATTAACATGGTATGAGAACTCAGGCACCAGAACCACATCCTCTGTTATCTACATACATATTATTTTATGTTTATATTTTCTCCTAATGTATTTCCTCTTTTTCATTGTTACTCCTAACACTAATGGTGAAAACTCAGAAGAAACGGAGTCCAAAGAAAAAGCAGAAGAGAGAATTAAGTGACATAAATAACTACCTAGCAATTACATTTTGTTTGATGGTGAATTTGCTGTCCTGCATTGTCAACAGAACACTTCATCTCATTCTATTTTTCTGCTGACATTTATGTACCTGAAAAACACATAATCTGTCACTTAGCCATAGAAAATAATTCAAAATTTTAAAGGAGATAATGATTCTTAAGAGCACTAATAAGATGTGAATCCCTTAGGAATATCTCTTATTGTTACCAACTTATAAAGCAGCTGGTAATTATTGAGTCCTGCTCTGTGTGAGGCACTGTGAGGTATAACGCAAAAGTAAGTTTCATCAATTCACTCAAACATTATTTTCTTTTTAAAAAAAATTTTAATCAAATGTATTGGGGTGACATTTAGTTATTGAGATTATGTAGGTTTCAAGTTTACATTTCTGTGATACATGATCTGTATATCAAATTGTGTGCCACCACCTGAAGTCAAGTCATCTTCTATCACCATATATTTGGCCTCCTTTATTACCCTTTACTACCCTCCCACCCCTTCCCTCTGGTAACCACCATACTGTTGTCTGTGTCTATAACAAACATTTTTGAGCACATATTTGGCAAATTTTGTCCTTGTGCTCACATGTTATGATTTAGAGAAACCAAAATCAAGCAATGAAAAATAATATATAATCAAGTTCTAAACAGTTATATTGGAATAATATAGTTTAAATAGAAGAGCACTTATAATTCTCAGGGTATGGACCAAAAATTGTGATGAGGAAAATCCAATGCACAGATTAGCAAAAGCTATTTCAAAAAGTTCTGATAATCTAAAATTTACTTTAGGATGCAGCAATTAGAGTAAACTGTCCTATTAAAATATAAACAGTTTTTAGTGGTAGCTTAAGTAATTAAGTAATCATTTCCTTTGGGAAATAAATGTTAAATTCTGTTTACTTTTATTTATTCTAGATGGGAATCCCAGATGTAATAACTGTTATATCTGATAGTGAACTTTTGGAAATCATGTAAGTCAAATGTTATTTTCAAATGACAAAACTAGTGCCCTGGGTGGTGTGTCCCAGTGGATTGAGCACCGGCCTGCAAACTGTAGAGTCACTGGTTCAATTCCCAGTCTAGGGCATATGCCTGAGTTACGGGCCAGGTCCCCAGCTGGGGGCATGCGAGAGGCAAGCGATCAAATGAGAAAACTATAGTGCTTAAATAAATGGAATTAAGCTAGATAAAATTCCCCTCCTCAAATTAGACACAAAATATGTAATTTTCTGAAACAAAAAACAAGGACCTTAGTTAAAAAGTAATTATTTAATATAGCTACACTAGTTGAAGAGTATATAAATTTCATGTGATATTTAGTCCAGAGAACTGGAATTTAGCATGGAGAATCCTGAGAACTCATCAATCATGGTGAGGGTCAGGTTCAGGGTAATAAGCAAGCAGTTAAGATTGTAAATAAAACCGAAGTAACTTAACCCATTTGGAAAGGGGAACAAAGTCCATCATGGGAAATAAAAGTCTTCAGTGACAAGCAACTCTAAAATCTCTAAGATGCAAAACAGTTACAAATGGTAGCAAGAACAAAGAAATTTCAACCCTCAGACAGTCTCACTTCGGGATAAGGCCAAGAAATCAATCTATCAGGATCTATTTCCCTTTCCTGTTTACACATACAATGGAGGGATATAACTGCAGTGTGAGACTACATTACACTAGATGTGGAAGAAGGAAGCTGGTCACATGTCTTTGTGGGGAAATCAGCCAAAATAGAGAGCTGAAATGGAAAATCCACAGGCAATGACTCAGTGAAGAGAGCAACAGTTCATTCCAGGCTAGTTCCAATTTTAGAATATTTGCTGCTGGTCGGAGTGAGTACTTTTTTTCCTCCCAATTCATATTGGCATTAGTTAGTTATTGCTAAACTTAGCATTTAGTGTCTCTATGAAAATTCAACATTTTCCCCCTTAAATCACAGTTATGTTCCTGCACTTAGAGCTAATTATTGTTAATTAATAATATCGATAAGAATTGTATAAGATGCCATGACATATTAAAGGAAAAAAGAAATATGATATGTTTATTATTTTGCCTCACATTTTAAAATGTCATTAAGCAAAACTTATTTCTCTCCTTTTTTTTAATTTGAGGGCTCAGTTTCTCACTTGGAAATGCCATTGTTATTTATGTACTTAGAAAGAAATAGGACTTGGGAGCATTGTTAGAATAAGTGTTTGCAAAAAAAAGTGTTTGCAATTACATTTTTAGAAATTTGGGTACCTTGGAAATAGAGATACTTAGGCTAGTTGTGCTACTTTACTAGATAACAGAGTGGGCTTACAGAAATGAGTGAAGGACATATTCATTTCAAGAAAAAAGATTCATTTCTGATATTAAATCAGACTTTGTATTTATCAATCTTGCTGATTAATCTCATATTTTATAGCATATTCTAGCCATTTTTAGCATTAAGTCTTTAGAAGAGACTTTAAAATTTTGACAGACTTGTATTATATTTAATTTTGATAACAGACATTGGATACATAGTCCCCTTTTCACTGCCAAATCTACATACCAAATATACTGAATATTGTAAAAACTCACTTCAGAGACCTTGTTTACAAATTGATTCTGATTGTCCTTCACCTTAGATTCTTTCGGAGAAAAAAAATCCTCAAAGATAAAATGTTACCTGGCTTTGCAAAAATTATTGAAGATTCTTCCCCAAAACATAGAATGTAAAATTTAAACAAGAAAAGAGATGAAGTTTGGCCTATAGCCAAATGTTTGGAGTTCTCCTAAGTGCCTTTGGTCAAGAATATCTGGGTAAACACACATGGCAATTCTGAAATATGTCCAGAATTTTTCAGTTACAATTAGCAATATGAAAGGTTCAAATAGATGTTATTGCAACATTGGTCATCTAGTACCATCTGACTTTCAGAAATAAGAAGTGAAGAGAAAAGTTCTCCAAATTTAGGCCCTGCCCATGAATTGCCAATATATGGTCAAATTAGATGCTGTTGATTATTTTACACACAAGACATAATCTTAGTAGTTAGTACTTTTAATTATTTCTACTCCAAATGTCCTTTGAAGTATTTTTGAAGTAGCTGTATTTAATCCATGCCATTGAAGTTGATAATTTATTTTTTATTTGGTTTTCCTTTGTACTATCAATGGATTATTCAATTCAGTAAGCATTTAAATCAGTTTTTTATAAGATTTTATTTATTTATTTTTAGAGGGGAAGGGAAGGAGAGAGGGAGAGAAACATCAATGTATGGTTGCCTCTGGTGCGTCCCCCATGGGGAACTGGCCCATGTCTGGGGATCAAACCACAGTTGTTTGGTTCGCAGGCCCGCGCTCAGTCCACTGAGCTACACCGGCCAGGGCACATTTAGATCAGTTTTGAAGCTATATTGTATGTATTTAAATCATTCCTTGACTTCTTTTTAAATCTACTATATATTGCAACAATTTACTTGGAAAACTTACTACTTTATAATTTAAAAAATGAAACATAACATATATTACAAACAGATGATAAAGACATATATCTATGAATTTTCGCAAAGTAAATACACCCATGTAACCACTACCCAGATCAAGAAAGACAATGCTACCAGAACCTGAAAGCTCCTTCATGTCCTCTTCCAGTTGCTACTATCCCGAACCAAAAGTATTATCTTTACTTCTAAAACTATAGATTAGGGGTTTTGTTTGTTTGATTTTCATTATTTTTTATTACTATTGAGATAAAATTGACATAAAATTTACTATTTTAACCATTTTAAAGTGGACAATTCAAAGGTTTCTAGTATATCCACAATGTTGTAGAACCATCACAACTAATTCCAGACAATTTTCATTATCCTAAACAGAAACCCATACACATTGATCAGCCATCCCGCATTCCTTTTATTCCCTGGAAACCACCAATTTACTTTCTGTATCTATGGGTTTGTCTATTCTTCATGTTTCATATAAATGAAATTGTACAATATGAGACATTTTGTGTCTGGCTTTTTTACTTAATAACATGTTTTCAATGTTCATCTATGCTGTAGCATGTATCAATACTTCATTCATTTTATGGCTGAATAATTTCCATTGAATGGATATATCACATTTGTTTACTCATTCATCAGATGATGCACATCTGGGTTGTTTCCACTTCTTGGTTATTATGAATTATGTTGCTATGAACATTTGTGTACAAGTTTTTGTGTGCATATATTAAAACCACAGATTAATTTCTCTTGTTTTTAAGCTTTATAGTATGTATTCTTTTGTGTTTGACTTATTTTACTCAATATTTTGTTTGTAAGCTTCAGCCATGTTTTTGCACATAATTATTTTTTATATTCTGTTTATGGGCATATATGTTATTTCAGTTTTGACAAGTATTAATATTCTGCTATCAACATTCAAATATACTTTTTTCATGAAAATATTTATTTATTTCTGAGGTTTGTATACCTAGGAGTGGAACTTGGTATGTCTAGTTTTAGAAACTGCTGTCATACAATATTTCAAGTTTATTATACTAATTTATCCTTCCACCAGCAGTTATGAAAAAACTATTTACTCAAAATCCTTGCCAACACATACAATGTTAAGCTTTTTTAAAAATTAAATTTATTGGAGTGACACTGGTTAATAAAATTAATTAGGTTTCAAGTGTACAATTCTATAGTAGTACATCATCTGTATATTGCATTGTATGCCTACCAGCCAGAGTCAGATCTTCTTCCATAACTGTATATTTGACCTCCTTTACTCTTTACTGGTGTTTACTGGAATCTGATTGTAGTTTTAATTTATATTTCTCAACTAAACTTAGGAATTGTTGCATAGAGATTTATAAAAGAATTGAACCTTGTGAATAATTTAAATGTAACAATTTATTTGAAAGCTGCTTTATAGTAAATTTTTTAGAAGTTTTTATGAGCAAACTATAGTAGAAGACTAAAGAAATACATATTAACATGTTTATAGTCACTAATAAAATCACATTAATTGACATATTGACATTTTAACTGTACCTCTGCGTATTGCTGTTGTTCTCTATTAGTGAATATTGGTAGAGGGTTTAAAAAGACTTAATTGCAAATTTGTTGGAGAAATGTGGAGATAAAATTGAATGTGGCTTGTGGTTTTGTTTCCTTTGTAAGATTAGGAGAAAAACAGCAATTTTATTCTTTTTTTTTTTAGTTTGATGTATTTTAATAGCAAACTTACAGGAACAGCACAGAAGACAGGCAACATTAAAAACACACTTGCATGTAGGACAACTCAGTTGGAAAAGTACAGTGAATAGATGGAATCTACCATGTGTTAAAAATGCTACAAACACCATTTAGGTGCCATCAATAAGAAATTTACTTGTTTTTTAAAAATACAAATGCTGGCATTGTCCAGAAAATTGTAAGAGGTTTATTTATATTGTTATAAAGTTGAACTGCTTGAAACTTGTTCACTGAAGCACCTTGATTTGCATTAATGCTTTATGTCCCCGATTTATATTTTAAAAAATCACACACAAATGAAAATGGAAAAACTGCTAATACCTGATTTCTGTCCCCTATTTGCCACTTGGAGTCATATACTTATGTACCTTTTTGACCCCATGGAAAAATATATCTAATGTTCAGAACTACCAATAACAGGAATAAGATAATTTTTTTAAAGAATGACATATTTCCCATTTTTGTGGATTTTTAAGCACATTCTCCACATATGTGGCATGCTAGCTGGATGTCTTCTGGTGTAGTTACATGTTTGGCATGGATAGCACACAGGTTGGTGTCTCCAAAAAAGCCAACTAGCTAGGCTTCATCTGCCTCCTGCAAAGCACCAAAAGCTGTACTCTGGAAGCGCAGATGTGTTTTGGAGTCCTGACCAATTTCTCGCACCAGATGCTGGAAGGGAAGTTTGCAATGAACTTCTGATAATGTCTAAATTCACGAAGTGCCACAGTACCAGCCCCGTAATGATGAGGTTTCCTCACCCCTTGAGTAGAGGGTGCACTCTTGTGAGCAGCTTTGGTACCCCGTTGCTTTACCATCAGTCAATTTCAGGGCAGTCTGCTTTGTACCACCTATGGTATACACACCTCTTTACTTACCCTCCTTCTCTTTTGGCTGGAGCTAGGCAAGCTGGAGGAGGTGCTGGTGTTACAGGAAAAATGTCAATTTTACATGGAATGGATAAAATGTTCAAATGAGGCACACATGTGCCTATGTGATAGATATATTTCCACGTTAGTGTACAACACATAGTTTGCATGAAAATATCTCTCTCCTTCTTCATGCCATCTATGGATGAAAAGCCTTAAAAAGTACAGCAGGAGCCTTGGCTAGTGGGGACCAGTGCATTGAGTGCTGGCCTGTGAACCAAAGGGTTGCTGGTTCAATTCCCAGTCAGGGCACATGCCTGGGTTTCAGGCCCAGTCCCCAGTAGGGGGCACACAAGAGGCAACTAATTGATATTTCTCTTCCTCTCTCCATCCCTTTCCCTCTCATAAGTAAATGAAGTATTTTTAAAGTCTTTTCAAATTAGGGTTGCCAGTTCAATTCCCAGTCAGGGCACATGCCTGGGTTGTGGGTCCCCAGTGGGAGGCATGTGAGAGGTAGCCACACACTGATGTTCCTCTCCCTCTAAAAAAATAGTTTTAAAAATACAGCTAGCTAGAAACCCAATATACTCAGAAACTGTAAGATGAAGGTCAAAACTTTCCAAATACTATGTTTTAAACCAAACTTTCAAAAAGTGTTACAAAATTTAATATGAATTTCTAATAGAGGAATACAACAATGAAGACATTCCCTTGATAGCAATGATTATAGTCTAAAGGAAAAAATAGGTTAGAAACTGACTCTATTGAAAGTGTGCATATTTTCAATTCAGACCATTATGCATGTTGGAAATAATTTTTTGATTGAGATAGCAACAGTTCCTGAACATAGGGCAGTGTAACTTCTTTTAAAACTTTTTAAAATTTAAAATTTTTTTATTAATTTAATTATTTTTCAAGTACAGTTTTCTGTCTATTACTCCTATCCCAGCACACCCCCTAGTGCTCCCCACCTCCCTCCCATTTCCACCCCCCTTAGTTTTTGTCTATGTGTCCTTTATACTTGTTCCTATAAACCCTTCCCCTTTTCCCCTGACATTCCCTCCCCTCTCTTCCCTCTGGTCATTATCAGCCTGTTCTCTATTTCAGTGTGTTTGGTTATATTTTTTTGATTGTTTGTTTTGTTGTTTAGGTTCCTGTTAAAGGTGAGATCATATGGTATTTGTCTTTCACCACCTGGCTTATTTCATTCAGCATAATGCTTTCTAGTTCCATCCACGCTGTTGCAAAGGGTGGAGCTCCTTCTTTCTTTCTGCTGCATAGAATTCCATTGTGTAAATGTACCATAGTTTTTGGATCCGTTCATTTACGGATAGGCATCTAGGTTGCTTCCAACTCTTGGCTATTGTAAATTGTGCTGCTATGAACATTGGTGTGCATAGGTTTTTTGGATTGGTGTTTCAGGGTTCTTAGGATATACTCCTAGCAGTGGAATTCCTGGGTCAAAAGGCATTTTCATTTTTAGTTTTCTTAGAAAATTCCATACTGTTTTCCATAGTGGTTGTACCAGTCTGCAATCCCACCAACAGTGCACTAGGGTCCCCTTTTCTTCACAACCTCTCCAACACTTGTTGCTTGTTGCTTTGTTTATGATGGCCATTCTGACTGGTGTAAAGTGGTATCTCATTGTGGTTTTAATTTGCATCTCTCTGATAGCTAGTGATATTGAGCATTTTTCATGTGTCTCTGGATCCTCTGTATGTCCTCCTTGGAGAAGTGTCTGTTCAGGTCCTTTGCCCACTTTTTAATTAGGTTGCTTGTCTTCTTACAGTGGAGCCGTGTAAGTTCTTTGTATATTTTGGAGATTAAACCCTTGTTTGAGTTATCATTGGCAAATATGTTTTCCCAAACAGTTCATTCTCTTTTTATTTTAATCCTGTTTTCTTTAGCCATGCAGAAGCTTTTTATTTTGATGAGATCCCATTTCTTTATTCTTTCCTATGTCCTTTGCTCTAGGGGACATATCAGTAAAAATGTTGCTGTGTGAAATATCTGAGATTTTCCTGCCTATGTTCTCCTCTAGGACTTTAATGGTGTCACAGGTTGTATTTAAGTCTTTCGTCCACCTTGAATTTATTTTTGTGTATGGTGTAAGTTGGTACTCGAGTTCCTTTTTTTTTTTTTTGCATATAGCTGTCCAGTTCTCCCAACACCATTTGTTGAAGAGGCTATTTTTACTCCATTTTATGTTGCCGCCCCTTTTGTCAAATATTAATTGACTGTAGAGACTTGGGTTTATGTCTGGGATCTTTGTTCTGTTCCATTGGTCTATGTGCCTGTTTCTATGCCAGTACCAGGCTGTTTTGATTACAGTGGCCTTGTAATACAGTTTGGTATAAGGCATTGTGATCCCTCCTACTTTTCTCTTTTTTTCCCCAAAATTGCAGCTGCTATTTAGGGTCCTTTATGGTTCCATATAAATTTTTGAAGTATTTGTTCTATGTCTGTGAAATATGCCATTGGTACTTTAATAGGCATTTCATTGCATCTGTAAATTGCTTTGGGTAGTATGGACATTTTGATGATGTCAATTCTTCCAATCCATGAACATAGTGTATGTTTCCATTTGTTTGTGTCTTCCTTGATTTCTTTCTTCAGTGTTGTATAGCTTTCTGCATATAGGTCTTTTACCTCCTTGGTTGGGTTTATTCCTAGGTATTTTATTTTTCTTTTTGCTATATCAAATGGGATTTCTTTTCTTGATTTCTGCTTCTGCTGTCTCATTGTTGGTATGCAAAAATGCCTATGATTTCTAGGTATTGACTTTGTATCCCGCTGTTTTGCCGAATTCATTTATTAGGTTGAGCAGTCTTTTGGTAGAATCCATAGGGTTTTCTCTGTACACTATCATGTCATCTGCAAACAGTTACAGTTTTGTTTCCTCCTTTCCGATTTGGATGCCTTTTATTTCCTTTTCTTGTCTGATCACTGTGGTTAAAACTTCCAATATTGTATTGAATAGAAGTGGTGAAAGTGGACAATTTTGTCTTGTTCCTGATCTTAGTGGAAATGCTTATAGTTTTTGCTCATTGAGTATGATGTTGGCTGTAGGTCTCTCATATATGGCCTTTATTATATTGAGGAATGCTCCCTCTATTCTCACTTTACTGAGTCTTTTTATCATGAATGGGTGCTGTACCTTATCAAAAGCTTTTTCCACATATATTGATATGATCATGTGATTTTTGTCTTTGGTTTTGTTTATGTGATGTATTACATTTACTGATTTGTGAATGTTGAACCATCCTTGCATCCCTGGGATGAATCCCCCTTGGTCATGGTGTATAATCTTTTTAATATATTGCTGGATGCAGTTTGCCAATATTTTATTGAGGATTTTAGCATCTATGTTCATCAGTGATATTGGCCTGAAGTTTTCTTTCTTTGTTGTGTCTTTATCTGGTTTTGGGATTAGGATGAAGCTGGCTTCCTGAAAAGAGTTTGGGAGTCATCCATCATTTTGGATTTTTTAGAATAGTCTGTGAAAGATAGGGGTTACCTCTTCCTTAAGTGCTTTGTAGAATTCTCCTGTGAAACCATCTGGTCCAGGGCTTGTGTGTCGGGAGTTCTTTTATTACTGTTTCAATTTCATCTGCTGTTATTGGTCTGTTAAGGCTTCCTGCTGCTGCTTCATTGAGTTTTGGAGGATTATGTTTTCTAAATATTTGTCCATTTCACCTAGGTTCTCAAATTTCTTGCCATACACTTCTTCATAGTAATTTCTTACCATCCTCTGTATTTCTGTGGTGTCAGTTGTAATCTCTCCTCTTTCATTTCTGATTGTGTTCATTTGGTTCCTCTCTTTTTTTTCTTGACAAGCCTTTAAGCAGGCTTGTCAATTTTGTTTATCTTTTCAAAAAACCAGCTCCTGGATTCATTGACCCTTAGTATTGTGCTTTTCCTCTCTATGTCATTTAATTCTGCTCTGATCTTGGTTATTTTCTTCCTTCTACTTGCTCTGGGCTATCTTTGTTGTTGTTCCTTGAGTTCTTGTAGGCGTAGGCTTAGGTTATTTGTTTGAAATGTTTCTGTCTTTTTTAGGTAGGCCTGTATTGCTATGAACTTCCCTCCCAGGACTACCTTCACTGTGTCCCATAAGTTTTGGGTTGTCGTGAGTTCATTTTCATTTGTTTCCAGAAACTTTTTGATTTCTTCCATAATTTCATTGTTCACCCATTCATGGTTTAATAGAATGCTATTCAATCTCCATGATTTTGAGTGTTTTGGGTTTTCTCTCTTTGGGATGGTTTCCAGTTTCAGTCCCTTGTGGTCAGAGAAAATGCTTGGTATGATTTCAATTTTGTTGAATTTGTTGAGGCTTGTTTTGTGTCCTATCATGTGGTCTATCTTTGAAAATGTTCCATGTGCATTTGAAAAGAATGTGTATTTAGCTTCTTTGGGGTGAAGGGCTCTCTCTCTATATATATATCAGTTGAGTCCATTTCATCTAGGGCATTGTTCAATGCCACAATATCTTTGTTGATATTTTGTTTGGAAGATCTGTCCATTTTTGACAGTGGGGTGTTAAAATCCCCTACTACAATTGTGTTGCTGTCAATATCTTCCTTGAATTCCTCTAAGATTTTCTTTATATATTTGGGTGCTCCTATCTTGGGTGCATATATATATTTACAATGTTTATGTCTTCTTGGGGTATTCTTCCCTTGAGTATTATGAAGTGACCTTCTGGGCCTCTCTTTATGGCCTTTGTTTTGAAGTTTATTTTGTCTGATATGAGTATTGCTACCCTAGCTCTTTTTTTCCTGGCCATTTGCTTGGAAAATTTGTTTCCAGCCCTTCACTTTCAGTCTGTGAAGGTATTTTGTCCTGAGGTGGGTCACTGGTAGGCAGCATATGTATGGGTCATGCTTTCTTATCCATTCAGCTATTCTATGTCTTTTGATTGGAGCATTTAATTCATTTACATTTATGGTTATTATTGATAGGTACTTATTCATTGCCTTTTTGTACCTGTGTTCCTCTCTGTCTCTCTCTTTTTCTTCCCTTTCTCAGTGTAGTCCGTTTAGCATCTCTTGAAGAGTTGGTTTGGTGGAGGTGTATTCTTTCAGACTTCTTTTGTCTTGGAAGCTCCTTATTTGGCCTTCTATCTTGACTGAGAGCCTTGCTGGGTAAAGTAGCGTTGGTTGCAGGCCTCTGGTTCTCATTACTTAGAATATTTCTTGCCATTCCTTTCTGTCTTGTAGTGTTTCTGTTCAGAAGCCAGTTGCTAGCCTTATTGGGGCTTCTTGTATGTTACTTCCTGCTTTCCCTTGCTACTTTTAAGATTCTCTCTTTGTGTTGGAATTTTGCCATTTTAATGATGATGTGTCTTGAAGTGGGCCTCTTTCGGTTCCTCTTGATTGGGCCTCTCTGTATTTCCTGTATTTGTGTGACTTTTTCTCTCATCATATAGGAAATTTTTCCATCATTGCTTTTTAAAATAGGTTTTCTATCCCTTGATCTTCTTCTTCTCCTTCTGGTATCCCTATTATTTGAATATTATTACATTTCTTATTTTCTTGCATTTCTTTTAATCCCTCTTCATTCTTTCTGAGCCTCTTTTCCTTTTCTTGCTCTTTCTGGGTGTTTTTTTCTACTTCATCCTCCATCTCGCTGATTCAATCTTCTGCTTCATTGATCCTGCTTTTGATTCCTTCCACTGTGTTCTTCAGTTCAGAAATTGTATTTTTCATTTGCTCTTGGCTCTTGTTGATGTTTTCTATTTCATTTTTCATGATGATATAGTTTGCAGTGAGTTCATTGTAGTTTCCCTGTAATTTTCTGGTAGCTCATTGTGAGCTCTTTGAACTTCCTGATAACCAAGGTTTTGAATTCAATATCTGATAGCTGACTTGCCTCTATTTCATCTGGTATTCTTTCTGAGGCTTCCTCCTTTCTTTTCATCTGGGGATTGTATCTTTGTCTTCCCATTGTTTGTGAGACTGTTCTTGTTGCTTCAGCTTCTTAAATTGATCTGTTCTGGCTCCCTGGGTTTATGGTGTGACCTTCTGTGGTAGAATACCTGTAAGATTCAGTGGTGTAGTCTCCTTGATCTCCCAAGCTCACTGGTCTTGGGCTGTTCTTTTTTTTTTAAGATTTTATTTATTCATCTTTAGAGACGAAGGGAAGGAGAGAAGGAGAGAAATATCAATGTATGGTTGCCCCTTGTGTTCCCCTGCTGGGAACTGGCCTGCAACCCAGGCGTGTGCCCTGACTGGGAATGGAACTGCGATCGTGTGGTTCGCAGGCCCATGCTCAATCCACTGAGGGCTCACCAGCCAGGGCTCTTGGACTGTTCTTTAAGTTGGCTCTGTGTTTGTCTTTGGGTTTTGATTGTTTTGGGGTCTTTTTTCGTGAATGCTTCCCACCAGCTGGTTAACTGAGGGACACTCTGTCCACCACCTCTTGTAAATTGTTGTGCTGGTGAGAGCAGGTTGTGTTGAAGCTAGTTTTTCTGTGTGTAGAAGGTTTTGAGTATTCTCTTTTGCTCTTGTTCAGTTGTTTTTACTGGGTAGTTTCTCTACCATTTAGTTGTATTTCTGGATAGGTCCTGGATTGACGTTGTATGGTTTCCACTCTCTCCTTCACCTTCTTCTGTTGTTGTCTGTTGGTGGTTCCTTTGTTGTTTGGTTTCCTCTTCCGGTGGATATCCTGGTGTTCACATCTTCTACCTTCTCTTTTTTGTGTGATCAGTTGGAGGGGAAGGCAAAATGGTGTAATACAGTAGGAGAGTATTCTATGATATTTACATTAGCAGCCAGTAGAGAATAGATAGAAGATCCTTTGGCTATGTATAGTGTTAACCTTGATCTTCAACCCAACTAGCCACTTTTAAGAAAGGATGTAAAGAAGATAAGACTTGTTGGTGAGGGAAGGATTGTGAGTTGAATCTAGAAAGCAGTGAGTTTGTAGGAGGTCAGATTCTTAGGTAAGGTGAGAGTAAAGGATAGTAAATAGGTGTAGAGTGTGAGAGAATAGGGTTAATCACTATAGTAATAGAGTTCAGGAAACTGTGAAGTGGGCTAAGATCCGGGAGGTGTGTTGCGAAGTGTTTACAATTGTATGGAACAGCTATTATTTATAATAATATTATGGTTCGATTCCCAGTCAGGGCACATGCCTGGGTTGCAGGCCAGTTCCCAGTTCCTGGCAGGGGACGCATGAGAAGCAACCATACATTTATATTTTTTTCTCTCTCTCTCCTTCCCTTCCCCTCTAAGATAAATAAATAATAAAAATCTTTTAAAAAATCATACAATAATATTAGAGCAACAATAATATGACAGAATCTATGTGATCTGGATAACAAGTATAGGGGTTATAGGACCTTGGGTAGTGTGCTAAAGGAATACAAGTGAAGTGAAGGACAGTAAATTAGCAATACACTGTGGAAGAGAGAACAGGGGAAACCTGTCAAATGATGCAGTATAACCAGCCAAGCCAAAAAGACTATACAGAAAGAAGAGGAATACAAAAATACTATTAAAACAAAAGATGTAAGAATAATGAAAAATAATAATACGAATATGCAGTAATTTGTAGTTTCTCTGCAATAGCAAAGTGAAATTTGTCTCACTCTCTCAACTGTTGGGATGCCCCCTTTTGGTGTCCAACTCCATACCTTTCATAGTTCCAAATTTTTTGTCTCACTTGTGGGTATTTAAAAAAACGCCTGAGAATGGAGGAAGAAGAGATAAATTGGAAAGAAAGGAAGTGGAAATAAAACAAGAAAGAAGAAAAGAGAGGAAAAAGGTATGAAAAATTAAAAAATAATAAAAATTAAAAAATAAAGATTACTTGAAAACAAATAAACAAAATAACACACCTGTAGTTGGTTTCAAACTGGCCAAACTGGTTTTTCTGGTCTTACTGGCTATAGCAGGCTGAGGGGCAATTGCTGTGGCGTTTCTCTCTTCCCCATCTGTATTCAACCAGTCTTGGAAGCACTCTCCCAAGAGCTAGTCTGGTGCCTCTCCCCAGCACCTTAGGTGGGGGATCCAGGTCTTCTTCAGAGCACTCTTTCCCCAGGTTTATCACTATAGGGCGGGGTTCGGTCACACGCTGGGCCAGGCTGCCTGGTTCCCAGGGGCCTGGGCATGAACCCTTCCCAGTGCTATGGGGGAATGCAGGGCCTTCAGCGCAACCTCGGGATTGCTGCCAAGTTGGGTTGTGAGTAAGCTGAGCAGCTGTCGCAGGAGAATCCCCCAAACAGTTTTGCTTTTTGAGAAATTCTTCCTACTCAAGGCTGCTGCTCCATATGGCCCAATTCTCCACCCAGACCAGTGACTATCGGGGTCAGTGCACATCACTGCAGGACTCTCAACTCTCCCAAGCCGGTAACCATAGACTCCACAAGTGATCATGGCCCCTGTGTGTTTGCCTCTTTGTCCTTGTTCCCCTCTCTGCAATTTCAAGCAGCCAGGTCTCTCCCGGTGCTGCTCAAACCCTGCTTGGCTGGGGAGGGAGGGATCAGTTGACCTGGCTCTCTCCCAAGGACTCTGTGGCAGGCCTGCTGCTCCAAAAGAGTTTGTGGTAGACCCAGTGCCAGCGCTGGGCACCAGGCCTGGGGCTACAGCTGCCCAGGCCCCCGCACTGGTCCCTGGGACCTTATCGTCCTGAAGCATTCTCCTTACCATCTGGTTTTTCAGTGTCTGCTACAATTTTTGGTCTCATTTTTATGTGTGCTGGAGTACTGTTGGCTATTTGCTCTGTTCCTTTGTAGATCGACTAGGTTTTTCTGCCATATTTAGGGGGAAGTGGAATCTGCTCCCTCCTACTCCATCATCATCTTCCAAATCCTAGAGCAGTGTAACTTAATCACACTCCACCAGGCACTATGAATCGAATGACGTAAATTCAAATCCCATACCTGCTTTCCACTCATAATGAGACTTTGATCAAATTATTTCACCTTTCCGAAACTCTATTTGTCCATGTGTAAAACGTAGATAATAGCAGCAAGGCAGGTGGAGTGCACAAGCATAGTGGGTGGACTGCACAAGTGAGGTGGAGGTGGGTGAAAGGACCCAAAGTGAGGCACTGGACTGCACCAGCAAAGCCGGCTGACTGCACCGGGAAGGCAGGGCTGGCTGTACTGGGAAACTTAAAGACTCAAGCTAGCTGTAAACTACCTCAGGGGTTGCCACACCAGGAGAAACTCCCAGTCTCCTACAACAGAGTTTGTGGGAAGGAGGGGCCAGAGCCCAGCAAGACAGCAACATTGTTTTCTCTCTGACCCCTCCCCCACAGACAGTGCCACACTGCTGCAAGGAGGGTTGCCTGGCCTTGTGCATAACCAAGGACCCGCCCCCTACAATATAACAGGTACACTAAGACAAAGAAATATGACACAAATGAAGGAACAGATCAAAACTCCAGAAAAAGAGCTAAGCGACAAGGAGATAGCCAAACTATCTGATGTAGAGTTCAAAACACTGGTAATCAGGATGCTCACGGAACTGATTGAACTCAGTCACAAAATGAAGGAAGAAATGAAGGCTACCCAAAGTGAAATAAAGAAAAATGTACAGGGAACCAACAGTGAAGGGAAAGAAACTGGGACTCAAATCAATGGTTTGGAACAGAAGAAAGACAGAAATATTCAACCAGAACAAATGAAGAGACAATTCAAAAAAATGAGGAGAGGCTTAGGAACTTCTGGGACAACTTTAAACATTCCAACATCTGAATCATAGTGATGCCAGAAGGAGAAGAACCAGAGCAAGAAGTTGAAAATTTATTTGAACAAATAGTGAAGGAAAACGTCCCCGTTATGGCAAAGGAAATAGACTTCCAGGAAGCTCAGAGTCCAAAGAAATTGGACCCAAAGAGGAACACACCTAGGCACATCAAGTTACCCAAGATTAAAGGTAAAGAGAGAGTCTTAAAAGCAGGAAGAGGAAAGGAGACAGTTACCTACAAAGGAGTGCCCATAAGACTATCAGCTAATTGCTCAAAACAAACCTTACAGGGAAGAGGGGGCTGGGAAGAAGCATTTGAAGTTATGAAAGGCAAGGACCTACATTCAAGATTAATCTCTCCAGCAAAGCTATCATTTGGAATGGAAGGACAGATAAAGTGCTTCCCGGGTAAAGTCAAGTTAAAGAGTTCATCATTACCAAGCTCTTATGATATGAAATGTTAAAGGGATTTATCTAAGAAACAGAAGATCAAAAACTACAAACTGTAAAATGACAACAAACTCATAGCTAGCAACAGTTGACCTAAAAATAAAAAGAGCTAAGCAAACAACTAGAACAGGAACAGAATTAGAGATGGACATCATGTGGACATTTTTCGGTGTGGAAGGGAAGAGGAAGAATGGGAGGGAGAAGGTACAGGGAAGAAGAAGCATAATTAGTAGGCATAAAATAGATGGGGGAGGTTAAGAATGGTATAGGAAACAGAGAAGTCAAAGAACTTACATGTAAAACCCATGGACATGAACTAAGGGTGGGAAAGGCTGGAGGGTTGGAGGGTGCAGGGTGAAAGGGGGATAAAGGGGGAAAATTGGGAAAACTGTAATTACATAATCAATAAAATATACTTTAAAAAGCCTAGATAATAAATTCTTGTTTTTCAGAATCCTGGTTTTCACTAAGGGTGGATGTACATAAACTCCTCTGAATATTGTGAGGTGGCACAATATAAAGACAGATATAAAGGAAAACTTAAAACTAAGAAATTCTCTTTTTTTGTATTTTTGTATTTTTATTTTTTTATTGTTGTTCAAGTACAGTTGTCTCCATTTTCACCCCACCACACTCCTCCACCCCACACATCTCCACCTCCCACCCTCCAACCTACCCCCTTTGGCTTTGTCCATGTGTCCTTCATACATGTTCCTTGATAACCCTTCCCCTATTATCCCCCCATTATCCTTCTCCCTCCTACTCTCTGGTTACTGTCAGTTGGTTCTTAATTTCAATGTCTCTGGTTGTATTTTGCTTGCTTGTTTATGTTGATTAGATTCCACTTATAGGTGAGATCATATGGTATTTGTCTGTCACCATTTGGCTTATTTCACTTAGTACAATGCTCTCCAGCTCCGCCCATGCTGTCTTGAATGGTAGAAGCTCATTTTTTCTTTCTTTCTTTTTAAAGATTTTATTTATTTATCCTGGCTGGCATAGCTCAGTGGATTGAGTGCGGGCCTGCGAACCAGAGTATCACGATTCGATTCCCAGTCAGGGCACATGCCTGGGTTGCAGGCCAGTTCCCAGCGAGGGACTCATGAGAGGCAACCATACATTGATGTTCCTCTCCCTCTCTCCTTCCCTTCCCTTCTAAAGATAAATAAATAAAATCTTTTTAAAAAGATTTTATTTATTTATTTTTGCACAGAGGGGATGGGAGGGAATGAGAGAGGAAGAGAAGCATCAATGTGTGGTTGCCTCTCACACACCCCATACTGGGGACCACACCCACAACCCAGGTATATGCCTTGACTGGGAGATGAACCAGTGACTGTTTGGTTCACAGAGCAGCACTCAGTCCACTGAGACACATCAGCCAGGGTAGAGTTCCTTCTTTCTTTCTGCTGTATAGTATCCAATTGTGTAAATGTACCACCATTTTTTATCCACTCATTTACTGATGGGCACTTGGGTTGCTTCCAGCATTTGGATATTGTAAATTGTGCTGCTATGAACATTGGGGCGCATAGGTTCTTTTGAATTGATGATTTAGGATTCTTAGGGTATAATCCCAACCGTGGAATCACTGGGACAAAAGGCAGTTCCATTTTTAGTTTCTGAGGAAATTCCATACTGTTTTCCACAGTGGGTGCACCAGTCTGCATTTCCACCAAAAGTGCACTAGAGTGAGTTCACTTTTCTCCACAACCTCACCAGCACTTATTGTTTGTTGATTTGTTTATGATGGCCATTCTGACTGGTGTGAAGTGGTATGTCGCTGTGGTTTAAATCTTCATCTCTCTGATAGCTAGTGATCCTGAGCATCTTTTCATATGTCTCATATGTCTTTTCATATGTCTTTTCATATATCTTTTCATATGTCTCTGAGCCCTCCATATGTCCTCCTTAGAGAAGTATCCTTTGCCCATTTCAGGTCCTTTGCCCATTTTTTAATTGGATTGTTTGTCTTCCTGGAGTGGAGTCATGTCAGTTGTTTATATATTTTGGAGATCAAACCATTGTCCAAGGTATCATCTGCAAATATATTTTCCCAAACAGTTGGTTCCCTTTTCATTTTGCTGATGTTTTCTTTCCCTATACAGAAGCTTTTTTATTTTGAAGGAGTCCCATTTCTTTATTCTTTCCTTTTTATTCCTTGCTCTAGGGAAGATATCAGTGAAAATATTGCTATGTGGAATATCTGAAATTTTCCTGCCTATGTTCTCCTCTAGGACTGTTGTGTGTTCATTTTCATTTGTTACCAGAAACTCTTTAATTTCTTCCTTGATCTCATTATTAGAAAATTCATTGTTTAATAGCATGCTATTCAATATCCATGAGTTTGAGTGTTTTTGAGTTTTTTCCTTGAGGTTGTTTTCTAGTTTCAGGCCCTTGTGGTCTGAGAAGGTACTTGATATGATTTCTGTTTTCTTGAATTTGTTGAAGCTTGTTTTGTGTTCTATCATGTGGTCTATGTTTGAAAATGTTCCATGTGCATTTGAAAAGAATGTGTATTTCGCTTCTTTGGGACGAAGGGCTCTCTATATATATCAGTTATGTCCATTTCATCTAGGGCATTGTTCAATGCCACAAAATCATTGTTGATTCTTTATTTGAAAAATCTGTCTATCGATGACAATGGGTGTTAAAATCCCTACTATAAATGTGTTTGTGTCTATATCTTTCTTGAAGTCCTCCAAGGTTTTCCTTATATACTGGGCGCTCCTATGTTGGGTGCATATATGTAAAACTAAGAAATTCTTAAATCCACTTTTAGAATAAATAAACTTTGCAAAGCATTAATTTAGAAAGAAGGAAAGCAGCAAAATTCAGTCTAAATATTAGAATCAGTATTAAAAATATAATTCAGGTTTGGGTTACAAGAAGACAAATATTAAGATAAACCTTTGAAAATAATAATATATCATTTACCCATATTTTCCAAATATTTGTGCCAGTGGATATAGTACAAATACATATATGCACCTTAGCACAAATCTATCTATGTTTACATGTATGAACTGGCACCTCATACTTTTAACACTCTGGAGAATATTAAAAAACTTAATGTACACAATAAATTTTCACCTATGATAATTGTTTCATGTAGATAAGACAAATATGACTGTTCCTAATTAACAGATGAAAGAACTCAGGGAAGGAGAGATCCAAGGATAAGAATTAGTTTACATTTGCAAGTAGCTACATGAGGGGCACAAGGGTCTCTGGCTCAATGAGTGGAATTTAATAATAATCCTTGCTACAAGTATAATTTCAATGTGTGAGAGCTTTAAGGAGAGATGAAAATATTTGAAAAATGGTCTGTTTTCTTCTGCTTTTCTCCACATTTCTTGTTTTACCTGCTACTGTCAGGCATTACTTTGTCTTTCTGTTTTCAGATCAACTTGATGAATCCTGTTATAAGACCCTGAAAAGGGAGTTCACTCAGTGGATCTGATGTAGTGGATGCTGTCCCAGGAAGTTCTGTGCATGCATGGCACAGTTCTGTGCATGCATGGCACAGTCTTCCAAGAACACCCATGGGAGGTCATGCCTGATCTCTACTTTTACAGAGATCCTAAAGAGATTGAAAAGGAAGACAAGGAAGGCTGTTGCTGAAAAGGCTGTGTGACCAAGGAGAAATTTCAGCTCCTGAGTTTACTGCTGCTGAAAACTAAGGTCACAGGCAGGTATGAAGGCATGTATGTACTCTCAATGTCTGTGTACCAGTTTCCTACAGAAGACTGGAGCACTCAGCCTGCCACCTGCAGCCCCTACATCTCAGGCCACTGAATGGGTAAGAACAACCACTGATGCTCATTCTTAAGCTCTTCATCAAAAAACTTCTAAACAAAATGGAAATAATGTTGAAAGAAAATAAACAATTTCTTTTAAAAGAATGAGTTCACATAACTACTTAGTGACAGAATAAGAGTGCAATGTCAGGCTTTCTGACCTGTGTTGTGATATTATTATTAATGCTCTGCACCCTGCAATAACTTAAGCACACTTACTATCAGTGGAGCCAGGTAATGCCTACTGCTGCTATTTCCAAGTGAAAAAATATATGTATATAAAATCGGGGACCGCCCAAAACTGGAATTGTCTTCTGGAGGGCAGGCCCCTTGTAGTACAGTCTTCCCCCACTAGGTGAGTGTTCCAGGAACCCATCTGCATCAGTGTGCCAGCTGGTGTTGTTGCTGCATATGGCTCCAATTAATAATTTTGAAAACCCTTTTAGCATGTTTGCCCATTTCTTGATGGGTGATTTATGAGTTCACCTGCCCTCACCACGCTGAGTGTTCAGCACTTTTTGACCAAAACCAACATGACCCCTGTGTTCTACCCTCCCTATTCATTCGATCTCACCCTGACTGAGTATTTTTTGTTTTCTCAGATGAAAAAAGTCCTCAAATGGAAACATTTTGCTGATGTGGAAGAGGTGAAACAAAAAATGGCAGAAGCACCTAAAGGCATCAAAATCAATGAGTTCAAAAACAGTTTCAAGCAGTGATTAAAAATATCTTGATAGGTGTATAGCATCAAATGGAGAGTACTTTGAAGGTGAGTAAAGTTTAAACATGTAAGAGTAAATACACAATTTTTATAAATAAATTCCAGTTTGGGGGTCCCCCCTAATATATATAGGTATATCAGTATATATGTATATATTTTGCAAGGAAAACCAATGCACACTCACACAAACAAACAACAGTTTTATGAAACAGTATTTAACTTTTCTAAAAGCCATGCATTGTGAAAAGTTCTATTCTGTCCTATTCATTTAGTTTAAAAGAAGCCCTGGGCACAACGCCATCGATTGATTTTATGACTATGTTAATTTGTGTGAACAGGAGTTTGCTACCATCAGTCTAATGTCAACAAAAGCCCCAAGTCTCAGGCATAGAAAGAGGGAAAACTTTATTCAAGAGAACAGTTTGCAAACTGGGAGAAGGCAACTTGGTAGAAACTGAAAGTGTGCTCCACTGAGGCAAAGGGGAGATGAACTTTTGAAGAGGAAATTTCCTCCCTGGTTCCTAATTGGTCCATTTTTATGCAAATGAGGAATCCACATTTGTACAGTCTAGTTGGTTCAAATAGCACTGTCCTGATTGGTCCAATTTGCGAATTCTGATTGCTTGTTATGGAGTTGCTCTGATTGGTCAGTACTTATATAAGTGAGAGTATAATAGTGCAGTTCCAATTGTACCGGGCAGGTCTCAGTCCATTGGTCAAAAGACAATACCAGTAATTCCTTTATGGTTGATTCAGACAGCAGGAACACAGTGGAGAGGGCTGGCAGCTCATTCTGTACCTTTTTCCTGAAATGTAGCATGTGTTAGAGTCTTCTGTCAGCAATGTCTGCTAGACTCTAGTTATGAATTTGTGCCCAGTTAACTACGAGGAGTCCTTCTTGGAAGATGTATTCCTTCTCAAGGTCCACATTCCCCTTTTTGATAAAAACCTGTCATGGTTGATCAATCAGGTCAGCTTTTCTCACGTTGGTGCTAGAGTGGTCGGGCTAACTGCTCTGGATCCACCTAGTTCCTTCATGGGACTCCTGTGATTGAGCAGTGGCCAGTAGAGCACTAAAGCCATTTGATTACAGGATGTCTTTCAGGGACATGTCAAATTCAAGGAAATTTTACAGTTTTCTGTAAAATGGCTTAAATCAATTTTTAAAAAATATATTTTATTGATTATACCATTACAGTTGTTCTATTCCCCCCCTCCATTCCCCTCCATCTGCACACTCCCTCCCCCACCATTCTCCCCCCCTTAGTTTATAACCACGTGTCTCAAGTTCTTTAGATTCTATATTTCCCCTACTATCCTTGCCCTCCCCCTATCTATTTTCTACCTACTGTCTATGCTATTTTCTGTACCTTCTCCCCCCTTCTCCTCCTCCCACTCCCCTGTTGCCAACCCTCTATGTGATCTCCATTTCTATGGTTCCACTCCTGATCTAGCTGTCCTCTTGGTTTGCTTTTGTTTTAGGTGTGGTTGTTAATAACTGTGAGTTTGCTGTCCTTTCACTGTTCATATTTTTCATTCTCTTTTTCTTAGATAAGTCCCTTTAGTATTTCATATAATAAGGGCTTGGTGATGATGAGCTCCTTGAACTTGACCTTATCTGAGAAGCACTTTATTTGTCCTTCCATTCTAAATGAAAGCTTTGCTGGATAGAGCAATCTTGCCTGTAGGTCTTTGGATTTCATGACTTGGAATACTTCTTTCCAGCCCCTTCTTGCCTGGAAGGTCTCTTTTGAGAAATCTGCTGACAGTCTGATGGGTACTCCTTTGTAGGTGATTGTCCCCTTATCTCTTGCTGCTTCTAGGATTCTCTCCTTCATTTTCATCTTGGCTAATGTAATTATGATGTGCCTTGGTGTGTTCCTTCTTGGGTCCAACTTCTTTGGGACTCTCTGAGCTTCTTGGATTTCCTGGAAGTCTATGTCCTTTGCCAGACTGGGGAAGTTCTCCTTTATTATTTGTTCAAATACGTTTTCCACTCGTGGCTGTTTCTTTCCCCCTTCTGGTACCCCTATAATCTGGATGTTGGAACATTTAAGGATGTCCTGGAGGTTCCTAAGCCTCTCATTTTTTTTGAATTCTCATTTCTTCATTCCTTTCTGGTGGGATGTTTTGTTCTTCCTTCTGGTCCATTCCATTGATTTGAGTCCCAGTTTCCTTTCCATCACTATTGGTTTCCTGTGCATCTCCCTTCATTTCAATTACTTTAGCCTTCATATGTTCCTCTAATTTGTGACGATAATCAACCAGTTCTGTGAGCATCCTGATAAACAGTGTCTTGAGCTGTGCTTCTGAGAGGCTGGCAACCTCTTGGTTCGCTTAGAGTTATTGGCTCTGGGACTTTGTGTTCTTCTTGCATCTTTTGGGCTGTTCGTGCCTGTTACGTAGCACGATCGGAACCCTAGGTGTTCACCAGAGCAGGGCAACTCAGTCGCTGGGTTGTGACGCTGTATGTGGGGGTGGGGTCAAAGAGGAGCAATGGTGTCCCGTGTGCCGCCTCCCGCCGCTACTGCCGCAGCTGCCACTGTCACTGTGGCCCGTGTGTTTCATCCCACTGCACGCGAATGTGCCACCGCAGTCAGCCCTCCACCACTGGGTTCGCCCCCTGGGGCCTGCGTGGTCCGTCTCACTATGCGCAAATGTGCGACCGAGGTCAGTCTGCCCCACACCCTGACTGTGTCCGGGCTGCCTGCGTGCCTAGGTTGGGGGATCTCTCCTGCCTGCCCCTGCAACACTGCTGGCTCTGCCCCTCTTACCATCCCGGTTGAACGGTTAGTTTTTGTCAGACTTCCGTATAATTCAATTTTCTGTTCTTTGGCTGTGTCTTTGTTCTCCAAACCTTTGTTGTATTCAAACTTGGTTGTGGGAGAAGGCACGGTGTTTCCACTTATGCCTACATCTTGGCAGAAGTACCTTAAATCATTTTTTTGAAGGGTTAAAGTATACGTGATAAATTGGGACTAAGCTGCAAGAGGTATTTAGCATATTTGTCATCCACAATATTTTAACTATTGTGGATGACAAAAAATGGAGGAGATGTGGTGGCTTGATGGATTGTTTCTATCCTTCACACAAACTTTTCTAGGTTTTACAGGAGGCTCAGACACTTGGTTATACAAAATATCAGTAGGTTGACAATGAAGATTATTAAACAAATTAGTACAAGGAGTTGAACAATTTGCAACCCAGATATTAAAATAGCCCAGAGCCAAGTTGAGAGTCAGCTGAGAATAACAGAAAATTTAAATCCTAACCAGCCAGCAGTCTTAAAGACAAATCTGGACTACCCCTTAAGGGATCTTGCAAATTTAAGGAGATTGTTTCTAATTCTACCTGGGAAGAAGTATTTATCAGTAGGAAGTATTAGCTATGGCACAAACTACACCTTGGGCTTCAAGAAAATAATCAAGCATAATTCTACAGTCAAGGATCACCCTGGCTAAAGAATCTAAAGCTGTTTGCTGCACTTAATGGCTCTAGATGTTGAGTTAGCAATTTGGTCGACAGTTTTGGTTAGATTTCACATGATTACATCTAATTGAGTGGTGGAAAAGCCAGCCTGTGACCCTACAATTCCAAGTAAGAAGTGGAGCCTATTTTAATTTTAAAATTAGGATCAATCAAGATTCAGCTACATGTAATAATGGTTAAAAGTAATGTGACTGTCGGAAATCAGGAGCTATAACTAAAACCATTATCTTACATGATTCTCTTGGTGATGTTTAAAGTTATACAATGGGATTTATCTGTGATACATATAAATTAGTATCGAAATTTAGAAAAAGCAGCATTTACGTATACAGAAGTACCTGAATTGTATTAGATTTACAGAGAGATATAATAATCTATTTACCATGCAACTAGCTATTTGTGACATTTGTAATTGTTAATGAAACAAATTCCTTATGAACATAGTACTAATGTATAGCAAATTACAACAATTGACTCAAATATTTAAGGTGAAGACCCAATATCCTCAAATTTCTAAGCATTTATCCCATTATCAGTACAGTTTCACCTAGATTTTACCCCATTAGAAAAGAAATATTAAATACTTTTTCTTTTTTAAAAGATCATTATGCTTTCAGATGTTAAATGGCACAATTCAGTTTCTTTACCAATTTACCTGTTTTTGTGAATCTGATAGTTTTATGTTTAGGCTAAGGTAGGTGCTCCGAAGGATCCAATGAATTGAACTTGTAGGTTGAAGAATACTGTGGGTATTGTACAATGAACCTCTCCTGGAAAGCCATGTCTCTGGTAGAAATATATTCCTGGATCAGTGATCGAGAAGTTAAGACCAATTGCCAGTGTAGTCAGACTGTTCTCTAATTATCACATAACAGTTTGACCCTCTATATTAAATTCCTTAGTGAATAGAACCAGGCCTCACTATTTTCATATATCCTGTATAGCACATACTAAAGGAGAATAAACTATTTGTGTCTTCTTATTACTTTCTCTTAGTCATTGAAACATTACATATAGGCATTAATACAATTTTAACAGATAATATCAGGGGATAATATCTGTAAATAAAGGGTTTTTCATTCTACCCCAAGAAACTGCCAATCTATCACATGAAATGCTTTAATTCCAATAATACAATTTACAGAATCGTTAATTTTTAAATTATGTTAAATATTGTCCATATAATAGTTTTTATAAAATGTTAGGCTTAGTCTTTTTGACATCACTTAAAAAGCATTCTAACTTTTAAATATTGACATGAGGTCAAGACAAGGAACTCACAAAGGAAGTAATCTTCAAAATACTGACCTCCATATAATTAGCTCTGAGAGTGAAGTAAGACAAGTTATAGCATTAATCTGTCAGACTAATTACTGTTGAGATATTACTCCTATCTATCTGTAGGAAATTTTCCTATATTTGAACTTTTCCCTTTTTGTTTAAGGTACAGGAAAAAGAACAATACACATTCTAAAATATTGATGAAAATCATATACAACAGTTTTTCTCAACTATCAAGTTTACCTTACCATGTTGTTCTAAAGCACTTCCATTGAAATACAGGTCCTTTCCACTTGAATAACTGATCAAATATAAACATAGGGATTAAAATCCTTCTAGCAAGATAGAAGGAATGATTCAAATTTAAAATTATATACTTTTCCTTAAAAATTAGCAGCACTTCATTTTATCAGGACATACAAATTTGTCTTCATTGGTCAGAAACAAGGAAAAAGGCATATAGGTCCAAAATGGCACCTTGTACAAAGGAAATATGAGGCTATAGTACTTCCTGAATAACTATTTTCCCCTTAGGTGGTTTATGAAATAACTTGGATGTCACCTTTGATGGTGGAAAAGGAATGTGCTGAGTAAGGCTGTTTCCTGCTATAGTGGCTTTACAGCGGGGTTTTGTAAAATCTACAGTAAAGTTAGGGATGGTTGAAAATTTGCTAACAAGAATAACTATGGGATCATCAATTTTACCAGACATAAAGGCAGACATCAGATGCCAATCCATCATTCAAGCAGGTTCCCTGAGGAAGGGTAAGCTTGAGAGTACTGTGTCATATTTCTATGCCAAGGTTTCCCACATGCAGGAATTAAAACAAAAAAAAATAAGAAAGTACTGTTTAGTCACAAGTTAATGACCAATATATACAATGTAAAACACAGGGAAGGTGATCAGCTTGTTCCAAGAGTATTAAGATCACTAATATACACCCAGGAATATAATCATTGTGATAATTATGAGAGAAACGTAAGGATTATGCATAGGAGTTGGCTTTACTGGCATGGTCTTAGATGTTGGGAAAGGCTTTTCATCTGAGCAATTATTTGCTCTAGATAAATTTGATTTTAGGTCTCCTATATATTGGGGTGTCCAGTCAGGTCAATGAGGTGCAATTATAGGAGCAATTTTAAATGAGAACATGAATTCATGAGTGTGGGGGTAACTTTGCCTGCAAAGTCTCCCCCCCCTCCCCTGTCTACCATGGATGAAAGTAACACTACCAAGGCATGATCTGCTTCGGGAGGAGAGGTGGCTGATCCTTCAAAGGGGAAGGGCCAAGAGCCCCTTCCTCAATGGGCTTTTATTGGATTCATTTGCACAAGAATACAAGTAAGGATCAAACAATAGATAGCATTCAAAGAACTATGAGGGCCTATTCTCTGTCAGGGTCAGATAGCTAATGAGCCATAAAACTTTGAGGAACAAACTACTTGCTTGGACCCTTATCATTTAAATGAGAGCATTCTAAACAAAGCAGGTTTCACAGGATTTTTACATATTCTTTCTTAGGACTGATCACCTGGAAAACCCGCCCTTTCCATTACAGGGCTGCACAGCCTTCCCCATCATAGGTTTTTAGGCTTAAGTGGATTAGAGCCAGGAAGTGCTTCTCCTAGATGGAACTGGGGACTCGGCTATGTCACAATAGCTGGGGGGTGAGAGTCCATCGCGACCTCTTTGTCACAGCCCTCCCACTGAGTCCTTCCTTGAGGGCCTCCCAAGTGATCTTGTCTGGCTTAGGTTGCCCCTCCTCTGAGGGGTCGTACCCACGCAGACTAAGGGACCAAGCATTGGGGGCAGGAGATGAAGCTTTGTCTTCTTAGTGGCTCACATTCCAGAGGTCACCTACTCAGCCTTAGCCCTGGGGGGTAGTTACAATTCCTGAAACCAGGCAGAGCAGTTCCCAACACACGAGTCAATACTTTTTAACTTGGTAGTACAGGGATTTGTTAACAATAGGCAGTACCCCCCCCCCCCTTCCACAAGGCTGAAATGAGTTCTTGTGGATATACCCTTTTTACCAGACTGTATTTCCAGATTGTAGGCCATGATATTTGATGTCTTTGTCCCCAGGAGTATGCTGCAAAAAGATTGCTCTACAAGCTTTTAATTAATTCCAAGTGTTTTATAAGTTCTTTACAATAGTCAGAAGATCTCCTTAAGAGACTTCATACATTCCCTGATCTAACCTCATAGGTCTTCCAGTAATTATTTTATTTTATTCTATTTTATTTTATTTTTAGAAAAAATCATTGTTCGTATATCTTTAATTTTTAGACTTTTATTATGGCAATTTTTTTTAAAGATTTTATTTATTTATTTATCTTCAGAGGGGAAGGAGAGAGGGAGAGAAACATCAATGTATGGTTGCCTTTCGTGCGTCCCCTGCTGGGAGTGGGCCTGCAGGGAACCGGCCTGCAACCCAGGCATGTGCCCTGACTGGGACTCAAACCACGATCCTCTGGTTCGCGGGCCCATGCTCAATCCACTGAGCTACGCCAGCCAGGGCCCCAGTAATAATTTTAAAAATGGGTAATCAATTTACCAAACCATATACATCTAGGTTAAGCAATACCAAGGGAATGACTTTAAGTCAAATCAGATTAAAAGATTCAACAAGTTTTTCCAGTTGACGTTTGACTAACTCATCACTTTGTTCTATAAAACTGGAGAGCTGGGTATGATAAACACAATTAAAATGATGCAATATTGGCATATTTTGCATGCCTGGTGTACAATTTTTCTTGTAAAATCAGAGCCTTGATTGCTATGGAGCTCTGGGGGAAATTGTCAAGCAGGAAAAATTCTTTCTAGAAATATTTTAGTAACTTTTGCAACTGTAGCCCTTTGATATGGGAATGGTTTCACTCAAAGAAAACACATACAAATCACTACTAGTACACTTTTATCCTTGAGAAGTGGGGGAAGGAAAATTTGATGAAAATATATTTTCTAAACCTTAAAATTCTAGCATATCAAATATGACTAGTTTACTTTCCCTCTCTTATAAAAAGAGATTCCCATACTCAAGTTATCTATTAAATCATGGTGACAAAGCAATTATAGACAATTAAATTGTTAGAAGCAAAATTTAGCTCTTTTAATATTAAGAAGGTTTGGTTTACATAAGCAATGAAATACCTGATGATACAGGGCACAGGAAATACTTTTAATAAAACACAAAATATTTACTTTCCCTTCATAATTTTTCTTTTATTAAGAGTGGACTAATAGTATTGGTAAACTTTGTCCTTTTACTAGAGAGACAAAATCAGCCCTGGCTGTTGTGGCTCAGTGGATTGAGTGACAGCCTGTGAACAAAAGGGTTGCCACTGGATTCCCAGTCAGGGCACATGCCTGGGTTGTGGGTCAGGTCTCCAGTAGGGGGTGTGTGAGAGGCAGCCACATATTGATGTTTCTCTCCCTTTCTTTCTCTGTCCCTTCTCCTCTAAAAATAAGTAAATAAATCTTTATAAAATAAAGTATACATACTATTAAAAAAGAGAGAAAATCAAATTCTAATTTTGTATCAGTGTGCTGCCTTTAATATTAAAAGAAATTACTAACTTAGATCTGTTCCAATGGAACTAAGGTTCACGTACCATATATTTCTTTTTTAAAATTCCTTTTCCATTAACCACAGATTTTATATAATTTTTTTTATAGATTTAGAGAAGACTTATTTTGTCAAACATTATATTCTGTAAAAAAAAAGACTAGAAAGATTTTTTTAAGTTTCAATAGTTTATCAAAATTATTTTTATAAACTATGAGTTAGATATGTAAATTCAGTAACAGGTATATTCAGATATATAAGCAGCATTCATTGTTATTCAAATTTAACCAAAACATTAGAAATATTCTAATCAAAACACCAAATAAACATAATTTCACAAATGATCTTAAAGATCAATGATTTGAATCAAATAACACAAAAGAGAAAAATTTTTCAAGAGTTAATATTCATATTTTCAAAACATACTATAACAGGAGAAAAAATGTTTTAGAGTCATTCAGATTTGTACAGATCTCTATATAGAAAGCAAATATCTATCTATCTATCCATATAAAAGTGAAACTTAAAAACTACCTAAATGGAGGAAATATACTATTTTCATAGATAAAAAGATAAATATTAAATCCCAAATAAAATCCAAGAACTTTTGTTGTGAAAAATTTTTATGTCATTCTAAGTGTATATAAAAGGCCAATAATGGTCAAGATAGTAAGTAAGAACAAAGATGGGGAATTTATACTACCAAATATCAAGACATAAAACTAAAATATGTAAGATTATGTAGTACTGGTTCAAGGACAAGCAGACAGTTGGAACAAAGTAGACAACACAGAAACAGACTCAATCTTATATGGACACTTAATATGTGACAAAATGGGCACTGCAGACAAATGATGACGAGGCAGTGTTTTTATTAAGTGGGACAGGGTAAACTGAATATAGAAATGGATGAAAATTAAATTTTGTTGCAGACTACTTCATGCCATAGGCAAAAATTAATTCCAGCTAGAGTGTGGATAAAAAATGTGAAAAGAAAAACAAGTTTCTGGAAAGTGTTAATACAGTAGATAACTTCATAACCTTGGGGCATACAGCAGCATTTGTTTAAAGACAAAAGGCACAAACCTTTTGCCCATTTTTTAATTGGAGTGTTTGTCTTCCTGGAGTGGAGTTATGAGAGTTCTTTATATATTTTGGAGATCAAACCCTTGACCGAGGTATCATTGTCAAATATGTTTTTCCATAGAGTTGGTTCTCTTTTCATTTTAATGCTGTTTTCTTTAGCTGAGCAGAAGCTTTTTATTTTGATGAGATCCCATTTATTTACTCCTTCCTATATGTCTCTTGCTTTAGGGGACATATCAGTGAAGATATTGCTGCATGGAACATCTGAGATTTTCCTGCCTATGTTCTCCTCTAGGACTTGTATGGTGTCACAACTTATATTTAAGTCTTTTATCCACCTTGAATTTATTTTTATGTGTGGTGCAAGTTGGTGATCAAGTTTTATTTTTTTGCAGGTAGCTGTCCAGGTCTCCCAACACCATTTGTTGAAGAGGCTATTTTTACTCCATTTTATGCTTCTTCCTTCTTTGTCAAATATTAATTGACCATTGAGACTTGGGTTTTTTTCTGGGCTCTCTGTTCTGATCCATTGGTCTATGTGTCTGTTCTTATGCCAGTACCTAGCTGTTTTGATTACAGTGGCCTTGTAGTATAGTTTGATATCAGGGATTGTGATGCCTCCTACTTTGTTTTTCTTTCTCAAAATTGCTGCAGCTATTTGGGGTCATTCATGGTTCCATATAAATTTTTGAAGTGTTTGTTCCATATCCGTGAAAACAGACACTTCTCCAAAGAAGACATACAGAGGACCCAGAGACATATGAAAAGATACTCAATATTGCTAGGTGTCAGAGAGATGCAAATTAAGACCACAGCGAAACACCACTTCACACCAGTGAGAATAGCCATAAAAAAGAAATCAACAAACAAGTGTTGGAGAGGATGTGGAGAAAAGGGAACCCTAGTGCACTGTTGCTAGGATTGCAAACTGGTGCAATTACTGTGGAAAACAGTATGGAATTTCCTCAGAAAACTAAAAATGGAACTGCCTTTTGACCTGGCAATTCCACTGCTGGGATTATATCCCAAGAACCCTGAAACAACAATCCAAAAGAACTTATGTACCCGAATGTTCATAGCAGCACAATTTACAATAGCCAAGTACTGGAAGCAACCTAAGAGCCCATCAGTAAATGAACAATAAAAAATCTATGGTACATTTACACAGTGGAATACTATTCAGCAGAGATAAAGAAGGAGCTCCTACCCTTCATGACAGCATGGATGGAACTGGAGGGCATTATGCTGAGTGAAATAAGCCAGGTGGTAAGGGACAAATAAATACCATATTATATCACTTTTAACTGGAACCTAATCAATAAAAGAAAAAAGGAAGCAAAATATAACCAGAGACATTGAAATTAAGAAGATCTGATAGTCACCAGAGGAGAGGTGAGAGGGGATAATGGAAGGAAGGGGGGAAAGGGTTTTCAGGAACAACTATAAAGGACACATGGACAAAACCAAGGTGGGGGTGAAAGCAAGGGAAAGAGGTAGGTCTGGCTGGGGTTGGGGTAGGGAGTGGTGGAGGGTAAAGGTAGACACCTGTAATTGAACAAGAATAAAATAATTTTAAAATAAAAATAAATAAAGACAAAAGGCACAAACAAAATATCATATAAAACTGGACTACATTAAAATTAAAACTTCTGTTCATCAAAAAATCACTATTTACAAGAGGGAAAGGAGTAGGATAATATACTGTCCATATATCTAACCAATAAGTACCTTTATCCTAAATATATAAAGAACTCCTAAAAATCAATAACAAGGAAAGACAAATCTCTTACCCACTTAACTAAGCACAAGACTGGAATAGGAACTTCCAAAGAAGATACCCAAGTGTCCAATAAACATGAGAAGATTTTCATCTCATTAGTCATCCAAGAAACGTGAATTTAAAACCACAATAAAGTACTACTAGACAAGCAATCAAAATGGTTAAAATCTTTTTAAAAGATGTAAATGTTCATAGTTGGCAAAGACATGGAGCAATTGAAAGTCTTGCACATTCTATTTATAACTGACAGTAACTAATGAATTCAAAACACATAGTATTGTGATTCTACTATTCTACTCCTAGGTGTCTAATCAACAGAAATCTAAATGCAAGTGCACTGTAATATATACACAAGATTAGTATTATTTAACAATCCAAATACCCACCTACTTTTGAGTGCCTATCATGTAATCCCATATAGAAATTCAAATGAATGAACTGCTACACTGAATGACATGAATGGATCTCACAGACATAATGTTGAGCAAATGAAACCAGGCAAAAAAAATTTACTGTGTAATTCAATTTATATAAGTTTATAAAATAAGCTAAACTAATCTATAATATTAGAAATCAGGATAATGATTGCCATTGAGGAAATGCAGAGATTGTAAAAAGCAAAATATAATGGGGTACTAAGCTAGAGGTCCCCTAAAATGGAGAAAAAACCCCACACCTATTGCTTGGGGGATGAGGGAAGCTGAGCAGGGCCATAAGGAGCCATTTTGTATATCCGAAGAGTTTGGCCAGTATTTTAATAATGTTAAAAAGCTGTGCCTATGCTCAGAGCCAGGGAGATGGGCCTGACTCTAACCCGTGACGTGATGTAGTTGGAGGGGCTTCCAGCGTCCGTGAGAGCAGCTTGGAGGTTTCTGCATCACGGGGCCACTCTTACCCAGACTAACAATGGCAGCTAAGAAAGGCAAAGGAAACCAGACTACTGGCAGGTGTAACCTAGTGTGGGAGAAGCTGGAAATGGGGTTACGGAGGAAGATCCATGTGGGGATTTAAACCCAGGCACCTGGCAGCCATGCTGGGGCTTATGCACATGGTTTTGGGGGTGGAGAGGGGGCTGTCTTGACCATGCAGCTTAGAACACATGAAAGCAAGATGTTACAACCATGCTTAGCTCTCTCTCTCATGGCCAGGTGGTTTGAAATGATGCAGAAGGATTCCCCGACCTGCCATGAGGATACGTTTTTGGATTAAGAACTGGAACCTACCTAGCCAAGCTACAGATTTCTATTTTCTTTTTTAAAAGATTTTATTTATTTATCTCTAGAGGGGAAGGGAAGGAGAGAAGGAGAGAAACATCAATGTATGGTTGCCTCTCGTGAGTCCCCTGCTAGGAACTGGCCTGCAACCCAGGTATGTACCCTGACTGGGAATCGAACCACGATCCTGTGGTTCGAAGGCCCGCGCTCAATCCACTGAGCTACACCAGCCAGGGCAAAACCTGTATAACTTTTGACTAAACAGTTCCTTTCCTTTTTACCAAACTTTGGCATTGAGAGCCACAATTCCTACTGGTTGTGGGCAAATAAGAACCATAGAACAAAAAGACCCAGGGTAGGGGAGATGTTTCTATAACAAGTATATAAGAGGAGAAGCTGAGGAGCTTGGTAGGGTTTTATTTCTTGGGCAAAGTGGTGGTTACACAGTTCTATTTTTCACTTTGTGAAAATCTATCAAGTTATACACTTTGCTGCATTTATGTAATATTTCAAAAATATTTAAATATACAATATTTTTATTGTATGTTTTAAAAATGAATATGCTTTTGGACCCAGCAATCCTGCCTCTGGAAATATGTATATGTTAAGGAACACTAATTCAAAAGAACATTAGCACTCCTATGTCCATTTCAGTGTTATTTACATCACCAAGATATGGAAGCAGCCTGAGTGTCCATCAACAGATAAGTGCATAAAACAACTATGAGACATTTACACAGTGGAAACTACTCGGCCATAAAAAAGAAGGAAATTTTACCTTTTGTGACAGTATGGATGGACCTGGAGAATATTATGCTAAGTGAAATGAGCCAGTCAGAGAAAGACAAATACCCTATGATTTCACTCATATGTGCAATCTAATGAACAAACTAAACTAATAAGCAAAACAGAAACAGGCTCATAGATGGAGAACAGGATGTCAGCTAGTTGGGTGGGGAGGTTAGGGGGTGGAGGGATTGAAAAAAAGAAAAAGGACTTATGGACGTGGACAGCAGTGTGGTGATTGCAGGGGGGGTGGGAGGGGGTATAATGGGGATCTATGGTAATGGGGAAAAAGACAATAAAAAAGCCTAAAAATAAAATAAAATAATTGATATAATCTAAAGTTTTTTAATGGAGATACAATATTAAATATTGACATTTGCCTTTTTACCATTATAATGAACCTATTTTTAAAAAAATATAACAAAATAATAACACCAAGAAGGCACTACATATGTTAATTTAAGGGGGAAATGCTAAATCTTTTTAGAAATAGCAAGTGCTGAGGTTTGATTCTAGTAGGTGTTAACTAACATATGCACACACTTCTGACAGGAAAAGTCTCACTGTGACATCACTAACATTGAACTAGCTTGAACTACTGCTGCTCCATTTGTTAGATAAGACAAGGTCTCGAGTTCAGGGCAGTTCTAACCAAATGCTATTTTTGCTAAATGTTAAAATGTAGAACAGTATTTTGAAGACATATGTGTAAAGAGGATGATCTTGACAGGAACCCAACCCAATATGTGTAGCCAACTTCAAATAAGAAATCAACATGTAATTGACCAAATGGTGTATATAAGCAATGGCTAGGCCTCCCTTTGAAGAGACAGAACTTTGATGTGAATGCCCTGTCTCCTTTACTTGCTGCAAGTAAATAAAACTACCTAATGACAACATCTTATTCCTGAATAGAGTGCCCCAAGATGTGAATCTCTTGAGTTCAATAGCAAATTTAACAACTGAAAGGCAATGTCCTAAAAGAGACTCCCTCTTGGCCTGGTGTGGACATATAGTGAAGCAGTTGACAGCAGCAGCTCATTGGGGGCTTACTTGTGTCTCCACTGTGTGGAGGACCTGTTCTGTGGGAAACTTCCCACTTGGTGTTAACCACCAGCATAGTTCCCTGGCCTGCCTGGAGAGTGAAGCTAAGTGGCCACCTGAACCTGTTTCATTCAGTACTTAGGAAGAGAGGCAGGTAGGTGAGCCTCAGTGGTTGCTTTTATTTGTATTTCTATTCCTGTTTTGGATTTAGGGTTGTTGGAAGGATAATTTCATTTTGCTTTTTCATTTGTGTATGCTCGGTTTCAGATTCATCAGGCAGAAGCTGTCCCTGGGATGCCAGATTCAGGGCCCAACCTGCGTCTAACAGTGGAGGGTTGAGGAATACCTGTGGGGCAATTCAAGACATTCTCTGGTGATGATCTCTGGTCTGGTTGTCTGGCTGTCAGAGAAACCTGAGTCACTGACAGTGTTTTGGGATAGAGATTGTGGGATCACAGTGCTCACTAACATTCAGTTTCTGACCTACAGGAATTAAACTTTGTTCTTTGTGGTCCTTGTTTGTCTTTTATGGAAGTGTGCTGGCTGTGAGAAACTCAAATTGATCCCTGAATGCAGCCCCTTGAGGTGCATTCTTCAGAATTGACTAAAACGAGCTCTGTTTATTTGACTTAAAGAGATTAAATGCTTACAAATGGGTCAATGGTAGCAAACTGCCAGTCCTGCCCCTGGCAGCCTTACTCCAAGCTAGGAGTCATGGATTTGGGAGGCATTGTCTTTAGTATTTCCCATGAGATCATTTAAAATCACATTTGTCACTTTACCACGATAGCTTCTCTCTTGAAACCCCTGTCCTGTTTCCATCCAAGGAGTGCACCTTCTAGAGCACCTGAAGCCAGGATGATAGTCATGAGGGAAATGGAAATAGCACCCAAGCCTTGCCAGTACCCTGAACAAGGTTCTCATCAGACAGGCCATACCACCTTCACTGAGGAAGACAAGCAAATGACTCCTGGTTTTCAGTGCAGGTAATCTGGGATAGAAGGGATGATCTCTTACAAGCAAGACTGAATGGCAAAGGTTTGACTGTGGCACCTGGGGTCCAGCTAATGGCTAATGGTGTAAAGATATATGTGCCTGGGTTTATATGGTAAAAATTAATGGTTTTATCTACAAGCCAAAAAATAAAGCATGGTTTGTAGATTATTGGAATAAGGACCCCATTGCTTCCCCTCCTTTGAAGGATAAGAGGAAAAATTATGTGCCACATGTCTTCTAAAAGTCTCAAGAGATATTCTATTAGCAGGTGTGATTTCAGAAATTTTACCAAAGGTGTGGTAACAGAGGCCAAATACCCTAAGAGTGCTGAAAATTAAATATAGCTAAGATTGCCCCCACTCAGCCTGGGCACAGGCCCCTGTGGCTTTGGGAGTCTGCTGACTGGTGGTGGAATGGGCTGACGTGGGCACTTGCCCTGCTGAGGGAGCATCAAGGTGGAGCATCCCAGTGTTTTGTCACAGCCAGAGATAGTCATAAAAGCCTAGGAATAGAATACCACACTGCTGAGTATGAGTATGAGCTGGAAGGGAGACAGGTGCAGGAAGGCCACATTACCCAGAACCTCCTTTTTTGTGACTGGATCTGAATTGTGGCATGTGAACCAAACTGTTACACCAGACATCTTGAGCCTGTCCTGTGCTTCTCACGGTTCCACCTGCTTATGACATGGGAGGCCTTGTCGCACCATTTTCTCTAGGAGTCCAGAAGTTAGGAGCCTGGACCTATAACTGTAGTAGGAGGTGACTCTGCCAGTGTGGATGTCTCAGCTGGAGAGAAGAGATGAGGCTGGGCAATGCCTCATGTGAACAGTCACTGTGGCATCAATGATTGTTCTTCTTCTTACTCTTTTCCTCCTGTTTCATTCTGGTTTGAACAACCTGTACCCACAGCTGTTTTCTGTACCTTCTTGAGCTCAAAATTGGAGCTTCACTTTCAGACTTGAGCTCCTAATATTTCCAGACTGGGGTTGGAGGAGTCAGTCACAGTCCATGAAAGATAGAAACTGTGGGTTGCATAGACCTCAGGTGATCTGCTCATTTCAAGGCTTGTCCCAGCACCTACTGGGAAATAGATTTGGGGGGAAAAGGTAGCAAGTGAGTGGTGGTCTCCCCTTGTATTCTGATTTTCAGAAGGGCTTTAGTCTCTAAGCTGGAGCTGTGTCACTGGGTCTCTAGGGGATGGTGTCTAACAGGATGTCTGATCATAGAGGACCTTGTGCTGCGTGGGCCTGAAGTGTAGCCCCACGTGCTTGGCCTTACCCTCCTCCTGTGTGTGTGTGTGTGTGTGTGTGTGTGTGTGTGTGTGTGTGTGTTCACAGAGTTTGTATTCCCTGGTGCACTGTCCCAAGAGAGTGGATGCAGAGGTCCTTGCCAGAACTTCGTCCTGAGCTGTACTCCCTCTTCAGACCAAAGTGCCTTACAAGGTGCAGCTCTTCACTTGGCTGCATGTTCAGCATCAGTGCTTGAGAAACCATGGGATATCAACTGGATGGTGTATAGAATTATCACATCTGCTGTTGGGAACTGCCCTGCCTGGTTTCAGAAGCTGTAATCCCCCATGGCTAAGGCTGACTAAAGGACCTTGGGACCAGAAGCCACTTAGGAGACAAAGCTTATCTTCCTTGTAGGGGCACCACCTTTGCTCCCTTTCTCTTGGCCCCAGGTGGATGACTGGTTAGCCAATGATCAGTAAAGTACCTCAAGGGAGGAATGACCTAAGACAGGCGCGGTTGCTAAGGGGCCCTTAGGGAAGGACTTGGGGGTTATAGAAAAAGGGGGTGATGGACCCTTGTCCCTTGGCTTTGACATAATCTGAGTCCTCACTCTGTCTGAAAGAAGTCTCCTAATCTCTTAGCTGTCTTACTTCCCCTGCCCGACTTAAGCCTGAAACAATGCCTTAAACCTGAAAAAATGCTGGAGGTGGGTGCAGCCTTGTGCTGGAAAGGGTGGGTTCCCTAGGGCAATCAGGACTAAGAAAGAATGCATAAAATCCTATGAAACCTACTTTGCCAATACCCTCAATTTAAATGATAAGGGTCCAAGCAGGAAGTGAGTTTGTTCCTCAAAGTTTTATGGCCCTTTAACTATCTGACCCTGACTCAGAATAAGCCCTCAGAGTTCTTCGAATGTTATCTATTGTGTAATAATTTCTGCCTGACAGTGACTGATGAGCTTTATGTATACACCCTGTATTCCTGTGCAAATTGAACCCAATAAAAGTTTGTCAAGGAAAGGGTCAAGGTGCTCTCCTCTTGAGACAGTGGCCAAGGCAATCTGAGGCTTTTTCTCCTTGAGAGAGAGAAGCCACACTGCCCCCTTTTTCTCCCCCTTTTCTCCATGGGACTCAGTAGTCCATGTGAATTTGTCTCGTCTCATCCATAATGCCGTGGACCCCAGGAGCTGGGATCCATGTCAATCTGCTATCCCTTCCCTGAGATTCCTGTGCTTCATCTACTAGGCTCTCCCTTTCTGCACAGTCACTTCCTGCCCAGGTCCCACCTAAAGTCCTGGATAGACTTCAATAAGTGATTACTGTTCTTTAAAGTCCAGAATAGCAGCTCAATAAGCGATTCCTAAATAAAAACCCTGTCATTGGGGAAGAAGATTCAGATATGACAGCACCTTTCCACTTCTCTCCCTTGTTGGCACTGGCATCAAATCTGAGAGGCTTAGAATTTTGTCCTTAGGGAAGCTGGCACTCTGGTCCAACTTGCTCATTAGATCCTCACCACAGTGTGAATTTGTTAGTGATTTTCAGTTTCCCTTCTTTTGCCTTACCTCTCCCCTCTCTCCTATTAGAGTACTGCTTTCTTTATAAAAAAATATTTGTTTATTTAATTTTAAATTTTTTTATTGATTCCAGAGAAAGAGAGGGAGAAGTAGGGGAGAGAAACATGGATTTGTCACATTCCACTCAACAATGCACTCACAAGTTGACTCCTGCATGTCCCTCAAGCAGGGTTCAAAACCACATCCCTGTGTATCAGGACATCACTCCAACCAACTGACCTACCCAGCCAGGGCAAGTAGTGCTTTCCTTATGCACTCCTCTTCTCAGGACTCCAGAACCTAAAGGGTCCCAAGACTTTCATAAACCAGGCAGCCGGAGAATTTCACTCCTCCAACTCAAAGACATACACCATGTTCAAGAGGAAGCAGTTACAAAATTACGACCCTCATCCCTATTCCCTAAAAAATGAGGTAGGGCAAGGGTCTTAAGATTTGGGCGGTTCTTACTAAATGCTATTCTTGCTAAATGTTAAAATGTAGCACAGTATTTTACAGACACAGCTGTAAACAGGATGAACAGGAACTCAACCCAGGGAATGTAGCCAACTGCAAACAAGAAAACAATGTGTGATAGACCAAATAGCATTTAGTATTAAGTCTCCCTTTGGAGAGGCAGGTTCGGATGTGCATTCTGCCTCTTACTTGTGGCAAGTTAATAAAACCACCTACCCCATCTCATTCTTGAATAGAACGCCCTAAGCAGTGAACTTGCATTGGGTAACACTTTCCCAAGAATTTCAGTCGATTTCTCTATTCTGGCCAGTTTCCTTGTCACGTTAACCAAATCTCACCTTGAGATTATCTTCCTCTGTGTTGTATGGGATGTCCAACCTTTGGGCATCTCTGGGCCACACTGAAAAAAGAGTTGTCTTGGGCCACACATTAAATACACAAACACTATGAAAATTGATGAGCAAAGAAAAAAAAAAGGCTTTAAGTAAATTTATGATTCGGTGTTGGGCTGCATTCATAGCCATCCTGGGCTGCGTGCAGCCGGTGAGTTGGACACCCAATGTAAACAGAAGAGGGAGGTGAGTAAAAATAAATGGCATTCTTTTGCAGTCATGCTATAAGGAGAATGCTTGCAATTCGAAATCCTGTTTTTGTTACTTTTGTGCCTGTTTTACATCTTCTACACTTAAAATCGCTTATCATTAAACAAAGTTTTATTTTGCTATTATGGAACAGACTGAAAGTGTGAAGCTATTTTTTTAACCTAGAAGTCATCACATTTGCTTGTTTACCTACATACCCCCCTCACTCCAGAGCATTGGTGAACTTTTTAGGTTCTTCCATGTTAAACTCTGTCTCAGCCTGAAATGTTACATGAAATTAATTACTATTTCCTTCCAGCTAATGTGTTTATATTATGATGTTACCTTCAAAATAGTGTCCTTATTATTCCAGAAAATTAGATTTTGTGATCATGTCTTATAAGAAAATATTTTTCACATACATAAGTGTAGGCTGTAATACCTTTTCTCATTCATAAAATGAAAGGAAAATATAAAATCTCTAGGATCACTTCCAGCACATCTCAAGCCAAAGATTATAATCTAGAAATAAATCAAAATAAAACCTATTTTATAATTGATTTTCAAAAATTTTGAAAATTTTGCTAGAGTTTATCAAATCTACTTCTAAAACACCTGTCAAAATGTTAGTTTAAAACAATATTGTTCTAATGTTTATACCTTAAATGAAATTTTAGATTCTACTGAAATAAATATTTGATGATATTCTACATAGTGATTTACCTTCATCAAAATGTGTATCAGAAAAAAATGGTACCTCTTATTTTGGTAAAATCTATAAAATAAAGTACCTCTTAGAACTCTGTTATCCATTTTCCATCTAGATCATGTTTTTTAACATAAGTACAATACTTATCACACAAGCAGTAAAATACTTAATAGATTAATGAGTAATGCTTTGGTGTAATAACATATGTTAGGTAATTTGGTAAATAAGTATAAAGGATGGTATTAAGGGATTCAGAGATTGCTGGTGCTTTGAGGGATACCTAATATACTTCCTTTAAAAATACCATTGGAGGGTCCTGGCTGGTGTAGCTCAGTGTATTGAGCGCAGGCCTGCGAACCAAAGGAGTGCAGTTCAATCCCTAGTCAGGGCACATGCCTGGGTTGCAGGCCAGTTCCCAGCAGGGGACCCATGAGAGGGCTTTCTTTTAAAAATTGGGTTAAAGAGTTTGTATGTCTTTAGATATTAGCAAGTAATGAGAACATAAAGTTGTTCTAGTTGACAAGACTTTTATCAAACTTATTATTAAATACAGTGTAATTTTTGAAGAGTTATTCTGCTCCTTCTTTAATTTTTTACTCTTTTCCCGCTACCACTCTTTCTAGGATTCTCTCTTTTAGTGGCCATGGAAATTTAGTAGACTTAAAATAGAGAGACTATAGTAGGGATTCTCTCATGACTAGGGTCTCATGTCATCATTTATCTCAGATTTTCTCCAGTGGCAGAAGTGGCTGGCTAAGGAGCCCTAAGCCAATCTCACACAGATCCAATCTCACACAGATCCAGGGATACTGGATTTCGGCAGTCCTACTCCAGCTGAAACAAATGCAAGTAGTACTCATTCCAATAAAGTTTTCATAAGGAACTGCTGAAATTCATCACAAACTTGACCAAATTATGGTGGAATCGGTAATAATACATAGATTACTTTTATCCTAAACATAGAATAGCCACTGAGTCTGAAAAGCAGTAGAAAAGACACTCGATGGACAGCAGAAATTTCAGAGCTCATTCTGATGCACAGTAAAGTGGAAAGGTAATGTAACATCCAGGTTGGTGCTGGCCAAAGAAATGTAACAAAACAATATATGTAATTTTTAATTAAAAAAATTGTGATAATATATATAAGCTAAATTTTCTATAGCCACATTTTAAAAATGCAAAACAAAACTGGTAAACTAATTTTATATTTTTAAGACTTAAAAAAATTTATTGATTGATTTAAGAGGGAGAAATATAGGTTTGTTGTTCCACCTATTCACACATTTGTTGGTTGCTTCTAGTATGTGCCCTGACTGGGGATTGAATCCACTATCTTGGCATATCAGGCTGATGCTCCAACCAACTACACTACCCAGGAAGTGCTATTATATTATATTTTAAGCAAACATATTCAAAATAAAATGTTCTCACCCAAAAAAGATAATAGGTGATGGGGGGTGGGATGGGATGGGAGTAATAGACAGAAAACTGTACTTGAAAAATAATTAAATAAAAAAATTGGAGAAAAAAAATTAACTATATAGTGGGAATCACCACTATGTACCTATTACAATTTTATTTTACAATCATACCTCAATAAAGCTGAAAAATATTCAAATATTATTCAATATGTAATCAGTATATAAATGCTAATTAAATATTTTAATATTTTGTACCAAGCCTTCAAAATCTGGTTTGTACTTTATGGAATATCTCAATTCAAATGCTAACTAAATTTTCGGTGGTTAAAGTGAAACTTAATTCTACCAAAATAATAAAGTTGTATTTAACAGAAAAATATTTTAAACTGTTGTAGTTTTTACGTTTAAGTTAAACTACTATTCAGTCTCTCAGTCATACTAGCTACATTTCAAGTGCTCAAGAGCCTCATATGGTAGTAGTTACCACATTGATCATTGCAGATCTAGATCATTCCAGATAAGATGGGGGGCTTCTGGTAATCCAAAGGCAAGTAAAAGGATCAGAACTGTCTAAATCATTCTCAGCATACCTGAGAGAACCAAGAAAGAGGAAATAACCCTCTGTTTCCTCTAGAAAGTGAATTGACCACAATGTGCTAGCTTATGCAGGGATAACTATGATTGATCAATTACCAACTACACAAAGGTTTTCTTTACATACTCATTTCCAAAAAGAGTACTTTCTTAATTTCCCCGTTGATAGTAAAAATACAGGGTGGGGCAAAAGTAGGTTTACAATTGTGAGTATGCAAAATTTTATTCTTATATTCTTATTTTCCATATAAACTGTAGACTTACTTTTGCCCCACACTGTATGTTTACACTCCCCAAGGAAACGTGAGCTATTATTCCTGATTTCTCTGTCTTAGTCTCTTTATGATACCTATCTATCTATCTATCTATCTTCCTAATGAGGCATTAAGTAATGTTCCTTCTTCAATTTGCAAATATCTTCATTACCTGTTCCTTTCCTTTCCCACTAACATCACTCTAGTCCAGGCTTCATGCTTCATCCTATCTCACCTGAATCACTACAAAAGCTTTGCCTTACTAAGACATTTTTCATCATCACTCTCTAGTAAAATATGTTCACTGGCTCTCATCCATGCTCAGAATAAAATCCTTATTATTTTTACTGTTTTTTCACCTTAGTCATTTTAGTACCACATTAAACTTTTCCCGTTTTTGTTCTCCAGTTGTTTAATATATGTTTTTGATCTCTTCCTATCAACTATGAAAGGTCAGAGTTGCATGTTACTTTTTTCATAGAACCCTCAATATGTTATTTTGTGTTTTGCACAATGATGTTAATAAATATTAATTTGAATAGATACAGCGGAATTCCCAGCTAACAAACTGCCTTCTCATACGGTTCTTGATAAGAACATGAAGAGTTTAGGTCACAGAGACAAATAAACTTCATTAATTATCCATGTTTCATTCTTGCTACTCAAGTGTTGTATTATATTAATTACACTACTTGATAAAAATGTCAAGGCCAATATATTTTTAACTTATGATCAACATGATCAACAGAGCCCCTGAAAACACTCTTCTTTTAATGCATCACATTATTACTGTGTTTTCAATTGGCAAGATTTTTAATAAAAACCAATAACTGAGGAGAAACACAAAGGAAATAAGATTAAATGAAAATATGTACCATTACTTAAAAGGAGTGATGGCAACTTTATGCTACCACTAATAGAAATTAAACTTCTTACATTGAAAGTATAAAGGCTTTGCCATTCTTCTAGAAAATGGTGTTGAAAGAGAAACCATTTAAATAAATTTGTTCAGTGAAACTGTGAGCTCATAGACAAAAGATTTTAGTTTTCAGAAAAGTTACATGCCATTTGAAAATTCCAGCAAGGAGTATTAAAAACATAGATTATGAATTTTTATTGGAATGAGGCCGGTTTAAGGAATTAAAAAATTAAATCACAGTATTAAATTCTCTTCATGTTTAAATAATTTATTTGCTGTCCGCTATTTGTGTGTTCATTTCAATACTTAACACACATATCTGTCAGACATGAAAAATAGTGGTCTATTTAAGAGGCTTTAATGATTGACAATATTTTTGAAATGCACATTATGAATATAAATATTTCCAAAGCAAAGAGAGATAAACCATTGAATGAGTAGACACAATGGAATTCTGTGCATTTCTTTGATTTACAAAAGTATGACTAATTTTTTCAATAAATGAATACAACCACTGTAAAAATATATGTGTGTATACCCCTCCCCACACACAGTACAGAAACATTTCAAAGGGGAAAAGTTTTAGTGCACTGCCAAAGTGCCACAATATCTGTCATCCACAGACATTCACATGCAAACACTATTGGACTAATACAATAGAGCAAATGAGAATTAATTAGCAGAACTCCTTTGTAAAAACTTTTTAAAAATGGAAATAAACAGAAAACTACTTCTCACTTTAGAGTATAGAAAATAATCTCCCATTATCCGAGTCACATCACATACACACACATTATTATCTAAGCTCAGAAAATAACTTCTTACTATACACACAGAACTGCAGTGTACACTCAGCAAATGTTACCACTGGCAGGAAACAGGCCATGAGGCAAATGTATGAGAGATAGAGGCAGGAAAAGATCTAACTATTAAAAAAAAAGAAAGGCATGGCCAAGAACTGGAATGTACATGCAAAGGAGTGGAGTGAGAAGAAAGCAGAAGGTACTAAACCAATTAAAGTGGAAAACGGCAGCTAGTTATGACACACAGCAACGAATCATGAAAGTTGGATGGGTGAGAAGGGAGAAGTGAAAAGAACTTATCTTCTTTTTTAAAGCTATATATAGAACTGTCAGTCACTAGCCAAAGCCCATTTGGAATGTGAGTTGGCTAAACTGTCACATGAGCCAAAGCACAGACATTGCCAAAACTACAGCACAGGGTCATTCTGAACAACAAAGTAAGCTTTCTTCATCTTCACCAGTTGTGAAGATGTTCCACAAAATTCAAAATACCACACTCACAAGGTGACAGTTTACACAATGTTCGGATTCAGTCTTTCCTACCAAATCTAGGAAAGTGCAAACAGTGAGCTCTCCAGACCATGGGAGGAGACCTTCTCTGTTCCATTATCAGCGATTTGTGCAAAAGCAGGATCCACAGTCACAGTGAAGTCTGACTTTGAAAGCAGAGCAAAGATGGTGTCACATTTATCTAATGGAGAGAGATGCTAAAAAATGCCTGTGAGGAATACCTAGAATTTTTCCATACACTTTTCTGGGTAGAAATTTATTCAGTGGGGGGAATAAAAAGATTACCTATCCTGCTTCATCTTAACCCTCATAAACCTTATTGTCTGAACAAGAATAAGGGCTAAATTACCCCAATTTTTCCCTTAAAGCAGGAAGGAACAAGGGGGTAGAAAGATTATATAAGCACAGCAAAATATGCCAAAGTGGATATTTCCCCTCACATTTTAAAAACTGGAAAATCAAAGGTTTGTTAGCCATGTGTGTGCATTGCTATAACCATTTGACAGCTAGGAAACTGAGGTTTTGTGAGACTAATTTATGCAAGGCCTCTTTAACCATCACAAATTTGACCCTGAATCTATCTCATATCAAAGTCCTGGATGGCAATTTCTACGAGGAAGCCTCCCATATCAAAAGAGGTCAGAAAGATAAATGGTGAGAATAGCCAACATTTTATTTTGCTATCTTTTTTTCTTGTTAGTTCTATCGTTGTTTAAGAAAATATTTTGGGATTGATCATTTCTATTAAGTTTTTTATAAATACCTTAAATAGCATTTCTTTCTCTGCTATAATAGAAACTCTACATGAATAACTCACGATATATGAAGCACAGGTAATCATGGATTAATGCAATGAACAGCAGCAGTTACAGATATCACAAGAAAATACCAGACATTATATCTCACCTGATAAAAGAATACAACACAACCTATGAAACATTCCTGCACAAAAAGTCCTATTTCCAATCTGATCAAGTCTCTAGATCCAACTATAAAAATAAAGAAACAGAGGGTAGAGGAACTTTAACACCACAGGGATGTAATAAACAAAACTTAAGACTGTGGCAAATGCTACATGTGAAACTACCTGTTTTCTTTAATGAATAAAATTGCAAGAAAAGTTGGCAAAGGGTAAATATATAGATTAGGAAGACACTTCTAATTGGGTTGCTCACACTGTAAATTATACAAATGGCTGATAACTATGTTGTACACCTAAAATATATCATTGTATGTCAAAAGTAATTGAAAATATAAAAAAACTTTACAAATCCTCAATTTAAAAAATAAAAAACACATGACTAATTAATAGCCTAATTATTAAAATGTTAAAACAATTATCATTTATGAGACAACTGGATATTGGAACCCTAACTCAATGTTTATTAGCATTAAGAAATTATTGTTAACTTTAAGTATGATAATAGAATTGCAGTTTTCCCCAAAAAGAGCCCATAAACTTATAAAACTATAAAGTGTTTATGGTTGAAACCAATTATAAAATAATGTGATGTCTGGTATTTATTCCAAAATAATATTGGAAAAAGATTAAAGTGGAGATTAGATAAACAAGATTGTTCATGAATTGATAATTGTTGAAGATAGGTGGCAAAAACATAAATACTCATTACATAATTATGTGTACTTTATGCATGTTTTTTTTAAAGCACATGCGATGCTGTTACTAAAAAATGTCATATTTTTCATGGAAAGAAGCATGTTATAAGGAATAAAGAACCTTAGAAACACTCTATTCAAACCACCTCATTTTATAAATAAGGACATTAAGGCTCAGATAGGTTAAGTGACTTGCTCAGGGCCACACAACTCATCAGTTCCAGACTCCAGATCAGCAAGGAAACCGCCCAACTTGTAGCCTGGGGCTCTGTTCTTTTTCAAACCTGTTTAAAAGAAAGAAAGAAAAGAAGAAGAAGAAGAAGAAGAAGCGCAGTTACACAATTAGTCCAGAACATCCTTGAAAATGAGCATAATTAATAAAAGTAAGCCACGTGGCGAGGAATGAATAGCGAGTTCATACCAAAAATGAGCTGCCAGTCACTGTGATCAGATCTGTTTCCTTCTGACAACCATGGTTTCCCACCGGGTTGGAGAATCCAAACTGGGTTTCTTCCTCCTGTCCAAAGAAGTCAGCGTCAGGATGTACGTTCCACTCTGCTTTGGTCGGCGTCAGTAGTTCTGAGACACTGTTTTCACAAAGGGTGCTTGAAGGCGTCAGAGCATCCGTGTCCACAGTCAGCTTACTGCTGGGGGTCAAAGCCTGGGGCTCCTGACTGGAGTTTTTCATAGCCAGAGAGCCCAGAGACCCCAATGGCCCCGCACTCACACTGGTGACATCATCCATATCTAAGGGGCCCTGCTGAAAACCGGTGGCTGTCGTTCCAAAAAAGAGAGAGGTATCCAGGCTTTGAGGGAGGTCGGTGGTGGCCATCAAGGCGCGCGGGTCCACAGCCTGCCCTAAGGAATTGCCGTTGCTGGCAGGGAGGCTCCCGGCCAGAGTGGAGCTCACAGAAGCCACATCGATAGTCAAGATGCCCGAGTTCACCAATGCCGTGTCCAGCACCGCAGCAGAACTGCTGCCAGGCACATCAGAGAAGAGAGACACCAGCTCTGCATCACTGAGATCACTCTGTCCCTGGCTGGTCAGTTCACTGCTGGGTGTGAGAGAATTCGCAGCTTCCAGCTGAGCCAGGAGATCCTGGCCCAGGTTGTGCCTTTTGGCCATGTGGGTCTTCATGCTGTGCTTCGACGTGAAGAGTTTATTACAGGTGGTCACTGGGCAACGGCTCTTCCAGGTGTCTACATCCTGCAAGTGTTTCTTGGAGTGAATGTAGAGACTACTGCGGGCGGAGAACCTGGCACAGCAGCCTTCCACGGGGCACACGAAAGGCTTCGTGCCCAGGTGGGTTATGCTGTGGCCTTTCAGATGCTCGGCCCTCGTGAAAGACTTCCCACAGCCTTCCACAGGGCACATGAACCTCCGGTCGTCGTCGTGCTTCCTTTTGTGCCTTAACAGTTTGGACATGCTGGTGAAGTTCCAGCCACAGCCGTCAAAGTCACAAAGGAAAGGTCTCTCGCCGGTGTGGCTCCGCAGGTGGATTTTCAGGCGACAGGCCTTGTCGTACTGTTTGCTGCAGCCAGGAAAGGAGCAGGAAAAGAGTTCCTGCTCCCTGAAGTGGGCACGGTTATGGGAAAACAGAGCACTCACCGTGATGAACGTCTTCTTGCAGCCCGAAAAGGCGCACTGGTAGGGCCTCTCGGGCTCGAAGTGGCTGCGCTGGTGGGCGCTGAGCTTGGCCTGCGTGGGGAAGCTGTCTTCGCACACCTCACACTTGAACGAGTTCTCCTGCTCGTGGCCCTTCATGTGCGCCTTGAGGTTGTACACGGTGGTGAAGCTCTTACCGCAGCCCTCCGCGGGGCAGCCGAAGGGTCGCAGTTTGTCGTGCGACTGAAGGTGCCTCTTGAGCTTGTAGGAGGTGGTGAATGTCCAGCCGCAGCCGCCCAGGGGGCACTTGAAGGGCCTCTGGCCCTGGCTGCTGCTGTGCGTCAGCAGGTGCACCTTCAGCTGGTGCTTCTTGGCGAAGGTCTGCCCGCACTGCGCCTCTGGACACAGGTAGAGCACCACGCCCGGGCCGGGGCCCAGCGGCCCGCGGGGGCTCTCGGCGGCGGCGGCCGGGCCCTCCGCCTCCTCCTCGGGCGCAGGGGCGGGCGCCGGTTCGGCCGGCTCGGCCAGCAGGAGGTCCGGCGGCAGCTCCGGGCAGTCGCCCGGCTGCGCGGCGTGTGCGACCCCCGCTTGCGGGGCGACCAGCCCGCCGGGCTGCGGGGCAGGCGCGACCCCGGGCTCCCAGGCTGGCGGCGGGGGCGTGGCCAGGGTCAGGACGCCGTTCTCGAAGCGCAGCAGCAGGTTCTGGTTGTGGATGGTCACGGTGCCCGCGAAGGCCGCGGCGGGGCCCAGGCCTGGGGCGGGGATCGGGGACGGGGCCGGGGCGGGGAGCGCGGACAGGCAGCGGGGCCCTGGCGCAGGACGGCCCGCGGGGTTCGCGCCGCTCTCGCCCCCCTGGAGCCCTGGGCCGGGTTCTGCCTCCTCCCTCCAGACGGGCCCTGCGGCCTGGCCAGCGCCCGGGGTCTCCACGTCGCCACCCACCGGGTCCAGCAGCACCAGGAAGAAGTCGCCACCGCCGCCGCCGCAGACGCCGCCGCCGCCGCCGGCCTGATCGGGCCTGGGCGCCAAAGGGCTCGGGCCCGAGCCCGGGCCCCGTGAGGCCGCGCGGGCCTCCTCGCGCCGCCGCCCGGGCCCGCCATCTTGGGGGCCCCGGAGCAGCAGGAGGCGGCGCGCGGGGGCCTGGCCAGCCCGCGGGTCAGGGCCTCCGTGGACTCGGCCGCCGCCCGCGGGGCTGCCAGCGCCGCCGCCCTGTCGCATCCCGCGAGCCGGGAGCAGCCTCGGGATTTCCATCTCCGCGTCTGAGAGGCTCTGCTGGAACCAGAGCCGCGGAGGAGGTGCGACCCCGCCCCCTGCCGCGGGCCCGAACACGTTCCTGAAAGGAAAAAAAAAAAAATGTGCAATGCGCAGAAACTGGCCCTATCAGATATTAAAACGTGTTTAACGCCACAGTGATTTAAATATTGTGGTACTGGGTCTCTGGAACAGAAAGAAAGCCCAGAGGCAGAGCCTGGTATGCATAAATAAATTCCACCGTTAACACGAGGAGGAAATCCAGCAGATCTTCCCAGGTAATGGGCAAGAGACAGTTCACTTGGTAAATGCTGCGGGAATACCTACCCGTCTGTCTGCTAAAGGCAGCCGAAGCCGGTACCTCCCTGTATATCCCAAAACAAACACCCGCGGCCCCTCCCAGTGCTAAGCACGGTGCTTAGTACTGCTCATGTGTGAAAAATCGTTGGCTGGCTGGCTGGCTGGCTGGCTGGCTGGCTGGATTGATAGATGAGAGACTATTCCTCAGAGAATACAGTTTGTGTCAGCGTTACTCTACCCTGCCGCTAGGAATTGCTACTGAAAATGAGGTCGTCGTTGTTGTTTGCTTTCCTGGCCAACTTCCATATCCAGAATTGTCTTGAGCAGGAAAGTGTGGCACATACTTAATTTTTGTTGTTGTTGTTGTTCTGCTGATGCAGAAATTACAACCAGTAAGAGGTGGGGCCAAAACAGATCAGCACTGATCAGCCTAGAAACGCAAAGCCTGGGGGATGGAACAATTTCTACTGAAATCTGGAAAACCCCAACTGTAACCGAACGCGGGTCCGGCTGCCTGCCACTGCGGAAAGCCAGTACTCCAGAGACAGGTGCCCGTGTAAAGGAGAGTGGCTTATTTGCAACAGCTGGCTATCTGGAAGATGGGGGACCCCCGTCTCAAAGCCCGTCTCCTGGAAGATGGGGGACCCCGTCTCAAAGCCCATCTCCACCTCTCAGTGAAGGCAGAGGTGTTTTATGAGGAGGGAGAAGGGAACAGAACCAAGGGATCAAGGGAGGGGGGTTGCAAAGTTCTCTAGTGCGGAGGAGCAGGGTCCGTTCCAGTAAGGCAAGTCGGGGGTCCAGTGTGCATCATCTTGGTTTAGCCATGCTGGCTTCACGGGCCCCAGGGCTCCGCGGTTGAAGGTCAGCAAATCTCCTGGCGCTGGAATGCCTGAGGGTCGGGGTCTGTTATCTTCTGAAACTAGTTCCTAGGATTCTTAGAGGAGCATGCTGTTCATCTAGGAGCCACGTATTAGAGTCAGCACTTACAGGAGCAACATCAAAAGAAGGGCGGGGTGGGTTACAATCTCCCACGGTGACAAAACCACTGCCTGGTTCTCTCTATACAGTGCACGACCTAGGCCAACTCTGCCCTTCCACCATCGGGTCCGGCATGGACATTTTTATGTCCAGTCTCACAGCACAAGGAGGACAGGCCTCAGCTTTCGCTAGATTCTTTAGCCCGAGGAGGTCTCTGGGTGGAAGTACCAGTTCCATGTGGCAAGGTTAAACCCTAAGTCACTGCAGTGAAGTCTCCCGAGAAAAACGCACAGATGACCATGTGCAATGCATCCCACTAGCACCACCCCATGCACCTGCGTGCATTTAGTTGTGGTGGTCCAGTCTCACTGTGACGGATTTGGCCTGTGGCGCCTAATGATCTTACCGTTGACATTGATCCTCCAGTTCGTCTGTCATCAGTAAGTTGGGAATCGATAGAAAGATGGGGTGAAATGCCTAGCAAGAGAGATGTTTAGAGAGATGACTTGATGATGGGGTACCTATAGTTTAAAGAATCCCTGCTTCCCCCCTTTTCAATGACAATGCATACTTGCTGATCTCTTGATTAGAAGATCAAGTCTTTCATCCATGACAATTCAAACCTCACCAAAATTTCTACTCCACATAGTTTTTTTTTCTGTATTACATTTATTTGGAGGGAGCGTTTTTCACATCCGCAGTACAGAAGATTGCATAAACCATATGTGCCAGGTTTAGACACTTTATAAAAAGTGTCTAAAGCGGGACCATGGTCAAGCGATGTAACCGGGACCACGGTCAAGAGAGGGACCGCTGCCAGCCTTCCAGATTTCCTCCCAATCACAACCCACTCCCTCTCCTATGCACAGAGTCATTCTCATGACTTTGTGATAATCAACTCCGTGCACTTCTTTATCGCTTCACCACTCTACATGAAGTTATATCGTCAGAATTATAATGTGTGCTTCCTTTTATAGCCCCCTTCTTTCGTTCTGTATCATAACTGAGAGGCTCATCCACGCCATTTAGAGTAGCTGTCGATCCTCTGTCTCCATTGTTGACTAGAATTGCAGTGTATGATTTTAGCAAAGTGATTATGGTATGATTATACCATCTGTACTAGATGGGCACTAAGGGTCGTTTTCAGTTTTTTGACCGTGGCTCCCTGAACAGTGCTGCAATTAGGCAAGAAAAGGAACTAAAGTCATTCCGTTCAAGAAGAACAATGTGAAACTACCTGTTTGCAGATGACATGCTCATGTGCATAGAAAATCTTAAAAACCCTTCACCAAAAGTGTTAGGACTAATAAATGAATTCAGTACAGTTTCCGAACACGACATCGATGTACGAAAAATCCAGTTGTGTCTAAACATTAACGACCTACTCAAAAAAGTAAAAATAAGGAAATAATACTATTTACGGTAGCATCAAAAAGTACACAACGTTGAAGACTAAACTAAGGAGGTATACGTGGAAAACTACAAAACACCGATGAGAGAAAGTCAGACAAAGATAAAATGGACAGACATATTCATAGATTGGAAGATTTAATGTTGTCCAAACATCCATTTATGAAATTGGACCCTTACCTAACGTCATTCACAGAAATTAATTCGAAAGGGGCTAGAAACTTAAGTGCAATACCTGAAATTGCAAATCTCCCAGGAGAAAATATTAGGGAAAGGTTCTGGGCATGAACCTGGCCAATGGTTCTTTTGTGTGTGGATACAACACCAAAATCAGAGGCAAGCAAAAACAAAAATAGACAAATGTGGCCACATCAAACTAGAAAGTTGTGTCCAACAAAGGAAATAATCCACAGCGGGGAAAAGACAACCCATGGAATGGAAGAGACCGTATATCTGATGAGGGGATAGTGTTGAAAATAAATAAGGATTTCCCCCCCAGTTCAGGAGAAAAAAATCACTGAAAGTGGGCAAAGCACCTGAACAGACATGACTACAGAGAAGACATACAAAGGGCCAGCAGTTATACGAAAAGATGTTTAACATCCCTAAATCACCGGGGAAGTGCAAAACAAAACAACGAGGAGATATCGCTTGTTCATATGGCCAAATTAAACATGCATCCATGGATTTCCTGACCGGGGGTGGTGGTGGGGGGGGGCGGGGAATGGAGACCACTGTACTTGAACGTACTTGAACGACAATGACAAATTTCTTAAAATCTATTACAAAGATATAATAAGTATTGGTGAGGACGTGGAGAAATTGAAAACTTTCACACTATTGGTGGGAATGTAAGACAGTGCAGCTGCTTCTCAGAAAATTAAAAATGAAACTGTCATGTCACGTAGCAGTCCCCCTTCTGGGTAAATGTCCACAGGCGTTGAAGTCAAGATCTTTAAGAGACATTTGCACCCCCATGATTATTGCAGCCTTATTTACAATAGCTAAGACGTGAAAGCAACTTCAATGTCCCTCAACAGAGAAACCGATCAGGGAAATGGCCAAGGAGCCTGCAATGGAATGACATCCATCCTTAAAAAACAAGAAAATCCCGCCAGGTGGGACACAACGGAGAGCCTTGAGGACATTATGGTAAGTGAAGCAAGCCAGTCACAGAATAACAAGTGCTGTGTGATTCCATCTATGTAGAGTGTAAAATAGTCAAGCTCATAAAGGCAGATGTTTACTTTTAGTGGGACTTGACTACTTAGAGCAGCTTCACTTTCTCTGTGAAATTGACGGGCACGGACAGACATTTTCTATGAACCCTGCCGTCATGTGTGCAGTCTCCCCCCTGGGAAACATTCCCCATCAGATGCACAGCTATCACAACTGGTGAGCCTACTTTGACACTTGATAATCACTCAAAAGCCATAGTTTACGTGACAGTCCGCTCTTGGTGCTGTCCATTCTCCTGGTTTGAACAAAGGCATGAGGACATATACCCACCATCATGGTATCATAAACAGTAGTTTCACTGCCCTAGAATTCCTGTGTCCTGCCTATTGACCCCTCCTCCCAGCCCCCGGCAACTACTGACCTTTTTACTCTCTCCGTAGTTTTGACCTTTCCCGAGTCGCATTTAGCTGGAATCGTACGCTATGTAGCCTTTTCAGGTTGGCTCTTATTTCGCTTCATAATATACATTTACAGTTCCCCGGTGTCTNGCCCAATCCCCAACCTGACTGGTTAGGACAATGCTCCTCTCAAATTTCCTGGGCTGGCAGGCTGGTGGGCTGGCGACCACAGAGATCGCAACTGAACACGGCCCCCTGTCCTTGCCACCCTCCCTGCACACCTAGGCAGACAGGTCTCTGCCACCCAGTCCCGCCTAGATGGTGAGGGAGGGAGCCAGCTCTTCCAGGGACCCTGCAGCCGGCCCAATGCTCCACTGGGTGCTGGTCTCCCTATGAGTCCTCCGTGGCACTGGCCACAGACAGAAGCCTCTACACCCCTAACACAGCGGCAGTGGCGGCTCTGAGGCGTTTTGGGCTGGCCCAGGGCAGCCGGTCCTGCCACTGCCGCTTTTGTCTTTACTCACAGTTGCTGGGCTCCCGCTGAGTCCTCTGTGGCAGACGCCCCGACGCTGGCCGTAGACAGAAGCCTCTGGGCCCTGGAAGCTGCGGAAGCAGCAGCTCTGAGGTCTTTACGCGCCGGCCAATGGCTGCTGGTCCCGCTGCTGCTGCTTTTGACTTTACTCTGGGGTGCCTGGCTTCCGAGGGCAGCCGGCCTTGCCGCTGCCGCTTTTGTCTTTATTCACAGGTGCTGGGGTCCCGATGAGTCCTCTGTGTCAGATGCCCCTGTCGCTGGGTGCAGGGGGAAGCCTCTGGGCCCCCACCGCTGAGGCAGCCAAGGCTCCAAGGTCTTTATGCGCAGGCCAATGGCTGACGTCCTGCCGCCGCCGCCACCGCTGCTGCTGCCCTTGACTTTTCTCAGGGTTGCCGGGCTCCCGATGAGTTCTCCGTGGCAGACGCCCTTGTCGCTAGGCACAGACGGAAGGAAGCCTCTGGGCTCCAACCGCTGTGGTAGCCACGGCTCCGAGGTCTTTACGCGCCGGCTAATGGCTGCCGCCGGTCTGGCCGCCTCCGTCCTTACTCGCGTCCCTGAGACCCCAACGACCTCCAGCGGTCTGGTTCGTCACTATCTCTGGTCTCTTATTTTCATAAATGCTGGGGAATTGTTGGTTGGGGAATTGATTGCGCTGTTCTTCTGTAAATGTGCCAGGATTTTCCCCCAAGTGTAGGAGAACTGCAGTTGCTCCGTCCTACTCCGCCGCCATTTTCTCTCTCCAAGCTGGAATACTTCTTTCCAGCTCCTTCTTGCCTGTAAGGTCTCTTTTGAGAAGTCAGCTGACAGTCTGATGGGAACTCCTTTGTAGGTGACTGTCCCCTTATCCCTTGCTGCTTCTGGGATTCTCTCCTTCATTTTAATCTTGGCTAATGTTATTATGATGTGCCTTGGTGTGTTCATTCTTGGGTCCAACTTCTTTGGGACTCTCTGAGCTTTCTGGACTTCCTGGAAGTTTATTACTTTTACCAGATTGGAGAAGTTCTCCTTTATTATTTGTTCAAATAAATTTTCCATTTGTTGCTCTTCCCTTTCTGGTACCCCTATAATTCGGATGTTGGAACATTTAAAGATGTCCTGGAGGTTCCTAAGCCTCTCCTCATTTTTTTGAATTATTGTTTCTTCATTCTTTTCTGTTTGGTCATTTTTTAATGCCTTCTGGTCCACTGGATTGATTTTAGTCCCAGTTTCTTTCCCATCACTGTTGGTTACCTTTGCATTTTCCTTCATTTCACTTAGTGTAGCCTTCATTTTTTCATCTAATTTGTGACTAAAATCAACGAGTCCTGTGCGCTTCCTGATCACCAGTGTTTTGAACTGTCCATCTGATTGGTTGACTATCTCTTGGTGGCTTAGAAGTATTGGCTCTGGAGCTTTGAGCTGCTCTTCTAGAGCCATAATGTTTTGGTCTGTTTGTGCCTGTTATGTATGAGAGGCGGAGCCTTAGGTGTTCACCAGGGTGGAGCGACTCAGTCACTGGGTTGTGACATTGTATGTGGGTGCAGGGTCAGAGAGGGGCAATGGTGCTTTTTCCACACTTTCTCTCAGACTTTGGTCCAATCTGCTGCTTCCTGCAAGCAAATTGGGCCTTTCTGGTGCTGGTTCCACGATGTGTAGGCTTTTGCACCCTCCAGGACCCTGTGTGTCTCTCCAACAAACTCTCTGTGAGCCTGGGAGCCTTTCCCAGCACCTTGATCCCTGAAAGTTTTTCCAGTTAGTGTTTTTAGGCTTTATTTCCTGGCGCTGGGACCCTGGGTTTCACAGTCTATCTCACTGCTTGCTCCTTTGCCTGGTTTATATGTGTGTGAATGTGTGACCACAGTCAGCCAGCTGCCTTGTGCCCTCACTAGGTATGCCCATTGCCACCCCATGCCTGGGATCTGCCAACCTCCACCTGCATGCCTGGGTGGGTCCAGGCACTGACTGTCCAACCTCTCTCTGCCAGCCACTGACTCCATCCCTCTTACCGGTCTGGCTGAATAGTTCGTTGTCGTCAGATTTCTGAGCAGTTCAATTTTCTGTCTGTTTTGGATGCATTTTTGTTATTAAAACATTGTTGTTTTCAAACTTGGTTGTGCAAGGAGGCACAGTGTTTCCACCTATGCCTCCATCTTCCCTGAATGTACCATCATTTTTTGATCCACTCATACAGATGTGCACTTAGGCTGTTTCCAACACTTGGCTATTGTAAATAACACTGCTACAAACAGTGTGATGCATAGTTCTTTTTTAAATTAATTAATTAATTAAAATTATTTAATTATTTTTCTTGTTTTAGTTAATTTTAAATTTATTTATTTTTTCTTTTTTGTTTTTCCCCCAATTTATTTTATTTAATTATTTTTCAAGTACAGTTTTCTGTCTATTACTCCCATCCCATCCCACCCCCCGTGCTCCCCCCTCCCTCCCATTTCCACCCTTCTCAGTTGTTGTCCATGTATCCTTTATATAGGTTCCTCTAAATCCCTCCCCTATTTCCCCTGAAATTCCCTCCCTTCTGGTCACTGTCAGCCTGTTCTCTACTCCAGTGTCTTTGTTTATATTTTGCTTGCTTGTTTGTTTTGTTGTTTAGCTTCCTGCTAAAGGTGAAATGATATGGTATTTGTCCTTCAACACCTGGCTTATTTCACTCAGCATAATGCTTTCCAGTTCCATCCATGATGTTGCAAAAGGTAGGAGCTCCTTCTTTCTTTCTGCAGCATAGAATTCCATTGTGTATATGTAGCATAGTTTTTTGATCCATTCATTTACTGATGGGCACCTAGGTTGCTTCCAACTCTTGGCTATTGTAAATTGTGCTACTATGAACATTGTGGTGCATAGGTTCTTTGGGATTGGAGTTTTAGGGTTCTAGGATATAATCATAGCAGTGGAATTGTCTTTTAATGCTGTTTTCTTGAGCTGTGCAGAAACTTTTTATTTTGATGAGATCCCATTTGTTTATTCTTTGCTTTATATTTCTTGCTCTAAGGGACATATCAGTAAAAATGTTGCTGCCTGGAATATCTGAGATTTTCCTGCCAATGTTCTCCTCTAGGACTTTAATGGTGTCATGGCTTATATTTAAGTCTTTTATCCACCTTGAATTAATTTTGGTGAATGGTGTAAGTTGGTGCTTAAGTTTCATTTTTTTGCACGTAGCATTCCAGTTCTCCCAACACCATTAGTTGAAGAGGCTATCTTTACCCCATTTTATGTTACTGCTCCCTTTGTCAAATACTAATTGACTATAGAGAGTTGGGTTTGTTTCTGGGCTCTCTGTTCTGTTCCATTGGTCTATGTGCATGTTTTTATGCTGGTACCAGGCTGTTTTGATTACAGTGGCCTTGTAATACAGTTTGATATCAGGTATTGTTATCCCTCCTACTTTGTTGTTCTTTCTCAACATTGCAGCTGCTATTCGGGGTCTTTTATGGTTCCATATAAATATTTGAAGTGTTTGTTCTGTGTTTGTGAAATGTGCCATTGGTACTTTAATAGGTATTGCATTGAATCTGTAAATTGCTTTGGGTAGTATGGATATTATGATGATGTTAATTCTTCTCATCCATGAACACAGTATATGTTTCCATTTGTTTGTGTCTTCCTTGATTTCTTCAGTGTTGTGTAGTTTTCTGCATACAGGTCTGGTGCATAGTTCTTTTGAGTGGCTATTTAAGGATTCTTAGGGTATAAACCCAGCAATGGGATCACTGGATCAAAAAACATTCCATTTTTAGTTTTCTGAGAAAATTCCATACTGTTTTCCACAGCGGCTACACCAGTCTGCATTCCCACCAACAGGGAACTAGTGTTCCCTTTTCTCTACAACCTCACCAGCACTTGTTGTTTGTTGATTTGTTCATGATGGCCATTCTGACCCGTTGAAGTGGTATCTCATTGTGGTTTTAATTTGCATCTCTCTGATGGCTAGTGATGCTGAGCATTTTTTTTCATGTGTCTACAGTCCCTCTGTATGTCCTCCTTGGAGAAGAGTCTGTTCAGGTGCTTTACCCATTTTTTTCATTGGATTGTCTTCCTGGAGTGGATTCATGTGAGTTCTGTATATATTTTGGAGATCAAACCCTGTCCAAGTTATCATTGGCTAATATGTTTTCCCATAGGGTTGTTTCCCTTTTCATTTTGTTGATGTTTTCTTTAGCTATGCAGAGGCTTTTTAATTTGATGTAGTTCAGTTTGTTTATATACTCTCATATATTCCTTGGCCTAAGAGATATATTGGTGAATAAATTGCTGCATGGGATATCAGACATTTGACTGCCTATGTTCTCCTCCAGGACTTTTATGGTGTTGCACATTATATTTAAGTATTTTATCCATCTTGAGTTTATTTTGGTGTATGGTACAAGTTGGTGGTCTAATTCCTTTTTCTTTCTTTTTTTTTTTTACATGTAGTTGTCCAGATATCCCAATAACATTTATTGAAGATGCTATTTTTATTCCATTTTACTTTCCAGCACACTTTTTCATATAGTAATTGACCATACTGACATAGGTTTATTTCTGGGCTCTCTATTCTGTTCCATTTGTCTATGTGTCTATTCTTATACCAGTAGCAGGCACTTGTAATTACAGTGGCCGAGTAATATACTTCGATAACAGATATTGTGATTTCTCCTACTTTGTTCTTTTTTTTTTCAAAATTGATGCGGATACTCAGGGTCATTTATGCTTTTATATAAATTTTTGAAATATTTTTCTGTATCTGTGAAGTATGTTATTGGTATTTTGATAGGGATTGTTTTGAATCTATAGATTGCTTTGACATGTAAATGATGTTAATTCTTCCAATCCATGAAAATGGCATACGCTTCCATTTATATGTGTTTTCTTTTTTTAAAAATTTATTTAATTCTTATTCAAGTACAGTTTTCTGTTTTACATTCCCTGCCCTGCCCCCCCCCAGTGCTCCCCACCTCCCTCCCATTTCTGCCCCCCACCTTAATTATTGTCCATGTGTCCTTTATACTTATTCATGTGAGTCCCTCCCCTTTAACTCTATGATTCTCTCCCCCCTCTACTCTGGACCCTGTCAGCCTGTTCCATATTTGAGTGTCAGCCTGTTCCGTATTTGGTCATATTTTGCTTGCTTGTTTGTTTTGTTGTTTAGATTCCTGTTAAAGGTGAGATCATATGGTATTTGTCTTTCACTGCCTGGCTTATTTTGTTCAACATAATGCTCTCCAGTTCCATCCATGCTGTTGCAAAAGGATAGGAGCTCATTCTTCCTTTCTACAGCATAGAATTCCATTGTGAAAATGTACCATAGCTTTTTGATCCAGTCATTTACCAATGGGCATCTAGGTTGCTTCCAACACTTGGCTATCGTGAATTGTGCTGCTGTGAACATTATGGTGCATATGTTCCTTTGGATTGGTGTTTAAGGGTTGTTAGGATATATTCCTAACAGTGGAATTGCTGGGTAAAAAGGCACGTCCATTTTTAGTTTTCTT